>NC_056731.1:1653586996-1653907847 GCF_019279795.1 Protopterus annectens | reverse complement strand
GAGGGATCCTCACCAAAGAAACTACCCATGGATGGGGATGCCACACCGCTATGTCTCAGCCTAGAGGCAGTCAGAAAGAACCTAAGAAAAGTCCACCCAGGTAAGGCAGCAGGTCCTGACATGATTCTGTGTCATCTACTCAAGAACTGTGCAGATCAACTGGCACCAGTCTTCACTGATATCTTCAACACATCTCTCAGACCAGCTAGTGTGCAAAGATGCTTCAAGTCTGCCATAATCATTCCTCTGCCAAAGAAGTCATCCCCAGTCACATTAAATGACTACCGACCCACTGCACTCACACCAGTGGTGATGAAATGCTTTGAAAGGATGGTCAAAGAGCATATACCATCTTGTTTGCCTGCATCTTTTGATCCTTTACAGTTTGCCTACAGATCAAATCGCTCCACTGTGGACGCTACATCCCTGGCAGTGCATCACACCTTGAACCACCCTGAAGACAAAAATTGCTACATACATATGCTGTTTATAGACTTCAGCTCAGCCTTCAACCTTGTAATACCACAGCAGCTGTTGTCTAACCTAAGTCAACTAGGCATAGAAAATACACTCTGCAACTGGATCGTCTACTTTCTCACTGACAGGCCCCAAACCATTTGAGTTGGCAAGAACCACTCACGATGCATCATCTTGAACACAGGGGTCCCACAAGGTTGCATACTAAGTCCACTTCTCTTCACAATACTGACCCATGACTGCTCTACAAAACATCAAACAAATCACAGCATCAAGTTTGCAGACGATATCACTGTGATTGGCCTCATCAGAAAGGACAAGGGAGTATACAGAGAGGAGGTGAACCAGCTCACCAGATGGTGCACAGACATCAACCTAGCACTAAATGTTGACAAAACAAAAGAAATCATTGACTTCAGGAGGAAGCAAGAGTCCCACGCACCCATCACCATCAGTAGTATGGCAGTGGAAAGGGTAAAAAGCAACAAATTCCTAGGGGTGCACATCTCAGATGACCTAAGCTGGGCAACAAACACCTCCAGCCTTGTAAAGAGAGCCCAACAGCTCCTCCACTTCCTCCAAAGACTACGCAGAGTAAACCTCCCCTCCCACATCCTCATGACCTTCTACAGGGCCATGACTGAAAGCGTGCTATCAACATCATAGTCTGGTATGGAAACTGCTCATATGCAGATCACAGAGCATTAGAGATGGTTGTTAAAGTAGGCCAGGAAAATCACAGGATCAAATCCCCAGTCCTTACAGGACCTTTATTCTTGCAGATGCTATGGCAAGGTCGTGAAACTGATTAGGAGCAAATATCACCCACACATGGACTGTTCCACCTCCTGTCTTCAGGAAAACGATACAGAAGCATCAGGTGTAGAACAAAGATTCAGGAATAGTTTCTTTCCACGAGCGATCAGACTGTTGAACAATTAACCTTAATATCAACACTCTCAGTTCGTAAGAACACCATAAGTGTAATACAACTGTCCTTACTGTCACAGAATTAAATTATTCTATTTATCTAAGTTATATGATCTGAACTAAATTATTACTTGCACAAAAGTATGGGAATGGTGAATTATTCTACGCTACTATCCTAGCTTAAAATTTGTGGTGGGTAAGTTATGTGTGTATTTAAATCTGTACAGTCTAACATTTCTTTCATTATATGCTTTCTTCATCCTCTTGTGAAAACTGTTTTTCAATGCATACGAGCCTGAAGCAAAGAAAATTCATCCAGTGATACAATGCATTTGTTGATCTGACTGACAAAGTTTACTTTGACAATACAGCCACAAAAAGAATTGCAAGGGCAATCTTGGGATTAAGGGACCGGTCATGAGAACACATTCTGCTTGTCTTTTTTCCTAAGGAATTTAAATATTACATTCAGAAATTTAAGAAGGGATCACAGGATATGACCAATTTTCATAGCATTACTACTTCTCTGCAGATGTAGTAAGAATGAGTTTTGACTCATTTTCCAACATATCAGACAAGTGACATGTCAAATTGGCCTACAGTGGATCCCATGAGGCCAATATACAACAACCAGCAAAACCAGAAGCTCTCGCATTTTAGAATACTGAGATGTAGTGAAGACGAGTGGTTTATCCTACTTGGTATGTTGAAAGAAACATCCACATTCCAAAACAGAAACATCTGTCATAGCAGTGGTCATCAGTGAGGGAGTCTGGAATGACCTGCCATGTTAAGTGTCCATAAATGTATATTCTCATTCTCAAAAGGAAGTGGGGAGTCTAACAGGTATGAACAAAGTCAGTGTCCTAGAGTTCCAGAATTCTTAGGATCCAGTGAAATGTTTGCACGTGTAGTATGCATGAGGGATCATCAAAACAGCAACTACATTGAGAACAGATGAAGAGGAAGATATGGTGGAGCTTAAACACACCAAGTAATGGAAGCAGCTAAACTTGATGGTGCCCTAAAGATAAGGCAGAGGAAGAAAAGACTTGAGGGGCCAGATTCCCAGACTTCAAGCTATAAATATCAGGAGTTGTGCAGAGATGGGTTAAGAGGGGGTGGAACAGTGCTATGGGTTGGTCTGGACAAACCTTTCTCTGCTGATTGTAGTACTCAATTATTCTGGTTGTGAACACCATGATTTAACTTATTTAAGTATTTATGGTAGGTGACTGGTCCTTGGATCCTTTTCTGCCACAACCTAGGCACAATGGAACTTGCAATGTAACAACAAAATACTAAGGGCCGCCTATTCTTTGTGAACACTCTGGAAGTTAAGAACAGTGTAAATGACATAGTCCTAAAATAGAAAAGTCTAACTCTAGAATCCTCTGAAATGCTTTCCAATCTTGACATGTTCCTACAATTCCAGTCTAAACAATATAACCATTTTCCATGAGATGAAGGAGGAAGAATAGTCTGAAAAATGATCATATCCAACTTTATTTTTGGAATATACGATTCATACCACTATCCAGAACGGGTGGATTTCATTTTTAATTACCAAAAAGAATCAGGACTAAATTTCTAAAGATACTGCTTACTGGAGATACACTAGATTTCTCTTTTTCAGGGGGAGAAGGAATGTTTCCCATAGGTAAGCACTTCTGCAGTGGAAAGATAAGTATCTGGGACAGGAAATCCCTGGCAGAGATAGTGTGATTCAATATAAATGTTGCATATATTGTAAATAAAAACTGCTGAGCTATCCCCGATAGCTTTTAATTGCAGAAAAAGGAGTGGCATACACGGATTGGTCATTTTTCACCAACAATATTGGTGAGCTTGATTAATGAGTCAGGTGTGGAGAGCAAGCAGTGGGAGGAATCGTACAGTTCTTGCCAAGCTTATTTCTGTGGGTGGGACGGTGTAGGCTTCTCCCTGCCCGGCAGTTATGGAAGCTAGCCAAAGCAGATAAATTAATTGGGGTGAACATTAACATTATTCACAGACTGTTATGAAAGCACAATACGTAACACCACCGTGCGATGAGGCGGTGATTTTAAGGCAGGCCCAGCTAACAAACTGTCAGCATCAGGACGGCATTATACCAGGATGCCTCCATCTTTTCTATATCATAGTTTTAGAAAGGATTACCATAAACCAGCTAATGGGACACATAGATAGCAATACATAACTAGAAAAATGCAAAAGGCTAAAACGAATAAAACATAAGAAACGTAACTTGCTTTCACAATAAGTCATTCAAAAAGTCCTGCTTACAACAGAGGGTCTGTACGTTAATGCTACAGTATTACAACAGACCAATAGAACATGTTCCTGTTTTTGGCCACACAGAGTTTCCGAAAACGGAACAGACAATGAAGAACTCATTCATTTCTGCTAGGTACACTTCATTCACTCTCGACATCTAATCACATAACCAGATTGTCAAGTCATACAATCTCAAAGTCTCCCTTTCACGTCTAGTAGCGCTACTTTTGGAGGCAAAAGTTTGTCCGGTCATTATTCCTCAGTCATGCGCTTACATTTTACGCAGTTATCTTCATTTTCGTTAAATAATTTTTTATAACAAAAACTTCCTTCATCAGTATCCTACTTTAACCTCAACGCGGAGGCTGTACTGACAGTGACGTGAAGCTCCCCTACGTTTCAGTATTAACCACCAATTGGGAAGCGGATCGCGTGGACGCAACGTCTCAGGTTTCAGGCACTCGTTAACATAGCTGGACCACGTGGGTTGGGAGGCAGGAATTGCAGATGAGAGCTGCTTAAACAATTGAAAGGGGATTTTTTTTTTCTTTAAGTTAAATACGTGTAAAGGTAATGGAAACCAGGTATTACAGATGATTCGTGACATAAATGAGGTATTTGTTGTTCTGGAGCACTGATCTGTAATTCCCAGGTGTGTCTCCTTCACTTCCAGTTTCCCTCGGATTGGTCTCCATCTGTTTGGTATGGCCTGCTCTGTGTCTAGCAACACAAAGGCTTTGTTGATGTTCAGGACGATCACACAGCTGTTGTTCAGCTTTAGACTTGATGGTGAGTACTTAGATGAGTTAGTGTCTCGTTTAGCTTTATATGCTAGTGATCACAGTGAATTGAATTACTAGCTTCTTGACATGAACTGAATCTGTCATATTATCAATACCAATAAATTAGATCATACTGTTAAATCTAACCCTATATATTAATTACAACGGTTGTTTAACCGATCTAGTTGTTCACAGTTATAGGTTTTCTTGCCGTTATTTTCACCCACTTTTGGGGACTGAGTATGTCATTTTTCGTGCCTTGTCATGTTTTGGATGCAATGTTTAAGAAGGTTTTGTAGTTAAGATATCTTGAAAGTTCTGATGTAATGGCGAGCTAGGGCTGGTTTGACATCGTTTTACTTTTAACATTGGATGTGGTGACAGTGTTTTGTTAATGAAGGCATTGTTTTATTTTTGACAGTTGGTATGATGAGAATGTTTTGTGTATGACTTATTACATTGTTTCATTTTTGACAATGGGTATGACTGTTTCATTTTTGACAGTGGGAATGAAAGAAGTTTCATTTATGATGTTTACTTTTTGCTATCATATATTTTGTGTGCTACTGATTGCTTACACAATGTTTTAATGTGTTTTGAAAACTAAAAGCTAAATTGAAACTTTCTGTATTTAGAATAGGGGGTTAACTTTGTAACCATCATGGGATGATATAGTAATTATTTAAAGATGTATAGGTCAGTTTTCATCCTTTACAGAGTTACTCAGAGTGAGTAAATAGGCCACCATTCAGCTAGTGCTGTCTCAGTAGGCTTTCCACCTATCTTGGGGGGGATGGGGGTTGTCTTCAATATGTCTGTTTAAATGTTTTCTGCAGTCACTGGAAATTCTCTCATTTTTCCTACCTTGTGACACAATTCTTAAATATGGAACCATTGCTGCCTACATACTGTCATTTGTATTACTAGTGTGTCACATGTAACACTGTCTGCTGCCAGTAGATGTTTCATCACATTTTGATTATCTTAGAATCTTAATGCTGCGTGTAAAGAAAAATGAGAGTTATTACTTGACATGTTTGTACTCTGTGTGCACACTGCTGTGGTCTTTTAGAAGCCACACACACTCTGCTGTACCATATTTAAATTTGAGTTTGGGGCATTGCTCATTGAGACAAAATGTCATTGTCATTGTTTCTAAGGGTGGGGGAGGGAGGCAGTTTGTACTTTATTCCAAAAAGACAGTATGTAATACACAGAGTGAGTGTGAATCAACTGCCTAACATAAGGCAATAGTCTTAACTGATCTTATCTAGTGGAGGTGGAATTAAACAAAAATATTTTCTAAATATCTATGATTTTTGAGTCTGACTGAATTTCTGAGCCAGTGTGGTGAGGCAAGTATTTACTTGTGTATTGTTACACTTTCTGTTCCTCCTTGCCTGGTGACCATCTGCACCTTCTGTCACTGCACTCCCACTGAAGAACCGCGTCACAAAGAGGCAGCAAGGTTTAAATTACTTTTATGTACATTTCTCTGATTGATGGAATTTTTTCTCTGTACATTTGCTTATTGACTTTTGTTTTGTTGCATACCAAAGTTAAGCTTTGCATACAACCTTGTTATTTAAGGGATGGTAGATCAAAAAAGTTTAAACCTCTTAAAAGTCTGCCCAGTGTTTTATCTTGGAACTAACTATGTACTGATGTCTACATTATATTTTTTAGTTTTAGAATAAAATGTAATATTGGTGTTTCTGGATGTGATGCCTACCAGGGTTAAAGATGAACATAATACTCTAAAATGTGGCCAGAACATTATTGAAGTAAAATTTGATTTGTATGATCTCCTTTTATTTATACATTTAGAAATGGAAAAGAAAACAAGAAATGCTTTGTTGGTCCACTAACACAAAGACACTGGAACAAAGATGTGATTTAACACCTTTTATTAGGCCTTCATAGACTTATAGGTTCATAGGTAGGTACTAGGCTATCGGCCCTAGGGCCTATACAAGCCCAGCCAAAAAGGTACCCTGGCTTTTGCCACCCAAAAAAAATATTTTCCTGTGCCACTGTCGAGCAGAGACACAGAAGTAATCCCCGGGGTGAATTTCCTATTTCCCATCCAATCATCAAGATTTTTCTTAAAGAGTGCTAATGAGGAGCTTTGTTTGATATAGATAGGTAGATTATTCCAGAGTATGGGAAGTCTCTGGGACAGGAATGTATTCCTCCAGCATGTTCTGTTTATTACTTTGTAATTCAAGCTGTCTTCGGGATCAGTTTCAAAGTGCAGAAGTAATTTACACACACTTCTAAAAATGTGGTTTATTTAATCAAATCAGGAAATGTCCAGACACATTATATAGCACAGACAGGCCTGCTATTCATAACCTGAATGAATACCCATAGACACGCAGTTAAAAATAAAGTAACTGATAAGTGGCAGCACACACACGTTTCTCAGTCTGATATGACAGCTATGGTTCTTCATGGACATTTCTGTACACCTTTGGAAAGAACTTGTTCAAACTGATGGTCAGCGCAGTGGTTTGAACCTGGATATTTATTTTATGAGGCACTGTAGCACTCCCTCTAAGCAGCCAACAGTGAACACAAATAAGGAGTGCTGAAGAGCAACAAATGTTTTCTTTTCTGGTAATGCATGATTTTTATGATTATTTTATCGTGAGTCTAAACTGCTGACTATCTCAGATTGTTAACTGTAACCATTACAGTATATTGAGGTTTGTGTTTTAGCACCTGTGTTTTACGCATGACAAGATAGTAGTTATTTTCACATAAAGTAACATTCTATCCAGAAAAGAAGTAACCTTAAACTTAACAGTCAGTAAGGCTTTAATGTTCAGTTTGTTTTAACAGTTTAACAAGAATTGTTCCAGTACTACCATTCTTAAGTGGTGTTTGTCAGAAACTTAGACTGACATAGCAACACATTTTTTTCTTTTCAGTCTCTTTCTTTTGTTCTTTTAACTGAACAACAGCCTATATAATATACTGACTGTACACACCATTCATACATTCTAATCCTCTGTTTTACTCTTGTTGGTAGTCCCTGCCTTTCTGTTCACCGAGAACTGGGCATCATCACAAATTCATATTTTTTGTTAACTATAAAGATTGCCATAAAGTGTATACTTGGTGTAACCTTGCTGAGGGAATAGACAGCACAACATTATGGTGAGGCTGTTCTTGAATTCAGAAAGTGCACACTCATTGTACACTTTGTGGTAACCTTTATGCATCTGGCTCTTTGTGTTTAGACAGACTACTAAATTACAAATTATAACTTCTTGTTTTCCTTCTCGGTATTTAACTTGTCTTCCTACATGTCTGTTGTATTGAGATTTACTATCTCATTAAACTTCAGAGCAGTCCCTCTGAGCTGTTGTATTCTGTTCTAAATGAACATTGACTCTGTAATGTGCAGATTTTTTATAGCAGGGCGTAACCTAATTTTCTACAGTATTTCCCCAACACATACTGTGACTGCCCTTGAAGTGTTAAAGTCATATGAAATGTCTGAGCTGTACATTTTACCCACTCTGACATTTTTGAAGCTTCTTTTTTAGCCAATTGGAAATAAAGGACGTACTTCCTTTTCCAGCCATATGTGGATGTTTAAACACTGTATCTAACATCAGTAACTGAATAATTTCTAGAGATGGGCTCATGTCAGCTTAAAAGCCTGAGTAGTTGCAAAACCTATGTTAGTTCATTAAAAGGTATTGCATCTCATATGTGTTTCAGTGTCTTTAAATTTAGAATGCTAAATTTTGGCTTGATGTCTTGGCAATTAATTTATTTATTATGTGTTTCATTTCTTTGGCCAGTAGATGTACAGGTAGTGACTGTGGAGTGGAAGCCATGTTCTTTGTTTGCAGCTTTGTTCTTGCACTCGGGTATTGGAAGTTTTGCTTTGGTTATTGTGTTTGTCCATTGAACACAAGCCACCTTTACATCAGGCAGATTTGGGTCAAACAACATGTTCCAGGAAATACTAATCAATACAGTTTCCTATCAAGTGGCATAATTCATTATCTAATTTTGTTCATTGGTATTTGAGAGGGGAGGTATTTTGTGTGGGTTACTGGGACAGTTTCATGTGCTGTTTGATATGTCCAGTCACTTGTTTGATTCAATATAAATTTCACAAATATTGTATATAAAACCTGCTGATTCTTCTCTCCCATAGCTTTTGATGGCAGAAAAATGAATGACATACATGGATTGGTCACTTTTTGTACATGTAGTGTATAACTTGAGAAGCTTTTTTGGGTAGGGCAGATTCCTATGTTTGTATTTTATTTATTTATTTTTAGGGGGTAGAACATTGATCAAGAATAAGCAATTGCAGGCTTAACCTGGGCTGCATGCAAAACATGAATGAAACAGAATGAGTACAACATAGTTTAACATGTAACATGTCAAGAAAGTCCTCAGTGTCACATACTCAATATCTGAATAGTGCAGGTTATGCTTTGTTGTTGTTCTTCTTCTTTCGACTTTTCCCAGTTAGGGGTCGCCACAGCGGAACTCCGGTCCTCTAATGATTGGCAGTAGATTTTTACGGTGCTGAGGAGCCAGCTTGACGCCCAACCTTCAACGAAGGCACGCCCATTCTACGCATGTCTTTTGAACGCCACTCAACCGCGGGGAGGACATGCAGACTCCACACAGAAGGCGCTCCAGCTGAGAATCGAATGGGAGAACCTCTTGCTGTGAGGCAACAACGCTACCGCTGCACCACCGTGGCTTCATTCATATGAAATAGCTGTATGTTCAAGCCTGCTGTGGCCTATCCAATAAAAATGCTATGGAACAGGTTAGAATACTGCTAAACCATTTTTAAAATGGCAGCGGGATTTAAATGAGCCACCAAGGCTGTCATGTGTCTGTGTTTCTGTACTGATGTCACAAGCCCTCTGTTGGAATGCTAAGACAGAGCGTTTCCCTGTTGTCAAACTGTTCAGGCCTTGGGCCCATAATTTTTATGAAAAAGCTGCAGTTACTGTGTCTGTAATACTGTTAAACAAATATTGCTCAACACAACATTTTCATCTATTAGTCTTTGTTTCTGAGTCCGCAGCAGAATTGTTTCTGGTGATGTTTGGAATAGTAGTAACAGAAAAGTAATCCAGAACCATGAGCACCAATACTAAATAACTTTAATAAAACTTTGCAAGTCACACTTTTGCTAAAAAGCTTTATCAGGCAAATAACCACAGTGAATAAATTCACTCCTATATGCATTTAACAGTGCCCATGACCAAAGCAGTTAAAAATCACATGACCTTTAATCACTTGATTAAAAAATGTAAATGTAAGGAGACACTTACTTTACTTTATTTCTTAATTCCTTTAGAATTAGCTTTGTAGCAAAGGTTTCATTTAAATTTGGATGTCTCTGCCCTCTGAATCTTATAATCCATTTTTTCAGTTTCATCCTTTGTCTCCACCTCTGATTCCTTCATAAATAGCACTTAATATTACAGACTTAAAAGTATGCTTGTTATCTGTATTTTTAATATGTTTAAACAAAGCATTAGTCTATATTGATCTTGGTATTTCTGACAAATGGTCACATATTCTTTCTTTTAATTTCCAGTTGAATTTGCGTATATAAAATGCATAACATTGTTGTCAAAGAGCCATATAAACCAAATTGTATATACTTATTTACAGTATTGACATCTAGTACACTTGTATGTGCCTTGTTTCAAACTTTTAATGTGATATAAAGTTTATTTCATTTCTTTAAAACATAGTAAATTTTTCAAATTTTGACATCTCTTATGTGCAAAGCCTAACTGCCCATTTCCTATATCCTTTGATGTAGAGTCTCTTTTCACCTCTGTACCAACTGATGAAGGTATTTGTGACAATCCCTCTCTGGGCCAGTAATCAAGGAGCCTGAATCCTCAACACTAACACTGGAGAGGGACGTTCACTTGGAATACAAATGGATATCCTCAGTATTTCCAGATGCAGACCTCTCTGCATCAAGCACAATTTCCCTTAAGCGCACACAGGGAATGCAGTCAGTCTGGGGTCTGGATCTTTCTATTTGTTTCCCTTCAGGTCCCCAATAAGACTCACTGTTGATACAGCTGTAGGGTTAGGTCCTCAGCCAAGTGTCCAAGCCAAAGTCCTCCAGCACCCTCTCTGTGAAACCAGTGCTTCATGTCCCTGTTCCAAGCAGCTGACACCACACACTGTGAGATTTGATTTTTCACACACACACCTGGGAAAGGCTGGCATGGATTTACCTGCTGTGCCTCTTTCTGCCCATAGTATAAGGTAGTTATCACTGCCACCAGACACTCCACAGTGAGCTACTCTAAGGCCCTTAACAAAGGGTGTCCAATTATACTGTGTAATATTAATACTAATACAAATGGTAGTAGTTGACCAAGACAACTAGGCCTTCTGGAGTGACCCACACAGTGTCACTAAATAAATATAAGCACTCTCAAAGGTTAAATACTTTCTAAAAGGACCAGCCACAATAAAAGTTTTAAATATATTTAATAATAAATAATAAAATAGTATGAAAATATTTAATATATATTTACAGTAAACCACAGTTTAGATCACAGGAAATATTGAAAATAACATAGATGGACAGATTCAGACAAATAAAGAAAAAGTGTGATAAGGGACTTAGGGACACAGGTGGACAGTGGTCTCACCTTCGATAACCACATCACCACAACAGTCAGGAAATCCTATGTGGCACACCTCAGCACTAAGGGCTTTTCATCCAGAAAAAGGAGGTCGTTGTCCCACTGTACTCCTCCCTCATTAGACCCATTATAAGAGTAAAATGCCCCATTTGGTATGTACCTCATAAGACACCTGCAACAGCTGGAAAGGCTACAGAAATACCTCACTAAAAGAATCACAAGCCTAAAGCGGATGCCCTGTGCTGACCGTCTAAAAAAAACTCCAGCTGTACTCTGTCTACTCAGAGGCGATCTCTGCTTAACATACAAGGCCATGTCAAACCCAGAGCTATTGGACATGCTACACTTAAAGAAATCCCAATCTAGCAGAGCCACACACTCCAGGGATCTAAACCTGGTCATCACAATGAATAAAACATGCTGGAGGGATAGGTTCCTGACCCAGAGACTCCTCATACTCTGGAATAGACTGCCCATGCATGTCAAGCTGAGCACCTCTTTGGCCCTTTTCAAAAGAAGCCTTGATGATTGGATGGGAGATAGGAAATTCACCCCGGGGATCATGTCAGTTGCCCTGCAAGACAGGGGACCAGGGAAATAAATGTTCTGGGAAGAAATAGCCAGGGAATTGTTATCGCTAAGCTTGTATAGACCCTAGAGCTGATAGCCTAGTACCAACCTATGAACCTATATCTAAACATAGCTTCAATATATTTTCCTGACTCAATATAGGAGAATTACTGTTCCCCACTTAAGTAATAGAGCAAGGCAGACGTTGTGGTGAATGGTCCTTCTTGTTTTAAGACAGAATAATCAATACCGAGAGATTTCCCACTGTAATATCTAAAACATAATTTCCAAGATGGCTGGCAGAATGACCTTATCTGGTCACCTGACTTTAGGTTCTCACAATATTCCCCTTTAAAGCTGAGACAGGAATTTTGCATATACGGCTACAATACACAACTAAATGTTTATGGCAATGCCCTGGAGCCATGAAACCATTACAGTACTTCCCCTCTTTTTTACAGAGGCTATTAAGCAATGGCTTCTCCCACACCTACTGACTCCAGTTCCATTCAGCACAGTGGATTGCTGTCTTGATGGCTTAACAGCTAATTTAATTTCAAGGATTTTCCAAAACTAACTGGACTGAGATTAACTGATTCTTTTCCAGTGCCCTTTGCTAACATATATACATACAGTCTTGCATGTTTATTTATTTATTTTATTATATTCTTTTTCTGTCCAGCAGGCCGCACTGTTGATACATTTTTAATACTAGCAACTTTAGAAACACATTTTGATTTTCAAATGCCATACAGTTCTAATACATATTTAATTTAAGCATCTGTACAAATCAGTTTGACATTCAGTTGCCATACAGTTCTAATACATATGCAACATAGGCAGTTAATGGACTATTGGCCCTTGGGCTCTTACAAGGCTAGCCAAGAATTAAGCCCATGTTCCAACAAGTCCGCACCCTATGCCACTGTCCTGCAGGGACACAGGTGGAATCCCAGGGGTGTATTCTCTGTTCCCCATCCAGTTATCCAGGTTGCACTTAAAATGATTTAATGAGGTACTCTGTTTTATGTGGAGATGGAGTCTATTCCACAAAAGGAGTCGTCTCTGGGACACAAATCTCTCCTGCCAACAAGTCCTATTGATGTCACAGACCAGGATGAGGTCGCGCGTGCAGGTTACTCGAGTGGAGCTTGACTTGCAGATATGCAGCAGTCCTACCAGGGCGGGTCTGAGATTGCTTTGTATGCCAAACAGAGGTCACCTTGGAGGAGTCTGTAGGAGACTGAGTAGATGGATAGGGCTATTAACCTATCTGTGTAGAGTAGATGTTTGAGGCCCTGGATTCTCTGGGTGAGGAACCTCTGTGGTCTCTCCAGCTGCTGCATGTACTTTGTGAGGTACATGCTGAAAGGGGCATTGTACTTAATAATGGGCCTTATAAGGGAAGAATACAGGGATGTTATGACCACTTTGTCCCTGGATAAGATACCCTTACTAATGAGGTGGGTCATGTAGAAAGTTTTCCCTACAATGGAAGCAGTATGGTGGTCAAAACTCAGTTTGCTATCAACCTGGGTGCCCAAGTCCCTCACGAATGATTACGTGCTTAGCACCTTATTGTCAATGTGATAATTTGTAGGGACGTCACTCTCTCCAAAAGGGATGATGATGCATTTTTTGGCATTCAGTTTGAGGCACCAGTCATTTGTTTGGGTGAGACCCTCTTGGAGGATGTCCACATCACTAGGGGAATTGATGACAGCACCCAGCTTGCAGTCATCTGCAAACTTGGTCAGCCATAGCCCACTAGATTTGGCCTGCACCTCTGAGATGTATATCCCAAACAGCAGAGGCCCCAAGACCAGTCCCTGGGTACACCGCTTGTTACAGGTCTACTACTTGAGGTGGCTTCCCCTATTTTGACTAGGTGGATCAGTGAACCAGTTTGCTACCCATCTTGTAACATATGGATTGATGTCTAGTTGAGTTTATCTATTATACCTGAGTGGGGAATAGTATCAAAGGCTTTGGCAGGTCAAGGTAGGTGGTATGCACCATCTTCCCTCGTCTATGGCCTTGGTGACTGTCTCAAAGAAGATGACCAAATTTAACAGACATGACCTCCCCCTTGACAAAAACAAACTGTGTGGCATCAAGTGTCTAGAAGTTGCTAGTGTCCTTGTTAATAAGTGCCATGATATCCGCTCCATGGCCTTGCAGATCAGGCTAGTTAGGCTGATGGGTCTATAATTTCCTGGATCAGTGGACGCTCCACCTTTGTGCAAAGGGATGACAGTAGCTGTCCTCCACTCGGCTGGGACGCTGGCTTTGGTTTAATAGGGTACCTAATGGTGCTGCATTTGTGCAAATCAGTTTGATATTCAAATGCCATACAGGTCTAATACATTTGTAAAACAAGCATCTTGTACACATCAGTTTGACGATATCATTCTTTACAAAACTCCAGCTAGCTGTGCTGGCACTAGCCCATATTATCTCAGTATTGAATATATATGTGAATTTATTTTGCATACAGCGTTATGTACAGCCTCGAATATTAATATGATTTGCGCACTGCTATATGCAGTATTACACTGTAATGATTTTTTTATTTCATGACAAATGTCATAGACAACATTTAAGGATGTAGGAAATGAGCAGTTAGGCTTTGCATATAAGAGATGTCAAAAATTGAAAAATATATTATGTTATAAAGAAATGAATCAGACTTTATACCACATTAGAAGTTCGAAGCAAGGCACATGTAAGTATAATAGATGTCAATACTGTAAATACGTATGTACAGATAAGCTAATAAAAATATAATGTACATCCATTGAGTAAGAAAAAAAAATTGTTTAAAAGCACATGGTACTTGTAACACAAATAATTTGGTTTATATGCGGTGTGGTGCATTTTATATAGGCAAGACCAACTGGAGATTAAAAGAAAGAATAGGTGACCATTTGTCAGAAATATGAAGATCAATAAAGACTAATTTGTTTAAATGTATTAAAAAATACAGATGAAAAACACTTTTAAGTTTGTAATATTAAGTGTTATTTATGAAGGAATTAGAGGTGGAGACATAAAGAATAAAACTGAAAAAGTGGAAAACAAGTGGATTATTAGATTCGGAGTGCAGAGACATTCCAAGTTTTAAATGAAGTCTTTAGTATAAAACAAATTCTAAAGGAATTAAGAAGTAAAGTAAAGTAAATCTCTTTACATTTGCATTTCTTTTAATTAAGTGATAAATGGTCATGTGATTTTTTTAATTATTTTGATCATGTGCATAAGGAGTGATTTTATTCATTGTGGTTATTTGCCTGATGAAGCTCTTTAGCAAAAGTGTGGCTTGCAAAGTTTTATTAAAGTTATTTGGTATTGGTACTTATGGTTCTGAATTACTCTTTTGTTTCTACATTTGGTGTATTTTAGTCATTCGGTTTGTCGTACTGGCGTGGCTTTTTTTCTTTATTTAATTGATCTTTGGGGTAGTCTGGATGTCCTAGAGAGATTATTCATGTTAGGGTGTTAAGTCCTTTGCTTCTGAATGAAGCTTGCTTACTGCTTTTTAAGTATTTTTGAACTGAAGAATCTATGCTTGGTTTGAATTTCTGTTTCTCTGTTCATCTGTGCTGTTTAGAAGTTTGACACTTTAGTCTTTCTACAGAAAGAGAGTGTTTTTGTATTATTTAGTTTGGTAGTCATTACATCTAGAATTCCTACCTGCAGGAGTTTTATGGCCTGTCTGACTTCCGAGCTTTACTTTCTTCCTTCTGGTTTCGACAGACTTCCTACAGTTGGACGTCAGTGGTATAAAAGGGGCATTGGCCAGCTCTCATCATAAGATTTTTCTTACAGTAGCCTGTGGCATTTGTATGCTGTATGGAAGATCACCTGTGTGTTGGCCTACTCTAGAGATTTTGAATAAGTACCCATTGGAGAAATTTCTTACTTTAGTTTGATTTTTATTTTGTTTTGCGTAAAAATAGTGATAGTATCTTTTTGATGTTTCAGGAAAGGAATAATTGTATTGTGTGGCAAATAAATCCCACATAAGAATTTTAATAACCGATGTCTTTTAGGCCCTATTTCAATGTGGACAGTAGTCTCTGTTATGCAAGGTGTGCTGTGAGGGCAGTCTGCCCTGTTTCTCTCCAGGACTACTTCACTCAGAAGAATGGTGTCCCATCATCTTGTGCCTGTATAATGTTGGCCACAACCTCTGTGTGCACCCGCCCAGAAGTGTAAGCACTCTGATAAATGCTAGAAGGAGAGAAACTGGAAACCAATGACAGCCTAAGTGAGTTTGAAAGCTTCTCTAGCGCTGGTGACACCAGTGCATCCCCTAGTCTTACAGTGGGTTTTGGCCAAGGCCTCTGGCACAACCCCTCTGGAGGATGCCATGCCATTGTCTTTAGGCGTGTACATCCTAAAGGACCAAATTCATTGTGATCATTAGTCTGCTCAGAGGCTTCTCTGTTGACCCCTTCAGCTAATGCCTTTTTTGCCATCAATGAAGGGGATAGTAGTGTTCATTGGCTGTTAGTCTGAGGCTAGGTTCCCAGAGACCATTTTGAGGTAGTCCGTGTCTGCTAGTGTACTAAGGCCTCTAAGATGCACCCCCAGCTGAAAACCTAAGGCCCAAATGCTGTAGCTGAGGCCAGAGTCTGCTAGCTTGCCTTTGCCTAGATAAAGTGAATCTTCATCCCAAACTACTACCCAGGGCATGTCCAAAGAGTTATTCCAGCTGACTTAAGACTGTATGAGCTTTCTTAAAACCAGCCAGCCAGTGCTGGAAATCCCAGAGGTGTCATAGGTTCCTTGTAAGAAACAAGGGATTTATCCTGCTGTAGGAGAAGCTTTGGGTACCTCAGGTACAGAGGAGGATGTGCTAGCTTATGTGGGCCAGGTATCCCCCTCTTTTAATGACTTGGATGCTGATGACACTTTATATTCTGTCTCACCACTAGAGGATGTCTCATTTGGAGATACCATCATCGGGTGATGGAAGAATTCCAGTGGTATTTCAAGAAGTAGTTTGAGGCCTAGCTGATGTAGAGAACATTAATGGGGCTGTCAGAGCCCAAACAAGTTGCTTTTCCTCCAATTAAATATGTCCCAAAAGATGCATTCATTAGTGTTTCACTTGAACCAGTCTCCCTTTCCTCATGTACCAAGGAAACCTAACCATTTCTGTAGGGTCCAGAATTCCCACAAGTTTCTTTTGCAGGAACCTTGTGGTGATTCAGCAGAGGTGCCCTTCAATTCCAGCAAGGGACCATGTACGGGTCCATCCAGGAGCCCTACTCCCCATGACATGGAGAGTAGGTTTTTTGACTGCCATGGGAGGAAGACATGCACATACATGTGCTACCCTGGTCTTCAGGACCCTGGACTACCAAATACACATGTTTAAGTTTCAGGAATTCCTCCTGGACAAGCCAAAGACTAAGGCAGATATCTTCAGTGATAAAGACCTACAGTAAATAATGGTTGACTTGTGCAGCCCCTCTTCCAAGGTGGCCAAGCACTCACAAGTGTGACAGATGCACTGTATGGATCAAGTAAGGCAGCAGTAGCAGTAGAGTTAGTGATTTGTAGACATGCGTTGCAGCCCTGTCAGATCATGTGAAGTCAGATTTTCACAATGTCCCCCCAGACAAGGACGTCCTCTTCAGACCCTTGGCTGAGAAAGTGTTCAAGACACTGGGAGAAAGGAGAAAGACCATGCACTTTAGTCCTGTATATATATTTTTTCATTCCCTGGCTGCAAGATTCAGCAGGAATTACCCTTCAAAATCTGGTCCCTCTTCCCCAAGCAGGAGAATGGCAAATCTTCTCAAGAGGCGAAGCCATGATATGAGATAGATTGGAAAGCAAAGCATAGTGACAGGACTAATGACCCCCCCCCCCCCCCCCCCCGGGAATA
The DNA here is from genome assembly GCF_019279795.1 of Protopterus annectens. Taxonomy (NCBI): domain Eukaryota; kingdom Metazoa; phylum Chordata; order Ceratodontiformes; family Protopteridae; genus Protopterus; species Protopterus annectens. Next base: position 1,653,890,244 of record NC_056731.1, on the reverse strand, counting down.
GCTGTGACTTAGTCAGTCTGAGTTCTCTCCCCAGAAATTCCCAGCCAGTCCTATCTATCCTTACACTAGAGCACCCCCTTCCCTCATTACAAACAGTGGGCCATTTGGGTCTATTTGTATAGAAGTCTGAGGAGAAAACCCAGATGAGACATGGTTACAAATTGCAGCTCCTAAGCAAACAAAAGTTTGTTGGTATCTGTCCTGTTCCAAGTAAACAAGCTCAGTTCCTCCCTTGCTAGATGACCTGCTAGGGCAAGGGAGTTATAGAACAAAAGTGCCAGTAGGGGACGAAGGCACAGGATTTTGTTCAAGATTTTTTCTGGTGCCCAGTACGAAGGTATCTATAAACACATTCTAGGCCTTTCAAGATTAAGTAAATATTTAGTAGTCTCAGATTTCAAAAAGCTTACACTTGAAAGCTTTTTTCCTCTTCTGTTTTTCAAAACGTCATTGTCAGCTGGGATGTAAATGATCCTCCCTCTGTATCCTCACACTAAAGATGTGTAGAAGGTTTCCAAGATTTGAAGCTGAGGGAACTCGCTACTAGTTCACTCCTTGTCCTTTGGCTTATCTGTTGTAGCCAGTGTGTTCACAAAATGCCTGGCTCCAGTAATTTGCCTTTTGCAGGACCAGGAGCATATACTTCCACCTTTGCCTGCATGACTGCCATATCCAGGCAGACTCTAGAAGACAGTCAGAAGGCCTTATGGCTTTCTGTAGGATGTTTCAAGTAGTTGGGTCTCTTTCTCACTGTTTATTAACCTCTACAATTCTTATGTAACCCCTGCAAGGTAAGCTGTGTTCCTAGGTGCTGTGCTGGGCACATAACAGCAGAAGGCTATCCTAGCTAGAGACAATCGCCAGACCATATTAGAGAGGGATTCTATCACAGCAAGAGAATTCCTCAGGATCTTGGGCTAAATGGCATCTTGTATTTTGCTGGTGCCTGTAGCAGAGCTCTATATTAGGAAGCTACAGTATTATCTCAGAAAGAGATTGTGTTGACACTTGAAATCCTTGGAAGGCACCATTCCCTTTTTCCCTGAAGGAGGTCTGATGCTGGAAAAAGCCAGTTGCATCTTTAAGCTGGTGTGGAGGGACCCAGACACTCGCTATAGACTCCTGTGACATTGTATGGGGGGTGGCGCATGGGAGATCTGTCAGTTCAGGGAGTGTGTGTTGATAGTGTGAGGAAAATGCATATAAATGTAAATGAGGTCATGGCTGTAGTACTAGCACTAAAAGCATTCGGATTTGAACATGGGACATCATGCACATCCTCACATAGAACATCACAGTGACGTAGTACTTCCAACAAGCAGGGAGGCACCCACTCTTACATACTTTGCAGTCTGGTAGTGCATGTTTGGGAAGTTGCCCAAAGAGTAAGGACTGATCCCATCATAGGGAAATGTTTTAGCAGACAAGCTGTGCAGGTAACACTCTGTAACAGATAGATGCTGAGCAGAGATTTGTTCTTAGGTCTTGGAGCTGACCTACTGATGGGGTGTGCCAAAAGCAGACCTTTTTGCTTCCTTAGAGAACATGCAGTTGAGGAAGTTTTGGGGCAGGACAACAGTTCCAGGAGCTAGAAAATAGATACCTTCTCCATTCAGTGGACAGGTTTGTGTCTTTGTATTCCAGCTGATACCCCCGATCCCCTGGATAAATAAAGGAGAAAAAATGCTTTTAATTACTCCCTTTTAGCTAAGGTAACATTAGTTCCTTTTCCCTCCCAACATCCCCTCTGTTGTCTTGCCTAGGTATGTGTCCTTCCTCTGAAAGTAGATCAGAGGGTCTTCCAAGATTTGATCCATCTGAGGGGAGTTCCTCAACTGAAAAGATTCTGTTCCAGGATTCTATGCAAGTTGGCCTGGAAGATGGATGCCTTTTCTTTTCTTTTGATAGGAATTTCCTGTATGCTTTTCTACCCTTTCCACTAATATCCATGGTACTTTTGATGGAGGTGACTCCCTTCAGGCCTAGGCAACCAAAGTTCAACTTCTTTTGGAAATGACCAGGGGCAATTACCACAAGCTTCCTCACAGACCAGATCTACTCACACAAGGATGGGGTGTTTGATTCTCCTCAATATCAGTCATCTTCAGTTGACTGCCTGGATGATTTTGGTTTTTAATTCCTTTTAGGTAACTGTTTATTGAGTTTGGGCAGCAGGTACTAATGGAAGCAAGAAAACTTGCTACTAGAAAATAATATATTAGCAAATGGAAAAGGTTTTCTAGTTGGTGCCAAAATTATTAACCAGCACCCATTCAGGGCTAGTTGTTTTCTTGTTTTACATTACGTGTATGAATTACTATCTTATGCCCTTTCTCATTCATCTGTCAAAGTTCATTTATCAGCCATTTCAGCATATTTGCCCATGGATCCTCCTCTTTAAATGCATTCTCATGTCAAAATGTTATTAAAGGGGTTTTGCATAAGAGGCCTACAAGAAAACAGTGGCCCCTCCTTGAGATCTTTGAACTTTATAATCTAGTTCACTTGAGGTTCTTTACATGGGAAATAGTTTTACTGATTACTCTGACCTCTGCAAGAAGTGAGTTGCAACCTCTTATGGTCAGTCAGCCCTATCTCATTTTCAATAGGGAAAGGGTTTCTTTGAGAACTAATCCTCATCTTATGCCTAAGGTGGTAATCCAAGCTTACTTTAATCCAAACTGTCCATCTGCCTATTTTCTTTCCTGAACATAAAAATGTGGGAGAAAGGATACTTCACACCTTGGATGTCCACAGACAACTCTGGTACTATCTTGACAGAACTAAATCTTTCAGATCTTCAGATTAATTATTAATTTCTTGTGAAGGTAAGACGAAGGGACAACCTGTGTCAAAACATTTCCAAATGGTTGTCAAAGGCTATTAACTTTTGTTATACCCACCATAACATAACTATTCCAGGCAGGGTCAAGGCCCACCCTGCTAGGCCTTGGGCTTCATCTGTGGCTATTTGGAAAGGGTTAGATTCTAGAAGCTGCTGCTTGGTGCTCTGTACATACATTAACAAAGCACTATAAGCTTTATTCTTTCTCTAGGTCCAGATCAAGCTTTGCTAGGACCATTCCCCAGGGGGTCCTAGACTCTTTTTTTTTTTCCACCTCACTTATTTATTTAGCTATGGTAATGTACCCATGTAGCTAAGGCTACTGCAGCAGTGATTAATATGATGAACATAGTACAGTTGTGTAAGCTGAACTTTCCATAACAGTAGATGTTCAAATGATCACTGCTGCAGTAGCCGCTCCCTCCTTCCATCCACTTTTTTTTTTTTAAGAAAGGATGCAGACATTTATATTTTGTTGTTCCTAGAATTGGCCTTACAGGGCTCAGCCTCCCTTTCTCTGCTGGCAGAAAAGCTCCAAATGGCTTTGTGCCCAAACTTATCTTTTATTCAGCTCAGCTCGAACTGACAGTTTGGGCATGTGGAAGTTACCCTGAAGCTTTGGAAGCTGGCTAGCTGTTGTATCCTTGGCAGGATATAACCCATGTAGCGATGGCTACTGTGCCAGTGATCATCTGCACAGATAATGTTATGGTGGCTTTGCTCAGAGGATATAAGAAGCAGATAGGGATGCTAAGATGAAAATCTTTATTTTCTCTTTTCAGTTTGCATGGAACTTCCAGTGACTCCCCTGTATTCACCAAGTCAGTCAGTTTGCTCCACCAGTGGGTCAGTGAGCTATGCCAAACAGGCTCAACTCCTTTCTGTGTATAGGACCCTGAAGATCCACCAGCTCACTCTCCTCTGAAGCCTGAGCTGGGCCCGTCCTGAAGCTGGGCAAGAGCATTACAGCTCACTTATTCCCCTAATCAGAGTAGGCAGAAAGCTCTGGAGGTGAGAGGTGGTAGGGAGCAGGCCAGTACAGTCATTCATGCAGATCTGTAACTCCGTCCCATCAGTGGCTTTGCCTCTCTGCACTAGCTGTGTCTCATGTTGCATACTGCTTGTGCCATGCCTGTCAGTGTGAAAAGCCACAGTGCAGTGTGAGCTTTCTACCATAGCATAGCTTTGTCACTACACCCCAATATATAACACTACTTATCCCCTTCAAGCAAAGTCTATTTTTCCATCCTTACCTCCCCATCCCTTACACTCCAAAATCAAGTGTGTGACCACAGCTTCGCTCATTTGGTAGAAACTGTCTGCTTACCACATACTCTTACCACTGACCACCCTTCTCCAACCAATCCCTTTAACAACCTACAGATACCCACCAAATCACACCAGCACCTTCAGCCATCCAGCCTTATCTGTTACTCCACCATCTCAGAATTTCATGCCCTTCTACCACTGCTAAAGCATTCTCACCTCCAAGTCTAACCCCAGCAATAACTACAAATTCCTTACTGTAACCACAATTAAAACGTTTATTCAAATAATACAGAAGTTGTCCAAAACAGCTATCCAGCTAACATTCTTTCCTTAGAGGTAATATTGAACTCCATCCTAGCCCATTTACATCCACACAGTACACACCCCAAACCATATTCAAATCCGTCTTAATTGCACACTTACAATGATTTGATCTAATTTGTTTTCATGTATTCATCTCCCAATACAACTCCGACAATGTGACAGCCATTGAAGCTTGGCTTAAGAAGAACTCTCCAGACTTCTCCACCCCATTCCGTCCTACAGACTTCTTCCCAACAGCTGCCCAGAGGGGAACAGGCATGGATACATTAATTATTTAAAAAGATAACCCTAACCCCACACTCACTTTACAAGCCAACTCCACATATATCTCAGGCCCCTATTGGATTTTTCTGTGGTTTCCCTCTGTCAACAAGAAAACCCTTGTACTTGTCCATCCCCACCTTACCCAGCTAAATTTAAGTTCATCATTTCAAACATCCTAGATGCAACACTTAAACACTAACATTTTTCATTCTGGGAGACCTTAACCTTAACTATCTCGGCTCCCAGACATTTAACATGTATGAATTTTTATATGATATAGGTCTCATGCAAGTAATCTCTGAACCAGCTCAGCCAAACCTCGTATCTTTCAAACACCCCATCCTTGACCTCATTATAACAAACTCCACATTCACAGTCTCTAACTCTGTTTCCTCCAGCGTTAAGAAACTACTGTCTGATATCCTTTGCTATTACTATTGAATCCATCAAACTTCGACCTACACTACAGTACTTCAAATCCCAATTAGCTATTAACATCGTCAGACATAAACATCTCTACACCTATGACTTGTTACCTATTCTTGAAACAAGAGACCCCAGCATATCTGCAGATAATGTCACTAATTCCTGCTCCAACTCTGACAGGTTTGTTCCCCCTAATTAAAAGGTGACATAAACCCAACAAAACTAAGGTTGATGACATAACTCAAACACCTACACAAACCTGGAGACAAAAATTGGTACAAATGGAAAAATTAACCTCTCTGTGACATAGTCAAGTAGTCCATATTTAGGCATAAAACATCTTGTCACAGAGCAAAGCAATTTGCCCTTGTATCAAAACCAAAATACTTCTGTAAAGAAGTTAACCGTTTAATGGGAAGAAAAACTTTCCAGAACAATTCTTAAAATCACATCCAGTGCTATTAAACCAAATTAAATAATTATCCACCACTGACTTCCTAAATGAATTGAGCAATCTTCTACAAAAAAAAATCTTCACACACAAACACACACACACACACACACACACACGCACACACACACACACACACACACACACGCACACACACATAAACTTGCAAACACCACCCTCTCCCATTCATTCCTCCCTTCTACTTAACAATATGCAATCCAAGGAAGTAGCCCTTCTTAACAAAATTCCCACTAATTACCCCCCCCCAGCTCTGAGATATTCCCACTGATTACCACCTCCCCCCAGCTCTGACAGTTTCAACCTCTACATTGTGGGTCTTTACCTCTGTGGAGACCACATTTTGCTCCCTGTCACCTGCATCTACAACCTATATCTGTCGAAAAAATGTGATGCCCCTCATCTCGGACACTGTCCTAATTAAACCACAATGCAGTCACTAAAACACTTCAATTCATACTGGTTTCAGTTCTGCCCACCATGGGGGAAAATCCCAGAAAAAAATGTGCACTCCTAATTATCTTGCTACTTTCAGCAATACCCTCTTCTTTCACAAAAACAGCAAGGATTTTGGCCAGGACATAGTACCATGACAGTACTTTGGACCATAACTGACAGTATATTAGTAAGTACAGACAAAGACAACCTCACTAGTGCACTGTTCATAGAGCTCACTAAGTCTTCTGATCTAATTGACCACTCCCTCATTCCCAACAAGGTCACAAGTATAGCTATCCGTTCAGATTCTCTACAGTGCTTTAGAGCTTCCTATCAAGCAGACACTTTAAAATCAAAATAGGATAATCTCATTCTGATGAAGCCCTGCAAGACACAGGGGTACCCCAAAGATCAGTCCGTGCCTCCCTTATTTTTTTTTTCCATCTGTATTAAGTAACTTTCTTGTGACCTCCCATACCTCCCATTTACCCTGTATGCAAGTGATGTGGTCATATACTGATCCTGCCACATCTATCCAGACGTCCAAACCCAGCTGCAATCCAACTGTAATTATTATAAGACTGGCTGATTAAGTACAAGGTAATTCTCAACCACTCCAAGATTAAATTAAGCACATGCTGTTTGGAAAGTGATAAAAATGTTTCTCACTCTATAAACAACATGCACTCCAAAGGCTCAAATAATGCCATAATAGAAACATCCACCATCTTCAAATACTTTGGGATTTGCCTGACCCAAACACTTAACTTTCATAACCACATTGGAAGAAAAAAGAAACAAAGTCAACTCCTCCCCTTTTGAGCTAAGAAAATCTATCCTTACCTTACTTGCCACTGCAGCGAGAACAGTCATAACTAGGGCGTCCTCCTTTCCCAGTTAGAATACAGTCTGCCTGTCATTGCTCCATCATATTACTGTATATTAGAAAAGAATAGCACCTACAACCTAAGCTGCCACTCCCAAATTGCCCCAACACTATTACCTACCACCATTTGGCAATCTCTGCACTTCCACATTAAGAAAATCTACTCTCACATCAACTTCAGACTACAGTTGAAAAAAAAAATCTTCTCAAGGAAGCCCAGTGCCCTTGCTTTCAAATGAGTCACATGACCTAACCACACTTGAAGTAAAACTTTTTTTTTGTTCTACCTTTCTCATATCTCCACCAGGTGTTCCTATTGCATCTAAATGTAAATACTGTACTTAAATGCAATCTTACAGTGTGACAAATTGCTGTAGTTAATATTCTAGCTTCTGTGCTCTAAGAAGTTTAACTTTTGTATCTTCCCTTATGCATGTGCATTGTACAGAGGATTATGAGTTGGTTACTGATCATAACCGGCTTATTATGCGTTTGAGACACGGATGCCAAGAAATTCTCTTGAGAGGTGAATCCTGGCATCCATATTGTGAACACATGATAATGGGCAACGATTGGAGACCCGATCATAATTCTTTGTAGTTCATGAAGATTTTTCTGCTCCATGTCCTACTTGTACAGGGAAAAAATACTAAATGTTTTGCCAGCTTCCAAAGCCATAAACACTTAGTGAGCACTGTCATAAAGATGGTGTAAAACATTCTGTTTTGTTAGTAAAAAGTCAGGAACATATTGCAGCACAGACAGCAGGTAGAAACTAATCTGTTTTATTTTGCTGCTGCCGTTTTTGACATTCAGTACTGGCAGATTTAGCTGCTTGGCATGATATCCAATCTTAAATGAAGCAGGGTGTGTTTAACAATTATTAAGATGGGCTCTTGCACTACGGAAGAGCTTAACTGATTTGTCTTTTTTGGGTATCTGAGCATAATCACTGCTTGTAATGCACTGCATATATTTTACACGTATTTCATTATTGAATTGTATTCATAAAACTCTCTATTTTTCATGTACTACATATGATGGTGTCACCTGGGCTATGTTTGAAAATGGTAATGGTTGATCTGTGTTCTACCCTGTTAAACAAACATAAGCAAAATAAAAATTAGGCTTATCAACGTAGGTGATGTATCCACATAGTTGCAGATGTCACAGGTGTAGTGTGTGGAAGCCACCTGGCTGACCCCCAGGATGGGTAATGTGGCAGTGGCCAGTCACTGCCAACCTCCCTGCCAGCCTCCTCTAGCACTGTTGCTGTCTAATTGAACATGTATCACCTTTGTCACAGTTAGGGCTTCATCCATCTTCTTCTTTTAAAATCAAAGAAAGAAAAGGCTCTGCTAATTTTTTTTCCCTTCCCTGCAGCTGGCTGGCAGGTACCACTGGGTCTACCAGATTTGTTTTCGCTTCCCCTGGCTCAACCCAATCCACATCCAAGTCTGGTGTTGTGGACACAAGTGCAGTATCATGTTGTGCCTGAGAGTGTGCCATAACCCCCTCCAACCCCACAGCAGCCTTGATAGTTCCAAAGTTGCTTGTTCGGGAGGTGCATGTGCAGTTTTGCTCATTTACAATCTCCTGACTAAGTGGCATTCCGCCTGCAGTGGGGAGCTTGTCCGGCTCTTAATGTTGCTTTTGCAGCAAGCCTAGGCAGCTTTCCTATCCTCAGGATGGGTGAACTGGTGTTGGATCCCCCCTTGTCCACTGCCAGCAACACCTGTGCCAAAAGTCGAACTGGAGTTGTCTGGGGAGCAGTAAGTTTTTTTTTTTTCCTTTGCTCTGCACAGCCTTACTAAGGCTCCACTAATTTTGATAGCCCTCCAGTCAGTGACCAAGACCGACATGGTTCTTCTTGCTTCTTGTTAGTGCTATCCAGTTACTGCTGTGATTTCCTGTTGGGGAAGATATTCAGTACTTCAAGAAAGATAACTGTTGCACATGCCTCAGCACCCTCCTTCATGTGACAACATTTTTTTACCTCTGACCACCCAGTTAGATCATTGTTTTCTCCTTTGGGTTTGTTTTTGAAACAATGATTCAACGACATTTTGAGCTGGTATAATCTCTTCCCCCAACATTTCTGTCTTGGAAAATGTCTCTCCATTTAGAGAGTACCTTGACCAGGAGACATTCAGAAGTGCAAGTGTATTGTATGTTTTTAATAAAATATATTGTAACCTTTCCTGCTAATTCTACTTTTGTGCTTAAAGTTTAAGACAGAAATGGTGCTAACTAAATATTCTGCTTCCTGTCCTTTTCCTCATCCTCACATCATCATAATCCATTTGAGTTTGGATCTTAGCAAGAAATATTTTACTTGCATATCCAGGACTTTTAAAAAATGCAATTTAACTTTTGTTTCCTTGACCACAAACCAGTCAGGACTTCTATGGCAAAACTGTTCTCTTACTTAAATTGCATGTTGTACCAGATTTTGCTATGATTTGGTGGGTAAGCATGTTCATTGTTGCATCAGGGCTGGCTCATTTTTGCCTGGAAAACTGCTGCTTCTGAGGCATTTTCATGAAGCCCCTCAGAGGTGGACATAGAAAAAGCAGCCTGGTATATTCACCAGACATTACAAGCTGTGTTTGTCTCCATGGTAATAGTAGTCATCTAGAGCATATTGGTTGCAGATTTAACACAGACTTTGGATATGGAGCTTGTTGGACTCAAAAGTCATGAACTCTTGAGGAAGACCTAATTGAATGCTGTATAAAATTTCAGCTGTCCAACATGGCCACCATAACAGTAGATAACATTAATTTGTGTCTTTCTGGTGTCTGGTTCCTCCCTCCTTCCCACTTTTTGTATTGTTTTGCCTTATTTATGTTGTGTCCTGGTGCATTGTTATGGCTTGAATGGAGTGCATCTGTGGTATGTTTTGACCTGGTTAGCATGCTGCACAGATTAGAGGCTAGAACTGAAAATGGTTTTGAAATTTACTGGGTATCACTGGCTGACTCAGGTAGGTTTTCAATGTTAGATATGCAAGGTATGGTAGGTACAGTATTATTAGTGTGTTTTCTTAAAAGGTGTCTTTTTTTTATTTTGTTCAAGAACTTTATGCAAGTTGTCACATGTAAAGAATGTTAAGGTGAAGGCGAACTTGTCATTTTTGTTATATGTATAAATTTAAAGATTTTTTTCCTAGGGCTACGAGTCTTAAACCTGCAGCTCAGGTTATTATTTCTGCAGCCAGTAGACCAAGTCATAATCTGGACTTGATCTTCCTTTTGGAGGTGAAGGCCATGGACCTTGCAGTAGAAACATTTGTTGTTATCCGACCACTTCACTGTCTACTCTGACCTAGAGCTTCTGCATTACAGTGTTTGTGATTTTGAGGTGAGGGAGATTTGTTTTACTAACCATATTACTCTGATATTTTTTTTTCTTTCACACTCCTTCAAGTCCTTCCAGAATATGGTGCTAGTTTCCTTGATGCTTTGCTCAATTCTAGTAAGTCATTGTCCTTGACACTTGATTTTTCTTTCTCTGTCTCTAACAGGAGGCATGAGCCATAGTTTGACCACAAGTTTCAACTCCTGCAATGAGAAGATGCAGGTTGGAAAGTCAGTGGTGCATTGTGGGTCTGTGGTGTGACCAGCTTGACCTGATTGAACATTACAGTTCATATCAGTCTAAACGTTTGAGTAAAAAGCCAGCTTACCTGGCCCAAGAGATACTGGCATCAGCTAATTAACAAGCTATGTCTTTCCATGTGGTACATAGGCTGTGCTGCCCATCCTGTTTTACTGCTCTTAGAGCCTTAGCTGTTCAGTGGTGCAACTCTTCTGCTGTATGTTTTATTGACAAAGTTGCTTCTTTCAGATGTGCTTTTCCACTGTCTGACCCAGTGGGCATAACAGTGGTTTCAGGTACTAATTCTTCCACTTCCTGGACGGTGTTTACTTTCCCAACTATGACAAGCTCTTGACTGTTATCTCGTGTGTGTAGTTGACAACCATTGGGCTGTACTGATGCCCATCTAGGCTGCTTCTAGACAGTCTCAGTGTATTGGATCAGTGATATTTCTATTTTTGCTTTCCTTACTGGTCTGGGTTTCTCCTTTAGCCATGAAGTCAGCCTTTTTCCTCACTGATGTCTGGGATTTCTCCTTCAGCCATGAAGGAGCCCATTTCACCCTAACCTCAAGAAATTCTCCTGGGATCCCAATATGTTTTGACAGTCACTTCCCTATCTCTAATTTTCCATTTTTGGACAATTATTGAGAAGGTTGCTTGCACATAAATTGAGTCCTGTGGGCTCATTGGTCCTTTCTTTTCTGGGTTTTGCCTTCGCTGTAGTGTCAAAACTATTGTTATTTCAGTAGCCAGTGATCTCCTAATGGCTTGAGACTAGTGCAAGTATCTATTACTTCTCATGCTAGATATTACAGCTGCATTTGGCATTGTGATTGTGTTTCTGTGAACCTACTGTGCCATCTCCTTAATGCTGTTTGAGTAGTTTACTTCTTATTTTTCTGGCACTAGATAGAAGGTTTGCCTGGGTATTTAGACCTCTTCTACCCAATCTCTCGACTGTGAGTACCATAGAGCTCAGGCTTAGGCTGTCGCCTATTTATGGCATGTATGCTACCATTGGAAAGTTTTGCTAGGGAGAGGCGCTTAGCATATCATTGCTATACTGACAATACCCACTCTACTTCTCTTTCCTATAGGATTTGCAGCTCAACACCTCTAAAACTGTGGTTGTGACAGCTCTCTTGATCTTAAGAGAGTCCTCTGCTCTCTCCTTTCACAGTTGCATTTTTTATGGTGGAAATAGGCATGTGTTTATGAATAATGTATGTGTCTTTGGAGTGATCCTGAATTGTTGGTTGATATTCCAAGTATCAAGGTCTGCCATACTGAAATCTTGGAAATTTGCGTAATATTTCCAGGGTTAAACACATTTAGCTTAAGCTAATCTCTTGGTAGTTGTTCATGCCTTGGTCTCCTGATATTGAGATTGATTGTGCAAAATTCTGCAGTGAGATAACTTTCTGATGCCTCACATTGCCAACATATTACACCTGTCCAGCATACTTTGTACTAGCTCTCAGTTTATTGTAGAGCTATTTTTAATGTCTTGGGTTTACTTGTACATTAGCGAATGAAAATAAGTAAGGAAAAAGCAGCTTCCATGGTCAGGACAATATGGTTTAATATTACTACAAAAATAATACAGATCTAAACACACAAATATCATCTAACCATTTTCAATCACTATGGACCAATCAGAAGCACCTAAAGCAAATACATCACTTATAAGTGGATACATTGTATCACTTTGGTTAAAAATATATAATTCTAAGTAAACAACATATTAAAGTTGCATTGCTATCCTGCATTGCTATTCTAATGTGTTACAAAAACATTTAAAAAAGCATTGGCTGTCATTTATGCTTTTAGATTTGAAGAAGCGTTGGCTGTAAATGTGAAAGAGCTAATCTCTACTTGTTTATATTATTTGCATTTTAATATTAAACTGTATGGTCTTGACTGTGGCAGTTGTTTTTTTTTTTTTGTTTGTTTTTTTTCTTGCTTGTTTTCATTCGCTGTTGTATTATTAGGAACCAACTCTTAGCTGTTGTCTTCTTTTTGCCTTTTTACTTGTACATTCAGAGCTTGGTCCTTCTTACCTGAAGGTGCTGCTGGTGTCCTTTTGCTCCTCTTAAGTCTTGCACTCCAGGGGCTACTGATGGTTCCACAAGTGCACTTAGAAACATTTGGTATTTGTTCCTATGCCTTTCAGGCTCATCGCCTGACGCCTGTAAAGTTTAAGTACTGCACGATGCAACTTTGCACAGCATATAGAGATATCCCTAGGCAGAGTTTACCAGCTGTAAAATGAATCTTCAAAAAATAAAACCATATATGACTTTTTGAAGCAGCATAATGGCAAAGTGAGACAAAAGTTGCTTCCACTTAAGAAAAAAAAAAAGAGTGCCAGACTACCATGCGAGAGTCATCATGGGCTTAGACCCAATGGAAGAAAAACATTTCTGACAGAACATTAAGCAAGAGAACCTGCTGGAAGCAGTAAACAACAATTATAACTATCAAGAGAAGTTAACTTGTGATTTTTTCCCAACTTGTATTATTTATAACAATGCCAAAAAGCAGCAACCTTTGGCCATCTGTGTGAGATAGTCAAGCACTTTAAGTGGCATTATGAGGGGGTACCAAGCAGCATGAGAAAGTTTGGATTGCCCAGTGGTCCTAATGTCTGCCTGTTCAGTTATGAGAGTTATGGTGGATGAATAGCTTCTGTCAAATCCATTGCTTCTTTAGAAGAGAAGAAAAACATTCAACATTTATTTGTTTAACTCTGTTAGTCTGGCACTTAGTGTGAGATGAAAAATCACCATAAAAAGAGATGTGCTGGAAACTTACTTAAATCTAGAGAAAGAAAACTAAAATTCTTACTCTATTAGTCAGCCTTAACATAAATATTGATCCCTGATGGCTTAGACACAGCCCTGCATACCATAATAACTTCTCATAATATGCCTATTTTGAGGTTGGTAGGGTCAAACAGTCATGTTCACATGCATCCAGCATTTCCAGTTTAGAGGCATCCACACATTTAAATGTAGCACGTTTTTCCTTGGCAAACCTTGCTTTTTTTTTTCTTAACATAACACTATGACTTTGACTGGACATTATTACTGTTATGTTTTAACCACCATATCCGACTGTCATCGTTTTCATACTTTGGCTAATATTTTCACTTTTAATTTTCCTTCTATAAATTTAATTAACTTTACAATCACATTTTTATTCAGTGGGACTTTCTGACATTAAGTATCAAAGTAGAAATAAAGTTGAGTGTTTTCTTGTCTCCTATACGAACACTGTTTCTAATGCAACATTCATAAAGTGCTTTCACTTGTATGACAAGCCAAGAATCCTACCCTCTAATGTTTTCAGGCAGAGATTTTCATGCGTGTGCACACATGTACACTCTCTCCCTCTCTGTCTGTCTGTGCATTCTCCCACCCCCTTCTAGTTTCCTGTGTCAAAGGTATACAAATGAGACCTGCTCCTGAGATTGTTTTGTCGCACTGGTTTAGAATGTACTGTGTCTTCCAGTTCTAGGAAAAACACCTGTTAAATTCTCTTTATCTAACATCATTAACTTGGTAACTTCAGAAGGGCTTCAGTTTTTCCAAAACCATGAGTAGCTGTACTGTAAAACTTGTGCTGGTCCAGTGAAAGGTATCCCATCACTACTTTTGCTCTAGTGGTTTTATTTTTTTTAATGTGAACCAGCACAACATGTGTACTTTATTTCTGTTTTCCCTGAAAGAAGCGGTTTCCACATGCTTGTTAATTTATAAGGGGGGAGGGGGTGACTGGCATTTTCCTGAATGGCATTCTGTTAAGAAGTTGATATAAGTATTTTTTTTAGAAGTTTTTGACTAGCAGTTATCAATTAGATAGGCGGCCACGGTGGTGCAGTGGTTAGCATTGCCGCCTCACAGCAAGAGGTTCTCCGGTTCGATCCTCGGCTGGGGTGCCTTCTGTGCAGAGTCTGCATGTCCTCCCTGTGGTCGCGTGAGTTTCCTCTGGATGCTCTGGTTTCCTCCCACATCCCAAAGACATGCTGTAGGTGGATTGGACACTCTAAATTGGCCCTAGGTGTGAGTGTGTGCGTGTGTGGAAGGTTGGGCGCCAGGCTGGCAACTCGACATCGTAAAACTCCACTGCCAATCATGAGCGGGCAAGGTGATCCACTGTGGCGACCCCTAACTGGGAAAAGCCAAAAGAAGAAGAAGAAGTTACACTGATATTGGTATCATGTGGCTTGGTGACTCCCTACTGTCTATTACGATGGCAGCCAGGGTTCACCATGTGACCCAGTAACCGTAGCCAGTAGGAAAGGGCATGCCTGCTATTGCTAAGAAACCCAGTGCCAGGAGAGTATCTCATAGATACTGCTACCCATATGTTATGGAGAGACAGAATGGGGCTGGACATTACACTCATGGTAAGTACGTCACACAACTGTACTGTCCTTGCTCCATTTCCTAGCCTGTGAAACACTCGAGGGCAGAACTTCTTATCCTGTTGTAATAAGATTAGTGAAGAAGTCACTCCAATGAGTGGCAACCAACCCATCACAGTTGTTACTTTGTAGGGAATAATGTAACTTTTTATACATCCAAAATGTTATTTTCTTTTACATTTTTGTATTTTATTGTATTTGTCATGACTGAAAATAGTCCTAATTTGGATCATTTCTCTCACCATTGTAATGAACAATAAAGTAATTGCATAAATAATTTTTCTTATCCTATGCTGTGCAAATCCTACAGTGAAAGCTGATGGATTTCCCAAACCCTTGCATACTGAGGAAGGTTTTTAAAAAGCCTGTTTATTGTATAGCTGACACTTTTTTCCACCTCAGTCTCAAAAAAGTAAAACTCCCTTACCACAACTAGTTCTTGAAAGTGAAAAACCAAAGTAAAAACACCACATAATTGATGGTTTAGAGCCACAGGCTCTTTGGTTGGGGGGATTCTCATAGTTATATATAGTAAATCATACCTCTCAACTGTCCAGATTTTCACAGAAAGTGCAGATTTTTGCCTTATACTTTGGATCGGTTCCCCACTAAATGAGTGATTTTCTGACAAATCAGTAAGGATTGAATTCACTAAGTAATGGCAGACATTTGAGTTTCAGACTTTATATCCTTCAAAAAAAATGCATGGTAACACAGAATATTTTATTCTAGCATCTCTCTAAGTTTATAAGAGCAGTATTAAAACTTGTCCCTATTTTTGGGCCTTTGTTCTCGCAAGTTTAGCTTTGTCCAGGTTTCTTATGCTAAGAGGTTGAGGGGTCTGGTTCTGATTTGTACCAGCATTTTTTCCCTTCCCCTCTTAATTTTTCTTCATCATGATGAGGTGACACTGTAGAAAGAAGAGTAGCGTGTGCGTCTGTGTCTGTGTGTGTGCCTGTATGTGTGTATACACACGAACTCGCATGGGAAAAATCAAGTGCGCATTCACTGTTATAAACTATCTTTGATGCTGAAATATTCTGCAGTTGTTATTTGTATTGATTGCCATACCTGACTTTTTTTTTTTTAATCTGTTTAGGTGTGTGGTAATACTCTGAGATAAAAAAGGTGTTATAGTGTTACTATATTATTAGAGAAGGGGTAAACTGTATATCAGCACCATGATTGAAGAACGAACACGCTCCAGCAGTGTACAAATAATGCCCACTGAAAAACGAGTCCACTGCTTCATGGTAGCATATTAAGCTGCCGTGGAGTTTGGACTGAAAATAAATAAAGGCCACCATTATTTTACACATGCTAAGCAGGGCTTTTGCTGTTTAGTGAGTGTAAAAAAAACAATAAACAGAAAAAGTGTGTGTGTGTGTGTGTGTGTGTGTGTGTGTGTGTGTGTGTGAAAATAGTCTTGTGTGCATAGCTCTCACCTGTCCAAATTTACGCAAAATATTCAGATTTTTGCCTCATATTTTTGGTCTGTTCCTCATAAAATTTGTGGTTTCTGAAGTTTTGTGACAAGTCAGCGAGGAGTGAATTCACTAAATAATGACAGGCATTTGAGTTTCAGCCTTTATATTTTTCAGAAAATGTATTGTAATACAAGGCCTTTTATTCTAGCAACTTTTTCAAGTTTATAAGGGCAATATTTAAAATTTGTCCCAATTTTGGGGGCTTTGCCCCCCCCCCCATTATTTTTGGCTCTCTCCGTATTTTTTTGTGCTAAGAAATTGAGAGTTATTCTTGTGTGAGTGAATGCGAGTATGAAACCAGAGGAGGATGTGTGTATATGTATGTTTGTGTGAAAGGAGAAGAGACTGCGTAATATGAGAGAGAGATAGAATGGTCTCTGTAAAATTGTTGTGTTTTACTTACTTTTTTATTTTTTTTTTAAGTACTGTTTTTTTATATATTTTTGATGTAAAATGCTTCCTCCAATGCCATTAACATATACTACAGAACGTTTGAAACATTAGGTGGAGGAACTATTTTATATCAAAAATATATAAAAAAAAAAAAAAAGGAAGTAAAACAACACTTTTACAGAAAGCCCATTCTCTAAGCACAATAATGCCTAACAGGGTGTGTGTTAATGTGTAATTAACACCCTTCCAGGGGTGTAGAGGCCCTCCGCCTGCAGTGTCAGGCCTTATAACACCCCTGGGCGGGCATTAATTACATATCAACACACGAGTCTAGTATGCAAAGCTATGGAGCGCATCATCATAGACCTGCTTAACAAAGATATACAGTAGGCAATCTCCAAACTCTTGATCCCACACAGTTTGGCTTTACAAGGGGAGAGCCTGCCTGCTGAACCTGGTTGACTTCTTTGAGGCAGTCACCAAAGCTGTGGATGAGGGTAAGGTAGTGAATACTGCCTACCTCAACCTGGCCAGGGCCTTTGATACCATTCCCCACAAGGGTATCATTGATAAACTCACCAAACCAGGCATCAGTCCTTACATCACTAGGTGGATTGCAAACTGTCTCACAGACAGGACCCATAGAGTGAAAGTTGCAGATTCCAAGTCCAGACTGTCGACCAGTCACGAGTGGAGTCCCACAGGGCTTGGTCCTGTGCCCTCTCCTGTTTGGCATCTACTTCTCAGAAATCCAGGCCAACACAGAAGGACTCTGGCTGACCAAGTTCGCTGATGACTGCAAGCTAGGAGTAATTATCAACTCCCCAAGTGATGCAGACATCCTACAAAAGGGCCTCTGTGAGACCAATGACTGGTGTCGGAACCATGGGCTGAAGTTTATCGCCAAAAATTGTGTTATCATTCGCTTTGGAAAAAACTCCGCTCCCATGAATTACCATGTTGATGGGAGCCTACTGAACACTGATAAGAGATCTGTACACCCAGGTTGACAGCCACCTCACCTTCGACCACCACATTGCCACTGTGGTCAGAAAGTCCTTCTACATGACACATTTTATAACCAAAGGTTTCGCATCCAGAAAGAGGTCATCATCCCTCTCTACTCATCCCTCATTAGACCACTCATTGAATATAATGCCTCATTTGGCATGTACCTGTACAGACACGTACAACAGCGGGAGAGGCCACAAAAGTACCTCACAAAAAGGATCCTAGGCCTTAAACACATGTCCTACATGGACAGACGCAAGAAACTTCAGCTGTTCTCAGTCTCTTATTGTCTACTTAGAGGTGATCTCTGATTGACTTACAAAGACATGTCCGACCCAGCTCTACTTGAATTGCTACACCTAAAGAAATCCCAAACCCCCTCCCCCCGCGCCACACACTGTAGAGATCACAACCTCATTACCACAATTAACAGAACATGCTGGAGGGACAGTCTCATCTCCCAAAGACTGCTCATACTCTGGAATAAGCTTCCCATTCATGTCAAGCACAGCACCTCACTGGCCCTCTTCAAGAGAAGTCTTGACGAGTGGATGGGTAATAGAAAGTTCACTCCAGGGATCACTCCAGTTGCCCTACTGGATATGGGCACTGTGAACTAACATTGGGTGGCACGGTGCCCTGGGCAATTTTTTGGGGCTTTTCATTGTATGCTTTCCTATTGGTAGATTAGCTTGAAAGTATTTTAATTTAATTTCTCCTGTAATTAAAACTTGCATTTGTGAGTTGCCGCACACTATGCAACAGAAGTTAGCAGTGCCCTGTATAGATGCAAAAGCATTTAAACTCGATTTTTCCCTAGACATCTGTCAGTGGAACCCTCGCTAGCTTCCCTGCTGCACTACAGGCAACTCTATTGCGCACTGAGGAGTGTTGCCACACTTATCCATAGCCTTCAATTCAACAAGCACCTTTGTTGCTCCTAGAGCAAAAATTGGTCAAACTAGCCCACTCCCTTCCCTACTAATACATATGGTAAAAACCTGCCATAATGGATGGGCAGTTTCCCATCATTTTACTGGCCAGCCTGATGGACATGGGCATCCTGAAGCAATGTAGTAATTGTCTTAATGTATACCAATGACCACTTACTCCTAAAACAAATACCCTATGTGAGAGATGTAACTACACTATGAAACTGGAATCCGTTCTGTCATTCAACAACAGACTGGACTTCAAATAGGTTTATCAGCACACACACTTCACCTCTCACACAAAATAAGGCCATGACACATAAACCCACATATGCAGATGTGCTCACTAGAAGCCTACCAAAAGATCAGAGACCTCCCAAATGTAAACTGCTTGCACACACTGCAATGCAAATAGAACCCACTACCCATAACAACACATACACCAGTGTCTCAGCAAATAAGCCCCTAAGGCAAAACACCTGAAAACCTAATGTCTTGTTCATAGGCAACTCCATAGTGAGACACACAGATGTCCCCCTCACCAGGCTGGATAAGGAGAAGGTCAGGGTCAACTGCTTGCCAGGTACCAGGATCTGCCAAATCACATGTGCACTCAAGTCACTGAACAATAACTACCATTATGACTCTGTCATGTTCCATGTTGGGGTGAATGACTTGAGATGTACCTCTCTGAACTATATGAAGAGAGACATGACTGAAATCTCAGACTATGGGTCCCAGGCAGGTATGACCCTAGTCCTAAGCAGCAGTCTACATTCATCCAGGATGATGTCACAATATAAACAAAAAATGATCAACTTCAACAATTGGCTTAACTTGTGGTGTCAGTTCAGGAGGATGCAGTATCTGTCACCCTAGGAAGACATGGTCGACAGACCACCCTGCTTTGCCAGAGATGATCTGCACCTTTCTCCTTTAGGCTTCCGCATACTGGCAGAGGAGCTTACCCTTCCCATAGTGCCATTTTTAGGCAATGTCAACACAAAAAAATTTCCTGTGTAAAAACAAATCCACTCGAGAGAAACTTAAGATTCTGCTGCTTAATGCTAGGAATCTAAACATGAAACTGCACTCCTTGGAAGCACTCCTTACCTTGGAAAATGCTGATATCTGTGCAGTCAGTGGGATATGGTTCAAGGCTGAGGAGAGCACCCCGGCTGTGGAAGGCTACAATGCCTTCCACACGTTCAGACTTCAAAATAAGAATGAAAGAACCAAAGGTGGAGGTGTATCCATCTTCATTAAAGTCGAGTACACCTCGAGACTGGTCAAACAGTGCATCTCTCTCAAACTACTCTATGTCCAATTAACTATAAGCAAAATACCCTGCCACGTCATTGCTAGTTATAGGCCCCTCACCATGAACCAAAAAAAAGTACACCGCCTACCTGGACTTATTGGAGTCGCTCGCCGTACAGCCCAACACCTTAGCCATGGGAGATTTCAACTATCCTTCCATCGACTGGGTGACATATATGAGCATGAACATCCTCACCCAGAGATTCCTGGACTTTATCTGTTACAGAGCATTTGTATTGACAGTCTGCACCCCCACAGGGGGCTCAAATATCCTAGACACAGTACACCCCAACATGGGGGGGGACACTGCAATTCTCCCTGTGTGATGCATTTCCTGGTAAGGTTGGACCATAAATTGGTCTCATTCGAAGTAACTGTTGGACCTGTCACCACCACAGGAGCAAAAAAAACTAAAAAAGTTTTCCAAAGCAAACTGCAGCCTACTAAATGATGGTATAAAAGTTTTATACCCCACAATCAGAGACAAAAATTACTACTATGCAGAGGTGTACACAGTGGCCCAGTGTACAAGCAACCGCATAAACTGGGCTGTACCTGACTGGATTAAAACCAGGTCCTCCTGAGAAAACAAGCCACCCTGGTGGACCTCAAGTATAAAATGAGTCATATAACAAAAGGAAGAAACTAATGTTTAAGAACAAGAGGGAATCATCTCAGCAGATGAAGAATTCCCACCACAGTTTGAACAAGCAAATCAGAAATCTTGTAAAGTTCTCTAAAGCTAATTGCAAAGCTAAAGTAGCATCCCTAGGTAAGGATAATCATAAGGCATTCTTTAACTGCATACGAAATGTAAAAAGGAATGCCCAGCTATGTGTCAAACTGGTAGTAGATGGTACTACTCATACTATAGTGGGGAAATTGCCAACCTGGTAGCTCTAAGATTTGAAGGAAATTTCATCCCCCGTCCCCCACCAGCTATACCCCAAAGCATACCTGGCACCAGTCTTCTGTCTAGTATCTTCAGAGATCAGGTTATATCTGCGCTCTCCAATGCTAAAAGCACGGCCACAGTGGGACCAGATAACATCCCAAGTTGCTTATTAAGCAGTCTAAAACAGGACCTACCTGACCCACTTGACACTCTCTTTAACCATAGCATGAGAACTGTCTTTGTTCCAGCAGAGTGAAGAACAGCAACAGTAATCTCCTTGCACAAAGGGGGGCCATCAACCGACCCTGCGAACTGTAGACCCATCAGTCTAACCAGCCTCTTCTGCAAGGCCATGGAAAAAATCATCCTGGACCTTATCAACAACGACATAGGTGACCTCCAAACTCTAGACCAAACTCAGTTTGGCTTCGTTAAGGGTAGATCATGCTTATTAAACCTAGTAGACTTCATTGAGAAAGTCAGCAAAGCCCTGGATGAAGGTAAGATGGTGCATACTGCCTATCTTGTCCTAGCTAAGGCTTTTGACACAATTCCCCACTTGGGTATCATTGAGAAACTCTCCCAGCTGGGGATTAACCCTTTCATCACTAGATGGGTAGCCAGTTGGCTGACTGACAAAACACATATTGTCAGAGTTGGTGACTCCACCTCTACCAGTAGACCAGTCACCAGTGGTGTATTACAAGTGTTTGTGCTGGGCCCTTTACTGTTTGGAATCTGTTTCTCGGACATCCAGGCTAAAGTAGACGGCCTTTGACTTACCAGGTTCGCTGATGTTTGCAAATTGGGTGCAATCATTGAGTCCCGCAATGATGTTAACATATATTATAGGAGGAGCTAACACAAACAAGTGACTGGTGCCAAAGCCACGGTTTAAAGCTAAATGCAAAAAAGTGTGTTATTATCTCCTTTGGCAAATAGGAATTCCTAATTACAATATTGACAGCACCCCCCCCCCCTCCAGTTCAAATCCAGTGGTGTGAGATCTGGGAACATAGGTAGATAGCAATCAGCTTCGACCACTGAGTTTCCACAGTGGTAAGGAAAGCCTTCTAAGCTGCGCATCTCATAAGTAACGGCAATGCAACCAGGTCTAAGGATGTTATAACTCCACTGTACTCTCATCAGACCATTAAAAGAGTACAGTGCTCCCTTCTGCATGTACCTCACCAGATGCTTGCGGCAGCTGGAGAGAACACAAGAAAATACAGGACCTCCAAACCATGACTTATGTGGATAGGCTGCTGAAAGGCGATTTGTGCTTGGCCTACAGGGCAGGCTCTGACCCTGCCTTGATGGAAATGATACGTATCCACAAGTCAAATTGCACAAAAGTCACTCACTCTAGGGGTCTTAACCTAGCTTGTGACATTAACAGAACATGCTGAAGAGACCGATATATCTCCCAGAGATTGCCCCTACTCTGGAATAAGCTTCCAATTCATGTGAAGCAGAGCTCCTTACTGACCCTGTTGAAGCGCAGCCTAGACAAATGAATGGGAGACCGCATATTCACTCTGCGGGTGGCAGCCATGTCCTTCATGGACAGGATAGTCAGTGTTGATCATAGACTCGCTGTGTGAATTACATCCGTCTAACCAAGGACAATTGAGGCAACTCTAGATTAACATGGTTAGGCTTGTAAGGGCTCTAGGGCCACTAGCCTAGTAATCTCCCATGAACTTATGAACATACGAGTATACCAATGATTGAGGGGAAATGCCAGTGCTGGGAAATGCTGCTGATTTATTAATGGTCACTTTAATCTGTCCATCTTAAACTTTGGGAAACAAAATATTGGAGTATAAACTTAAAATTAATACAGAAAAAAACAAAGGTGTTAATTTTTAATATGATTATATGTAATTAGAAAATTGAAACATGTCTAAGTATACACATATCTGGGGTTGTTATTCATATCTGATAATTTCTGTAATGACCGTTTATACTACTTAAGAATGAAAATTGAAAAAGTAGTTTATAGGCTCTCACCTTTTGCTAAAAACTAAGGCAGATATAGCATTGTCACTACTAATCAAATTAACATAAAAATATATAGCTTGATAATATAGTTTGATCAGTTGTAGGTCAGAAATGTGGGCCACAAAAGGTAATTGTTTATTAAGTGACGTTTATGGATTATTTTGTTGTTAGCCACGGTGGTACAGCGGTAGCGTTGTTGCCTCACAGCAAGAGGTTCTCCTGTTCGATTCTTGGCTGGAGTGCCTTCTGTGTGGAGTCTGCATGTCCTTCCCGTGGTCGAGTGGCTTCCGAAAGACATGCGTGAATGGGCGTGCCTTCGCTGAAGGTTGGGCATCGGTATGGCAACTCGGCACCGTAAAGCCAGTCATTAGCAGACCGGAGTTCTGCTGTGGTGGCCCCTAACCGGGAAAAGCCAAAAAGACAAACAACAACATGGATTATTTTGTTGTTAGTTTTTGTCTTCCAAATATCTTCCCTGAATTGTATTTGAAAAAAAAATTACAATATTGAAATAGTCTATATTTACAGAGATCAAACTTCTCACAAATCAGTTTAAGAATGAAAGGTTAGATAATCAAAATATGGTGCAGAAAAAATAATGGAAATTTTTTTCTCTTCATTTTATTTTAATTTCACATTTTCAACTCTGTAAATGAAAAGCAGTGTTTTGAGAAACCGTGCATTTAAGTTTCATAGAAAACTAAGGAAAATATAGGTGACATTTAATGTGTCGTACGTTTATGTTAGTCAAGAAATATATAGGGAACAAAAGTAGAGAAGATAATTGTAAGTATTCTATTTTTTTTTTTTTTGCAAGAAACTTAATTTCTTGGAAATAAGACAGTAAATCAAAATTTAATACAAAATGGGAAATAGTTTCTACTTATATGAGACTTGATTTGAAAAATATAAGCACATTTTCCTGAATAACAAGTATAAAAAGTCAAAAACATGAAAAAGACCAGGATGAAGACCTGTGACATATATTGGGGGTTTTCATCTGATTTAAGCTTTGGGCTTTCCCCAGTAAGGTTGTTCTCATATCACATTAATATACATTCTGGCAATTGCATAGTACACCCATGTTCTTTTATGTATGTATGAGTGTCAGGCAGCCTTCTTAAGTAATGAATGGCAGACACAGACTGGCTTTTAACTGTAGCGTAGTTAAATTGTCACAGGCTTCTCTGCCATTTCAAAGTAACCGGTATCACAAATGGTCATTCAAACCCCTTCAGTATTTGTAGTTAGTCAAGATTAGTACATATCCCAGGTGTAGACAAACCAAGCACAAGGAATAGACACAGCAAAGCCCAATATTCCCCAGATTTTACAATATTTGACTGAGATGCTTGACAAAGGCCTATCTTTTTCTTCAATAAAAATCCATGCATCTGCCATCTTGGCTCATTACAACACAGAGCCTCCTCTCTTTTCTCATCCTCTGCTTAAACAGTATCTTAGAGGGGCCAGAAATTTAAGGCCTCCCAGAAGGGCACCAACTCCTGCATGGGACCTCAATTTTGTGCTGGAAAAATTCACCCTGCCTCCTTTTGAACTAGCAGCTACTGCGGATATAAAATTTCTATCTTGGAAAACAGCTTTTCTTTTGGCAGTCACTTCAGCAAGAAGGGTTTCAGAACTACTGGCTCTCATGGCAGTGGAGCCTTTTATTATATTTTACCCGGACAGGGTGTCCATCAGGACCAATCCTTCTTTTATGCCTAAGGTGGTATCCATTGTGGCTCTTAACCAGACCATTCACCTGCCAACATTTTACCCAAATCCGCAGAACAAGGGGGAGCGGATTTTGCATTCATTGGATGTACACAGACAACTAAGATTCTACCTAAATAGGACCAAATTTCTAAGAAAGTCTGAGCAACTACTGGTAGCATTTGCTGCAGGGACAGAGGGGAAGGCTATATCAAAGCAGACAATTTCTAAATGGATAAGCCACTGCATTCGTTTCTTCTATTTGCACCACGGTAAACCTGTGCCCAAGGAGATCAAATCACATTCCACCAGGGCTGCCTCTACTTCAGCAGCTTTTCTCAGAGGGGTTCCAACCAAAGACATTCTAGAAGCTGCTACTTGGAGCTCTGTTCATACCTTCACAAAGCATTGTCATTTACCTCTCTACTCCAAATCCAGGGCAGGCTTTGCCACTGCAGTCTTGCAGTGCCTTATAGCCGCTCCTAATGCTGTTTAGCTCCTTCCATAGCTTTGGGATTCTACCCAAATGTAATGACTGCAACAGTGAAACACGAAGAACATAGTACAGTTGTGTACACTTACCATAACTGTAGATGTTCGAGTGTATTGACTGTTGCAGTCCGGGCTACCCACCCGTCATCCCCCTTTCTATACCTTTCCTTTCCTTCACTATACTCAAAAGCCTTTGTGGTGTATTTGCTTTTAGTTGAAGGTAAAGTTTATGTTTCTAAAAGTGCATTTATATATTTACTGTTTCATATATATATATATATATATATATATATATATATATATATATATTTGCTCCCCATTTGGGGGCACCTGACATCTGGGGCAAGAAAAACTGAATAAAATTGTGTCGGCTGCATGTTTTATACCCCTGACGACCTGACATCATGGAAGAGGAGGCAGCAACCGACGCAGGACCCAAGACTTTGTTATTCAGGCCGACTGAGGGCAACCTGCCAGCAGATTACCCAAATGTAATGACTGCAACAGTGAATATACTCGAACATCTACATTTATGGTAAGTGTACACAACTGTACTTTTCGTCTACGTTCCCCAAATCGAAAAGGGGATGGATGTCAAAGAATGCATCTGACTGAAAGTATGTGCTGTAATTACATTTCAAAGGGACTTTGATAGCAATAATCTTTTATTTGGGGGTTAAATAATCAGGTGGGTTTAATATTCTTGAACTTTGATTCAGTTCCATTAAATGTGGTGCTAATGGGTTTTGGTCAATCTACATTCCTAAGACTAGTGAGCTTACCTGGTAATACTCTGCCAGACTTAACTTGAGTAGAATATTTTGAATCCCTTAACAGTAATCCGACCTTTACAGAACATGCATCCTTAGTTAAAGCCAGAAGACTTCAAATGGTGGATGGATTTGGTACTAGAATATGTTGCATCTCATGATATTTTGCTGATGTGCAGTCTTTGATTTGACCACTGGTTGCATATAATGCTGTGTTTTGCTCATATAGCTGTAAGGATGTTATGTTAGAGCTGATACAGCATATAGTATTTTGTATAGGTTGATTAGGGAAAATGTATGCTTAGGTTATAAGTGTATTAGCACTTCTCAGTTATACTGGGAATTTCTGTCCCCTGTAATTCACATGATTGTAGTTATACTAAGGTTATTTTTCAGTGAATAAAACCAGGAAGAGAGTCAGTTTTGTTGTCAACCCATGATGGTATTACCTGTATGCATGTTTAAGTAATTCCCTTGAGCAATTTTACTGGACATAGAAAATGTATTGCTAGGAAGGGGGAGTCTGCATTTCCATATAGCTATTAGGCTGAATAAGAAATCAGTCTTCTTCTTCTTTCAGCTTTTCCTGGTTAGGGGTCGCCACAGTGGATCACCTGTCCACTCATGATTGGCAGTGGAGTTTTACAGTGTCGAGTTGCCAGCCCGGCGCCCAACCTTCCACAGAAAGCATACACATGCACACAATCACACCTAGGGCCAATTTATAGTGTCCAATCCACCTACTGCATGTCTTTGGGATGTGGGAGGAAACCAGAGCACCCGGAGGAAATCCACGTGACCACAGGGAGGACATGCAGACTCCGCACAGAAGGCACCCCAGCCGAGGATCGAACTGGAGAACCTCTTGCTGTGAGGCGACAATGCTAACCACTGCACCACCATGGCCGCCCTGAATATAGGAAATCAATAATCTATAGAAAACGGAGAAGCTGTGCTGATAAAGAGCTGGCCTTTCCATTACAACTTATTTTAAGAACTGGCCAAAGAAACTGCCATTTTATAAAAATTTTTTCAGAATGAACCAAAACGACCAGCACATGCTTTGGAACACTGCACAGTCCCTGCATATATATCTGCATAGTAGGGAGGTGATCTGGACTGGTACAATCTGGGATAAACTCTATTTGAGGGGGGGTGTAGAGTGGTGCCCAGTGTGACCTTCATCCTCTCTGCCAAGTACTGCAGAAGTGGAGCTTCTACTGTCTGAATAATTGCAGCAAATGCTGGACACACTGCTGTGATGCTGCTGTCTGTCAGAGTTGAATGTACACTAAAAACTTAGATGTTCATCGTGTTACACTGCTGCAGTCATTACACTTGGGTTATCCTGCCGTCAGGCAGTCCCTCGGTCGGCCTGAGTTCCAAAGTCTTGGTCCGGCGTCGGTTGCTGTCGCCTCTTCCCTGACGTCAGTGCGACAGGGGTATATAAGATGCAGCCGACGCCATTTTCTCCAGTCTTTCTCGCTGCGCGGTGCCTGAAGCAAAAACAGTTTGCAAGTGCCGGTCGGCAGACTCCTGAGATTTGCATTCCAAATCCAGAACCGGTCTTCTACAAAGCTAAGTACCCCTTTGGGGAAACTTTTTCTTGCCTCAGACCGATGTCAGTAAAAGTTAATAACTGTATTTCTTGTGGGAAGGATTTCCATTCTTATTGTATCCCATGCCTAGGCCCAGACCACGACGTCACAGGTTGTCAGTTTTGTGCTAGGTTTAACAAGCGCACTATTAAACGTTGGTTTGATTTTGCTCGACATTATTTTGGCAGAAAATTCAATTATACCATGCTGTCGGAACTACTGACGACCGGAATACACAAAAAGCGCAAAGACAAGGACAGGCATCCGAGGCCCAAAACTGACAACGAAGCCTCTTCTAGGCCAGTCGCCAGTTCTCCGGTATTCAGCGAAGTGCCTTCGCAGCCCCTGGCGACCGTTACTTTAGAACCTCAGACCACCTCCGACTCCCACGTGGAGATGGCTGGGCCTTCTGACGTACCAGATTTACAGCCTACCGAGACTAACCCTTCAGAGGGATCGGGAGTAGCTGAGCAACCCGTAGCTTCAGAGGGTGTATTCAGACCTACTCTGTTAACCATTAAATCTTCTGCTAAGTCCAAAACTCCTTTAAAAACAAAGAAACAAATTCAACATTCACCAGGACAGGCCTCCATGCCTAATAAACAAATGCTCAAAATGGCTGAAGACCTAATCTCAATGATCAGGGGGTCCCATTCCCCCTCCTGATAAAAGGCCTAGACAGGATGCAGACTATGACTCATCCGACCAGGTATCCATCTCTTCAGATTCATCCTCAGACCTAGGATACTCTTTACCCCCTATGAGGATTCTGATGCTGAGGAATCCATTCCTTCAGCCTCTCTGCCAGAGGACTACTCCTTTGGGGAAACTTTGCATACCATGAGGGAGCATTTCCATTGGGAGGGCCAGGACTATTCAGAGTCCAAGAAAAGGCTCAGAGATTTCCTTTTATTGCCTCAACACAGACCGCTTGCTACTCCGCCAGTGTTAGATATTGTGGATGATGTGTACACTGAATCCAGTTTAAATCGATTCTTTACCTCCTGCTCCAGTTAAGCCTGACAGATACTACAGAGTCCCTGACTCTCACAAATTTCTTTATAAAAGCCCTGCTGCTGACCCTGAAACTATTTCTCAGGTCCCCAAAGGGGTAAAGGCCTCCTCAGCAAAGAACCCAGTCCCCTCTGACAGAGATTCCAGAGCATTAGACAGATGGGGGAAGAAAGTATATACATCTGCAACTTTAGCAATTAGGGCCTTAAATTGCCAGTTTCACATGCTAAAATATCAGCAATTTTTGATGTCTCAGTTGAAACAAAAAATGCTTCCAAACTCAGATCCTCCTAATTATAAAGAAATGCAGGATTTATTGCATGCAGCTGAACAAGTGGGAAAACATACTTTGCAATGTGGTTTTGATTCATTAGAGGCCTCCTGTAGAGCAGCAGTTACAGGTTCTGTCATTAGAAGACATGCTTGGTTAAAAGAACAGACATTACCAGATCATGTTAAAGCAAAATTACTGGATGCACCTTTGCAGTAGGATGTTTTATTTGGAGTTAAGGCAGAAGAGGTATTAAAGAAAATGGAGGATAAGGCAAAATCTATGCAAACCGTGAAGGATTTCTTACAGGTTCAACCTCCTCGATTTAGCAGAAATTGGCCAACAAAGAATTGGTCCTTTCCAGTTACAGACAGACCTCAAAGGGGCAGATACAGATGTCCAAGAGGTAGTGGTCAATCACAAGGTCCTTACAGGCCTCGACAATGGGGAGCATCAATCCAGAAAGAAGGGGAAGACAGGCCTCAACTTTACAAAAAACAGCCCCAGTGACTTCCCACTACAGCTGCCAAATAGTTCTCTGTTGGCAGCCCCCTTGGGAGGAAAACTGGCAGTTTTCTGTCACAATTGGCATATAATCACCAAAGACAAATGGGTTCTCAACATTGTATCTCAAGGTTACAGGTTCCACTTTCACACTCTGCCAAGGCTAAAAGGAATGCCAAATCTGCCACCAAATCAATGAGCAGAGGCTCAAAGACAAATTACAGCACTGATGGACATGAGAGCTATTCAAAAGGTACCAACACAGGAGCAAGGACAAGGATTTTACTCAAGACTCTTTCTGGTTCCCAGAAAGGACAAATCCTGGAGGCCCATTTTGGATCTTTCTTCTCTAAACACTTACCTGAATGTTCCAAAATTCAAAATGTTGACACTACAGCAGCTTCTTCCCATGCTGGGCAAGAAAGTTGGCTCATAACTTTGGACTCAAGGAGGCATACCTGCATGTCCCTATCAGACAAAACTGTAGAAGATACCTCAGAGGTTCAATGCACTACCAATTCTCTGCACTGCCCTTTGGCTTATCTACTGCGCCCAGGGTCTTCACAAAGTGCCTGGCACCAGTAATTGCATTTTGCAGGCAGAAAGGAATTCAAATTTATCCATACCTGGACGACTGCCTGATTCAAGCAGAGAGCAAGGACATTCTTCTAAAGCATCTGGCATTTGTAAAAAAGTTATTAAGTTGCCTAAGGTACACAGTAAACGAAAAGAAGTCAAAACTAGTGCCCCCACAAGAGATAATATTCTTGGATACCAGCTTGAATACAATGGCCCAGATGGCTTATCTCACGCCAGACAAGCAAGGACAACTGACTCAATATTTTCAATTGATGGCAACAAAGACCCAACTTCCTGCAAGAAAAATTCTGCAGGCCTTGGGTTACATGGCATCATGCATACTACTAATTCCATATGCCAGACTGCATATGAGGAAACTACAGTGGTACCTAAAGAGTGTCTGGTCTCAACACTGTCAAAGTTTGGAAACAGTAATACCACTAATTCCTTGCCTTCAACAGGAGTTTTGATGGTGGGCTCCAGCATGTCACCTCAACAAGGGACAGCCTTTCACTCAACCCACAGCCAGGCAAACACTGACAACAGATGCATCGGATTACTCCTGGTGAGCACACATGGCAGGAAAATGTATTCAGGTCAAGTGGCCCACAGAACAAAGGCATCTTCACATCAATCAAAAAGAGATGTTAGCTGTACAAAATGCCCTTATAGCTTTCAAGGACCTTCTGCATCCAGGACAACTTCTACTAAAGACGGACAACACCACAGTTATGTGGTACACAAACAAGCAAGTGGGCACTCATTCTTATCCCCTCTGCAGACAAGCCATGACCTTGTGGAACACAGCTATAACCTATCAAGTTCATCTGCAAGCACAATTCCTGCCAGGAGAGAAAAACACACTGGCAGACGACTTAAGCAGAAACATCATGGATCCGCACGAGTGGAAATTGCATCCACAAATACTCAGAATGATAACACAAAAATGGTGGAGCCCAGACATAGATCTGTTTGCATCCCCAATGAACTGCCAGCTACAGAAATTCTGCACAAGGACTTACCACCCACAAGCATGGAAAGTGGATGCCCTCTCATTCAGCTGGAAAAACCTACAAGTATATGCTTTCCCACCACTGCCTCTCCTTCCAAAGGTACTCATAAAATCCAGGCAAGAAAAGCCAAAGATGATCCTGATTGCCCCAGACTGGCCACGCCAGCACTGGTACCCAATCTTAAAGAACTTAGCACAAGGTCAACCCTGGATTTTGCCTCAAATCCCACATCTTCTGACTCAGCACAACAATAAGATACTTCACAGCCAGCTAAAGACTTTAAACCTGGCTGCATGGCAGATTCCTTAGTCAAGCAAGCAATGCCTCTCTCCAAAGCTGTTATGGATGTCATTTTGGAGGCCAGAAGGCCTAGCACCAGGAAAACCTATTCGGACAAATGGAAGAGATTCTGTGCCTGGAACCAGGCTCACAGCCTTGACCCTCTTGTCCCAAATATTCCTCAGATACTATAATATTTAACTGAGATGCTGGACAAAGGCCTCTCCTTTTCATCCATCAAGATCCACGCCTCTGCCATCTCTGCTCATTACAACACGGACCCACCTATTTTTTCTAATCCTCTGCTAAAACAGTACCTCAGAGGGGCTAAAAACATAAGACCGCCCCGTAGAGCACCTGACATCTGGGGCAAGAAAAACTGAAGAAAATGGCGTCGGCTGCATCTTATATACCTCTGTCGCACTGATTGACTGCAGCAGTGTATACACTCGAACGTCTACATTTATGGTAGGTACAAAACTGTACTTTTTGTGGATGTATTCTAACTGCATTCAACATGCTTTAACGAACAGTGACTTATGGAGAAAGCCAAGTAGATGATGCTTTTTGTCTGCTTAGATCTCAGTAGACTGTCTACCAGCCTTTCTGGTCACTTTAGTTAAATGCCATGTTACACATAGTTTTGTATGGACTTTTTTGCCACAAACCAGTTTTGCATGCATTTTAGTAAAATACTTATTTTTTTTCTTTCAGCCAAAGAAATGTGTTGTAGCTCTTAGCACATAGGGTATATTTCTTGCAGCATTATGTCTACCAGTTTGAGGTTTAGCAGGTTGAGTTTAATGTGGTTCGTAGGTTCATAGGAGATTACCAGGCTAACAGCTTAAGCGCACTTACAAGCCAACATAACCACATTTTACCCGATATATGACTTCTAGGCACAAAAGGATAGCATGGATTTGTGCCTATGCATTGTGTCTTACAGATTGCCCCTGCCCGTAAGGGACACAGGCACTACCCCAGGTGCGAATCTGCGATTCCCCATCCATTGATCGAAATATGTGTTTGAAGAGGACCAGGGAAGGGCTCTGCTTAATGCAAGTAGGAAGCCTGTTTCTAAGAAGGGGCAATCTCTGAGATGCATATCTAACTCTCCAGCATGTTTTGTTTTGGTCCCTAGATCTAGTGACCCTCGTGCTGTTTGACTTGCGGATGTGTAGCAGCTCCATCAGGGCTGGATTTCTAAGTACCTTGTAGATGTTCTTCGTGTTCCACTGTTGCAGTCATTACATTTGGGTTATCTGCTTGCAGGCAGCCCTCAACCGGCCTGATTATCAAAGTCTTGGGTCCTGCGTCGGTTGTTGTCTCTTCTTCCATGACGTCAGGTAGTCAGGGGTATAAGGCATGCAGCCGATGGCATTACATCAGTCTTTCTTGCTGTGCGGTGCCCGAAGCAGTTCGTAAGTGCCGGTCGTCCGACTCCTGAAATTTTCGTTTTTGAGTTTCCAAACCGAGTTTCCGAACCGAAGTCTTCAAAAAAGCTAAGTACCCTGTTGGAGATCCTTTTTCTTGCTCTAAACCGATGTCAGTAAAAGTTAACAATTGTATTATTTGTGGAAAGCAAATACCTCATAAAGATTTTCATTCATATTGCATTCCTTGCTTAGGCATAGACCATGACGTCCCTCGCTGTCGGTTTTGTGCCTTATTCAATCCTCGTACTATTCGTCGGCGATTCATTTTTGCATCTAACTGTTTCGGTACTCTGTTTAATTATCCAGAAATGGATTCAGTAAGCCATCCGACTACTGAAATTCCAAAAAAATGTAAAGATAAAGACAGAGACAGACCGCATAGGTCCAAAGCTGCTGACAACACTTCCATTAAGCTAGTCGCCAGTTCGCTGGTACTCAGTGAGGCGCTTTTGCAGCCCTTCAGACCCGCTACTTCAGATTTGCAGGCCTCTACTGAGACCCATTCGGAGTCCGGTATGCCATGAGATGCTTCTTCGACTGTGGAACCTGCGGATGTCTCTACCTTGGATGGGTCCGGAGCCGCTGTGCAGGCACCGGCTTCTGAGGGTGTATTCAGGCCTACTAACTTGCATATCAGACCGACTCCATCTTCTTCTTCAAGGCCTAAAACTCGATCCACGCCTAGAAAACCGACGTCCAAACTGTATGGTCAGGCCCATATGCCTAAAAAACAAATAAGAATGGCTGAAGACCTTATTACTCTAATTAGGGGAAGCCACCCTTCCCCCTCTAAGAGACCTAGAACTGATTTTCCTTCTGATTCTTCTGATCAGGATTCTGAAATTTCTGTTTCTTCTGATGACCAGGATTTGCCCTTATGTACCTATGAGGATTTTGATGCAGAGGACTCCATTCCTTCTGCTTCCCCTCCAGAACATTTCTCTTTTGGTGAAACTTTGCACACTCTTAGGGAGCATTACCGCTGGGAAAGCCAGGATTACTCTGACTCCAAAAAGAGACTTAGGGAATTCTTACTCCTACAGGCCTTTAGCTATCCCCCCTGTACTGGACATTGTCGATGATGCCTTCTTGGAATCTAGCCTGGCCCCAGACACCTTACCTCTGGCTCCCTTGAAACCTGACAGGTATTACAGAGTACCTGATTTTCACAAGTTCCTTTTTAAGAATCCTACTGTGGACCCAGAGACCATATCACAGGGACCCAAAGGCATTAAGGCTACTACTGCCAAAAACCCTACTCCCTCTGATAGAGATTCCAGGGCCCTGGACAGATGGGGTAAGAAGGTATACACTTCTGCTACTTTGGCCATTAGGGCCTTAAACTGCCAGTTTCATATGTTAAAGTGCTAGCAGCATATTATTGGATTACTTAAACAGAAATTGATGTTGATTCCTGACTGTGCTGAAAATAAAGAATTATAGGATTTAATGCATTCTGCTGAACAAGTTGGTAAACATACTTTGCAATGTGGTTTTGACTCCTTAGAGGCATCTTGTAGGGCTGCTGTTACTGGGTCTGTTCTTAGAGGGCATGATTGGCTTAAGGAGCAAACTCTGCTAGATCATGTTAAAGCCAAATTACTGGATGCTCCCTTAAACCAAGACCACCTGTTTGGCAACAAAGCAGAAGTTGTTCTTAAAAAGATGGAGGAAAAAGCTAAATCTATGCAAACTGTTAAAGATTTCCTGCAAGTACAGCCTCCCAGATTTAGTAGGCATTGCTCATCTAAGAATTGGTCCTTTCCTGTCTCTTCCAGGCCTTCTCAGTCCAAATCCAGGAACAGCAGACCACCTAGGCTACAGTCTCAAGGTACTCACAGGCCTAAGCAGTGGGGGCTCCCACTTCCAAAGCTGTAAGTAGTAAGACACTCCCCTATGGTAAACTGTCACAATGACTTAACGTTAAATCTTCCAAGCCCTGCTCAACTGACCGCATCTTTAGGGGGAAAGATCTCCCTGCATGCAAAAAAACTGGGAACTCATTACCCAAGACAAATGGGTTTTAAATATAGTTTCCCAAGGATACGAATTCCACTTCCACACCTTACCAACCCCAAAAGGTTGGCCAGACCTACACCCAAATCAGTGGGCAGAGGCTCAACAGCAGGTTCTGTCTCTTCTAAGTATCAGGGCTATTCAACCTATCCCAGCAGAAGAATGGGGACAAGGTTTTTACTCCAGACTTTTCCTGGTACCCAGAAAAGACAACTCCTGGCGTCCCATCCTGGACCTGTCTATCCTAAACACCTTTTTGGTAATTCCAAAATTCAAAATGCTAACTCTTCATCAGCTGCTTCCCATGCTAGGCAAAAATGCCTGGTTGACAACATTGGATTTAAAGGAAGTTCACCTGCACATCATAATAAGGGATTCTTGCAGAAAATACCTACGCTTCAGAGCAGGCTACATGCACTATCAGTTCTCTGCACTGCCCTTTGGCTTATCTAGGTATTCACAAAATGCCTAGCTCCAGTCATTGCATTCTGCAGGCAAAGAAATATTCAAATATACCCATACCTGGACGATTGTCTAATTCAGGCAGAAAGCCAGGACATACTATTAAATCATCTGGCATTTGTAAATAAACTGCTAACCTCACTGGGGTACACCATAAACAAAAATAAATCTCATCTAATACCCTGCCAACAAATTGTATTCCTGGGAGCAAGCTTGAACACAACTTCCCAGATGGCCTACCTCTCACCAGAGAAACAAGTTTATCTGACAGCCTATGTCAAATTACTGGCCACAAAGACCCAACTAACTGCAAGGAAAATACTGCAAGCTCTGGGGTTCATGACCTCTTGCATCCTACTAATTCCATATGCAAGACTGCATATGAGGAAACTACAATGGTATCTAAAAAGCCTATGGTGTCAACATTCTCAGGACCTGGAATCAGTGATTCCTATCATCCCTTGTACAAGGACAGAAGTCCTTTGGTGGGCAGAGGTCTGCTACCTCAACAAGGGACTGCCATTCACTCTACTCACTGCCACCCTAACCCTAACAACAGATGCATCAGACTATGCATGGGGGGCTCACTTGGCTGGGCAGTGCATTAAGGGCAAATGGAACCAGAGTCAACTGCACCTGCATATCAATCAAAAAGAAATGTTAGCTGTACAGAATGCTCAGACAGCCTTCAAGGACCACATCCTTCCAGGACAATTATTGGTCAAAACAGACAACACCACTGTTATGTGGTACATAAACAAGCAGGGGGGGGACCCACTCATACTCCCTCTGCAGACTAGCCATGGCTCTGTGGAACACAGCCTTGAGCTACCAAGTGCACCTGCAGGCTCAATTCCTGCCAGGCAAGCTAAACTCACTGGCAGACGACCTAAGCAGAAATCTCATGGACCCACACGAGTGGAAACTGGAACTAAAGATATTCGACATGTTGAGAAACAAATGGGGGAGCCCAGAGATAGACCTGTTTGCCTCTCCTCAGAACTACCAATTGGATAAATTCTGCACAAGGACTCCCCACAGACAAGCTTGTAAAGTAGATGCCCTGTCCTTCACCTGGGAAAACCTCTCAGTTTATGCCTTTCCCCCTCTGCCTCTCCTCTCCAAAGTTTTACTAAAGATCAAACAGGACAAACCAGGGACAGTACTCATTGCACCAGACTGGCCATGCCAACACTGATACCCCTTCTTGCGCAGTGTGCCACTGCTGGAACCATGACACCTGTTTCAGACCCCTTCCCTGCTGTCCCAGCAGGAGGGCCAGGTTATGCACCCCCAGCATCAAACCCAGAACCTTGCAGCCTGGCTAATTACATGAGCTCTCCATTACCATCCCTCAGTAAGCAAGTGCTGGATGTCATTCTGGAGGCCAGGAGGCATAGTACTAGAAAATCCTATGCTGAAAAGTGGAAAAGATTCTGTTCCTGGAGCCAAACAGCGGATTGGCACAACAGTGCCCAGTTTATCGCATATTCTTCAATACTTAACAGAGATGCTTCACAAGGGCCTTTCCTTCTCTTCTATTAAAATTCATGCCTCTGCCATTTCAGCACATTATAATACGGAGCCACCCTTCTTTTTTCACCCCCTGCTGAGGCAATTCCTCAGAGGGGACAAAAATTTAAGACCAACCAGGAGAGCCCCTAATCCAGCCTGGGACCTTAACTTTATATTGGAAAAGCTCACTCTACCTCCCTTTGAGCCAGCTGCAACTGCAGAGTTGAAATTCCTTTCTTGGAAAACAGCCTTCCTTCTAGCCATCACTTCAGCAAGAAGAGTGTCTGAATTACAGGCTCTCATGGCAGTGGAGCCTTTCATCATCTTCCATGTAGAAAGGGTGTCCCTCAGGACCAATCCTTCCTTTATGCCACAAGGTGGTATCCAGTGTGGCCCTTAATCAGTCCATTCATTTGCCAAACTTCTTTTCTAATCCACAGAACAAAGGAGAACGAATACTGCACTCTTTGGATGTGCACAGACAACTTAGATTTTGTTTGGACAGGACTAAGCCTCTTTGGACAGGACTAAGCCTCTCAGGAAAACTGAACAGCTGATAGTTGCCTTTGCTGCAGGGGCAGAGGGGAAGGCCATTTCAAAGCAAACCATTTCTAAATGGATAGGCCATTGCATTCATTTCTGCTATAATCACCATGGAAAACCTACCCCAAAGGGGATAAGATCACATTCCACCAGGGCTGCATCTACTTCAACAGCCTTTCTGAGAGGTGTTCCTACCAGGGGCATCCTAGAAGCTGCTACCAGGGGCATCCTAGAAGCTGCTACCAGGGGCATCCTAGAAGCTGCTACCTGGAGTTCTGTTCATACCTTCACCAAGCATTACCACTTGCCTATTTTCTCTAAATCCAGAGCTGGTTTTGCCACTGCAGTCTTGCAGGGCCTAATAGCTGGTCCTACTGCTCTCTAATTGCCTCCTCCTTTCCTTAGCTTTGGGAATCTACCCAAATGTAATGACTGCAACAGTGAAACATGAAGAACATAGTACAGTTGTGTACACTTACCATAAGTGTAGATGTTCGAGTGTACTCACTGTTGCAGTCCTGGTTACCCTCCCTCCAGCCCCCTGACTTCTGTTTGCTATACCTCTCTTCTTGTTTACTGTATTTAAGCTTTCTGGTGTATTTGCTTATAGTTGGAGGTGTAACCTTGTATATAATTGCTTCCCATTATGGGGGCACCTGACATCTGAGGCAAGAAAAACTGATGTAATGGCGTTGGCTGCATGCTTTATACCCCTGACTACCTGACATCATGGAAGTAGAGACAGCAAACTATGCAGGACCCAAGACTTTGATAATCAGGCCGGCTGAGAGCTGCCTGCAAGCAGATAACCCAAATGTAATGGCTGTAACAGTGAATATACTTGAAAATCTACATTTATGGGAAGTGTACACAACTGTACTGTCTGGCATAGGTCACCCCTTAGTAGTCGGTAGGAGACAGAGTAAAGAAATAAGGCTTTTGGTCTCTCCACATAGGACATGTTTACACCATGTATTTTCTTTGTGAGAAATTAGTGAGGTCACTCCAGCTGCTGTAAGTGCCTAGTCAAGTACATGCCAAATGGCTTATTGTACTAGATTATTGGTCTAATGAGGGCTGAGGACAGCGGGACTATAATTTCCTTGGCTCTGGATGCCATACCTTTAGTTATAAGTTGTACCACCAACACATGATGTAACCAAAACAAAGTCTAATTTCTGTCTGAAACAATTGCACACCAGAAGTTCAGTTTTGTCAACCTGTTCAGGACAACTGCTGGTAAGATAATCTTTTTCATCAACCTTCTCAACATTTCTGCTTGGCTGGATTATCCAAAGGAGGCACCCTGAGTGAACCGGGTACAACTGATACTTCCATATAGAAGGGATTGACATTTTTCCTATCTTTGCAAATATTATTAATAATCCGTTATATGTTTTTTCTTGGGTACCTGCCTCTAATTGCATTTGCATCTGTCTAGTGTTTTTGTTATCTTAGTCTGTTTGTTTCATCGAGACTTGTGTCCCACCCCTGCCACTGAGTTACATCATTAATGTCTTTGTCCTGCATAACTTGTTTGTCTTAGTACAAATACTGATAAAAGTTATAAAATTTGGTCCTAAATGTCATAGTCTGAAGGTAGTCTACAGTAACCAGGCTGTACTATCAAAATCAGTCTGCATACTGCAGTAAACATTGACTCATCTGTGCTGTTAGATTTCCTGTTCCGTTGCTGTACAGTACATGTTTTACTACTGTACAAGTCTTGCATCTGAAACGCGTGAATTTTATAAGTAAGCATTTTGAAAAGTTACTGGCTTCTTTTTAGCATGCTGGGCACAATTATGTTTTCAGTATACGTTAGCCATAAAAGCTAACACAGTCCTGTGAGTATTTGTGTGCATGCTGTGTGAGAGATGCAGTTTCATACTCTGTAAATTGCAGTGTAGTGCTGCAGCTCATTCATTAGCAAATTAGAGATGTTTATGGGCTTTAACCCAACAAGTCCACTCATCTTTGTACCTCTGCTACTTCTAATGAATCAAAAGTGTAAGACCAGAAAAGTTGTCCTAATTATTAAGTCACATTCAAATGTAAATTCTTCTTTGACATTGTGCTGTGGCTTTTACTGTACATTGACTACTCATTACCCCATTATCAGTCCCTCACGTGAAGTCTTTTTCCAAATATTCTCAATTTCAAACTCAAGCTGCTAGAGCGAAATAGCAAAAATTCTGGACAAAGACAAAAATAATGGGAAAGATAAAGGCCCAAAATTGGGGGCAATTTTTAATTATTGCTCTTATGAGATTAGAAAGTTGCTAGAATAAAATGTTTTACATTAAAATGCATCTTCTGAAGGACATGAAGTCTGAAACTTGTATGCCTCATTGTTTAGCAACTTCTGACCTCAATTTTTTTGCCAGAAGACCGACAGTTTTGTGAGGGACAGACCAAAAATATGAGGCGAAAATCAGTTAATTCTGCATACTTGAGAGATTTGGGTCTATTAGAGTATTATTGTGGTGTACTCAGTGTCAGTGCTAGCATTTTGAGGGCCCCCAGCAAATTTCAAGCTGAGAACCCTACCCAGGACAAAGTATAGTGTGACCACGTTGCCGTCAGACCCCCTTCCCTGTCAAGTTTGTCCAGCACCATTTAACAATCACTATATAGAGTTACTACATTCAGAACATTAAAAAGGCTTGAAGTGCCAAGGTACACACTGACTGGCATTTAGTACTGATGTTACATTGTGACAAGCTCCTGTACCACAGCAAGATAGCCACTCACAGAGGTACATGCACACACTGACTGGTATTTAGAAGCAATGTTGTTACACTACAACAAGCCTCTGTACCACAGCAAGCTAGCAGAGGTACACACAGACACCCACACACTGGACACTGACACACACGATAAAGATGGGTGTCAAGACTGAACAGAGACACCCACACAGACTCCCTCACACAGGACAGACACACAAGACAGATAGCTGCACAGACACTCACACATTGGACATATATACCCACTCATGAAGACAGCACTACAGCAAGACTGAACATTAACACCTACACAGACTCCCACATACAGCACAGACTGCAATACAAGATAAAGACAGAAGTATACCAAGACTGAACAGACATACAGACTCCCTCACACAGGGCAGAGACACAAAAGACCAGGACAAAACTACAGCGAGACTGAACAGAGACCCCCACAAGATGAAGGCAGCACTACCACAGGACAGAACTGAGACACCCAGACAGACTTCCAAAGATGAGACGAAGACAGCTCTGTAGCAAGACTGAAATGCACAAGCTTTTGATAAACTGACCCCATCAAACAAGACAGACAGCTACTGCCATTCAGAACAGTCAACAGTCACATAGCAGAGGCACACAAGACAGCCATGGGACAGACATAGACAAGACTACAGACACACAAGGCACACAGGAGGAAGCTATGGGAATTACTGAGACTGAGGCAGACAAACTGACTGGTGATTATTCTGTACAATTCAC
This sequence comes from Protopterus annectens, assembly GCF_019279795.1. Taxonomy (NCBI): domain Eukaryota; kingdom Metazoa; phylum Chordata; order Ceratodontiformes; family Protopteridae; genus Protopterus; species Protopterus annectens. Next base: position 1,653,849,557 of record NC_056731.1, on the reverse strand, counting down.
TTGGCTCTGACTGAAAATAGCACATGGCTGCAGTTTATAAATGTACAGATCCACAGTGGGACTGGCATTGCATTCACTGCGAACTTGATTATTTAGAGCAGCTATGGGTATAGGGCATATCAGAAAAACAATCCCAATTTGCCACATTCACTTTCTCCACCCCTACTGATATGCAAGATGTAACTCCTACCCCTAGCTTGCAAACGTAGATGACTTTCCCTGTGATTGTCCAACTTATTAAAGTCTAGAGTGATGGTAAGAACAGCCACCACCAGGTAGGATAGATTTCACTTGTGGAAGGAATAGCAAAATATGCTAAATAAAAAGTTCAAATTATTATTATTATTAGAAGTTTATAAGACTTTTTGAAATTTTGGCAGAACACTGTGGCATACAAAAAATGATGCTATCTGCACACTATCAAACATTTTATTCTTCATAATAAAGTTCAAGGTCCAAAATGTTTTTTTCCCCAGCATAAATATGCAGTCAAGTTTTGTAACAAACAGATTTTATTGTTGTACCAAATGCAACACCTATACATGAGCTTTTACTTCTACAATATTAATCTTGCCAGAAGTTCTTCAGTTTTCACAACAATGTCATCATAACATCATTTATCTTGCATACTATGGTGTTTTGTTTTAAACTTTTTTCCAGACTTTTCCCAGAAGATTTCAACTTATACTTCAAACCAAATATCAGATACAAATCAAAAAATCATAACTATAACCTTACTGAATCTGATTTTACATTATTATCATTAAGAGATGTAAGCTGGATATGTGTGATTTCTCAAATCCCCTTACTTATGCAGTGGTTACTTAACACTTGCATTCCAATATTATCTTCACTTTTTCCTTTAATACTGTCTTTCATAATGAGTATTGATTCATACATTCTACCTTTACCTGCAGTGTTATTTACACCTTACTCATTAAAGCCCTGTAGCAAACAAACCTCAGCTCAAGTCATACCTTCCATCTTAATCAACTTTATATTCTGCTACTAACCATATGCATACGCTTCAGGCAATTTGTAAATTAAATTTTCTTTGCCTTTACAATTTACAACTCTACTCTGATGTTCTTCTGTTCTCATGTTGCAGTATTCTGTACTCTTGGCTGTGCCTCCGCCTTCCGACGTTCAGCCTGAGGCTGACATTGGCCTGGAGGAACGATCGGTTGCCGCCCTTACTGGTACAGTGGGTACCAATGTGGAAGCCCCCGAACCCTGTGTGGAAGACACATCCTCAGAAACCCTGCAGTCATCAGTCTCCGACACCGAGGGGGAACCCAGGCTTGCTTTGGCCAACTGGGTGGATTCTTCCAGTTCTTCGTTGCTGTCAGACCCTAGGCCTACTCCTGTGGAGATGCCTGCTAGGCCTTCCCTCAAGTGGAAAGAAAAGAGAAAACATACTTCTCCTTCTGTGGAAAGCCAACCAGATTGGCAGGCTTTCACACAGAGTCTCCTGAATGCATTTATGGCCTTGAGACCTGCGTCTACAGTAGCCCCTCACCAGTACCTCCACCTTTGTTGAGCCCTAGGCCCCAAGCCTTAGACCCCTCCCAGGTGGAAGAGGAGGAATCTTCTGAGTCTTCCTCAGTAGATTCACTCTCTTATACTTTCCATCTCCCCTCTCCTCTTGGTTATGCTTCCCCAGAGGACGAATCAGCTGAAGCAGACTCTCCAGCAGAAGATCTCACCTTTGGGGAAACAATTGCTGAGATGAGGGAACACTTTAAATGGGATTCATCTGAAATGACAGAGGTACAGAAAAGGTAATATGATCTTCTCCAGATGGATTCCCCTGCCCTGTCAGCTATCCCCCAGTACTGCCAGCATTCCTTGATGCTTTCAATGCAGCTTCCCTGAATCCTGACTCACAGCCCCCTGCTGCACACAGACCTGATAGATTTTACAAAGTCCCTGAGACAGCTAAATTTCTAGTGAAATGCCCTTCAGCCGATCCAGGCACTATCTCTATCGCCACTGATAAGGCTTCCAAACTCCTTCCTTCCTTTTTTCTTCCTACCTACAAATAAAGACAGCAAGGCTATAGAACATTTGGGCAAAAAGGTCTACACATCTTCTACCTTGGCATTCAGGGCTATATTATCAGACCCATATATCCAAATATGCCCTATCTCTTTTAGAAAAAGTCTCCAAATAGTTGTCTGACATCCCTGATTCTACGGCCAAAGCTCAACTGTCCAGTCTTATTTCTTGCAACCAAAAGTTCCTCAAGGCCGACGTCAGCCACAGGATGAATGTCGGAATGCAGAGGCGCAGCCAAGAGTACAGAATACTGCAACATGGAAGAGTAGTACATCTATGATTATGGTAAGATTTTACACAACTATTCTTTCTGCAGTCTCGCGGTGGTACGGCGGTAGCGTTGTTACCTCGCAGCAAGGGGTTCTCCCATTCGATTCTTGGCTGGGCTTGGGAGTGCCTTCTGTGTGGAGTCTGTATGTCCTACCCACGGTTGGGTAGCATTCGAAAGACAGACATGCGTGCGTAAATGGGCGTGCCTTTGTTGAAGGTTGGGAGTCGAGCTGGCACCTCGGCGTTTTGTAAAACTCTACTGCCAATCATTAGCGGACCGGAGTTCCGCTGTGGTGACCCCTTACCAGGAAAAGCCGAAAGACAAACAACAACAACAATTCTTTCTGCAGTCATTATTTAGGGATTTACATCCATTCTATTAACTGCTATTCTTATTCACTTCTGTATACTTCAGCTTCATCTGCTGGCCTTTACTAGATCCGTACTTTGGCAACAAAATCCTTACCACCACCCATTAGCACATCCAACAGGATTTAAGAAGGTTCAATAAATATATATGTCCAACTTCTCAGTCCATTATTTTTATAAATAGTTCATTTAGATAATAATGCCATCTATGCACAACCGGTATAAGCTTTCAAGGTATCTACTTAATTCATCTGAGATGAAAAGGCTTATCATAATCGTTTTCTAAGCTGAGAACTAAACAGAGCCATTCAATAAATCATGAATCACAGGGCACTAAGTATTATAAATATCCTCTTATAAAGTCATTCAGACAACCACCGTCTGCCTCCATGAGTCATAAAACAATATTATTACGATTGCCTTCAGCTTGATTATAATATAATTTAGTGCCTTATTCAATCATCCATCTGGCAGTCCCCATTCCCATAGACCATAGTCTACTCTTTGGTTATTCAGTATCACTTTTCATTCCTCATAGGTTAGTCAAGATTTTCACAAACATCTCTGTTTGCAGTTTTACTATTTATTTCATTGTTCACATTTAAAAAAAGAAGTGTAAAAGAGCAGAACAACATTCATTTCCTAAGACAAATACAGCATAGGTTTTATGACTCTGTTCAAGAGAAATCTAGACCTGTGGATGGGAGATCGTAGGTTTACCCCGGAAATCATCTCTGTGTCACTGCTGGACAGAGGCACAACAAATTAATGGGCAAAGGAGTTTTTCATATAAGGGGTGGCGTAAGCCACAAAAATTTGGGCTAGGCTTATAAATGCCTTAGGGCAGATAGCCTAGTATAAACCTATGAACCTATGAACCTATAATATTCTTACGAGTACTGAGCAGAATTATAGCAAATTCACCTATATTTGCACAGAGGCATGGATCATCCTGGACAAATAGTAACATAGCCTAGCTTAGTGGAACAGAGAGATGAACTCCTGACTAAATCCCAGACAAGCTGAGTTTGATAAGTGTCTCAGGTACTGGAAGAGCTGAGCCAGGGAGGTGGGATGTGAGCAACCGTTGTCAACTAGGTCATCCTAGTGTGATGAGGGTGATGCTGTCTCGCCACTTAGATTACAACAAGAGGGAGCACTATGTGTTCCACCCATGGAGCATGGGACTGTCAAGCATACATTACTTTGGGGCAAATTCAGTGGCTGAGGAAGTCACTGTATGGAGGTAAGCTTCCCATAGCAGACAGAACATAGTGGAGCACAAATGAGCCACTGCATGGAGTGGAAACTGCAGTGGGGTAGGGTAGGCCACTCTGTTGGACCTGAAAACTGTCCCAATGCCTATCACCCACATCTCACCATTTGGGGAACAGACATGCAGATTAATAAAATAATAAAAAGGGATACAGAACTTTTATCTCACCTGGGTATGCCTGTGTCTTTCCCAGCTGAAATTGGCCATTTAGGCAAAGGTTGTAGAGCCACTGGGCAGCTATAGCCATAGCAAACTAGCAAATCAATAAAGAAAAAGTAACCCAGGTAAAGATAGGCACCTATAAAAAAACAGACTTTAAAATGTGCTCCATGTAAGTGCAGGCAGTTGCCTGATATTGAAACAGTTAAACATAACTTGTACAAATCCCCCTCGTATGTTTGTTTTATAAGACTTTTGGTTTTGCATATAGTTAACATTTTACTGTGCTTAAATTCACAACCATAATTTATTTTACATGCCATTAAGCTTCAGTATATATGCATTCTTAACCAATATTGTACATATGCTAGGCATCTGCAAATATCCGTGGTAGTAATTTTTCACTTAAATTTAGGAATGAGCATGCATCAGTGACAAAAGATTTGTAATGTAGGTGCAAATGCATAACTGTAAGCTCAAGCATTAAGTTTGCCTTATTGAATGTAGGCATTTTCCCACTACCTAAGTATTTAAACCAGTTTGTGTAAGTTGCTTTGATTTGTTTTATTCCATATCAATTTCTTGTTCATATGGTTAACATTTCATCACATTTAGATTTAAAAGCAATATTGATTTTTTACACATTAGTTTTCAATGCATGTACATTTTAAACCAATATTAAAAATAAGCATTCTTATTAACAGATCAAACACTTTTGAACTCAAGCCTCCCAGACAAACCTTACTCTGAAACTATAAAACAAACTCCTTCATTATCTTGCATGTTTACAATTAACCACTGCACACAAACTTACATTCACGCCATCAAATTGCCCTCCCCTCTCTTCTCTACTTGCTCTGTACTGTTCAAATCCACCTCTCCAATCTGAAAATCAGCTTCTCCTGAATGTAGAAAAACCTAACCTTTCAGCTGGTCAGATGCTGTACTCATTTACTATTGCTGAAGTATGGAACACCCTCCCACTGTCACTCAGGACTACTAGCAATGCAGCTCTTTTTAAAAAAATCCCTGAGAGAACACCTTTCCTCTTTATGGCAATGCACATGTGCCAAAACGGCACTTCCCAAAACCTGACATTATTCTACACCTTCATTAACTACTACTCTGATATAACTGTCTTTCAGTTTACTTACTTAACTGCAGTACTGTACCCCCTACTATATTTGCTTACCTATATTTAAGCCGAGGACTTCACAAGAATCTATTAAGATTACATTGCAAGAACCTATGATACTTACTTAACTTAATTATCCCAGCTTTATATCCTATCTTGTTATATTCTAATTGCACAAACCACTTTATTCTTGATGCTGTAATCTAAAAATGTCAAAGATTTTTACCTTCTTCATTCAATAGTCTATTGTAACTCTTGCATAGTTATGTACTTCTCATATTGATCTGTTGTGTATTATATGTATTGTATAACTGATTTTTTTCTCCCCGGGCCTCCACTCAAAATGGACTCACTATGGCTCAATAGACCATCCTGCTAAAGAAATGCAAGTAAATAAATAAGTCAGTTGGGTATGTCATATGGATTGATAACAGTATTCAAAGCAACAGAATAGGAGGTCTGAACAGTAACTACTCTAATCCTCTCCTCTTCACAGCTGCAGTTAGAGAAACATGCAACAGATCAACCATTTCATCACTATTACTGCAGAAGAGAGATCTCTGCACCACAGGGTAGCTTGTTCCTCCTCATACAAAAATAATGTCGTGTGTCCTGCTACAAAACATCTCCGTTCATTTTTAAGTAATTTGTTTTTTATTTATTTGCAGTAATATGCTTTGTATTCTTTATTTTAACATTTCATATGCAGTAAGGAAACACAAAAAAGTTGCAGAATTTCTGAATGCAATAATGAAAAATAAAGCAGCATACTTGTTAGAAAAAGAATTGTGAGGTTAACTGGCTTAATCAGTATTGGAAAGATAAAATATTAATTTATTTGTAGTCCTGTCATTTATGACATATTGCACCCAAGCAATTCCAGACAGTGTTAATAAACATTTTATTTTATATCCCCTTATTTTGTTCACCTCATCTTCCTGCTCTTCTTTGCCAAACAGATTTTATCTCCTAGTAATGCTGTAGCCTGTGATCCAGTAATGTCACCGGCTGCTTTTACCTTCATCAGATCACAGCAAATGTCATGACACAGGAGGCCAGGATGCATAGATACTTGTAAGGTCTGTCTGTGTGCACCCCTCAAGGCATCATGTAAACATCCATGTTAAATAAAAAATGTATTCTCTGGCTGGTTGGCTGCTGCAGCCAATCGGAAAACAAAACTTACTTCCCTGACAGCTACAGCCAATCAGGTCCCTTACTTCACTTCAAGCTGACCTGATTGACTGCAGGTTACAGGCAAGTTTAAAAAAACGTAATCGTGCGGTGATGTTACACAACCGTGTGAACATCCAGGAGGCCCTGATCAAGGAGCGGAGGAGACTGAGAAACCCGCAGCTGCTTCATGTGGGTTTCTCATAGGCAGGGAGATAATCAGGGGCTCCCCGCAGTCACAGGTTAGGCAGGTGCCTAATGCCAGCTATGGGTGTACTTTCAAACCACTTAAGAAGGAGTGCCATAACCAGTGTGGATGAAGCTAGCAAATGCTTTATTGACTAACAACAAGCAGAGCGTAATTTGAGCTTCTCAACATAAAGAAATTGCATATCGTGCAGTTGAGCATTGCTTGACTGTAGGTGCTCTGTAAGACTAAAATCTGTACTAAATAAATGATATATGCACAGTCCAACCATAGAAAGCAGAACGGTTATTAACCTGAATCTTTGCAGTATATAAGAGCTATCTACATGGCAGATGTTTTTCATGTTTCACTGTTGCAGTCATTACATTTGGGTTATCTGCTTGCAGTAGCCCTCAGTCAGCCTGATTAACAATGTCTTGGGTCCTGCGTCGGTTGCTGTCCCTTCTTCCATGACGTCAAGTCTTCAGGGGTATAAAACTTGCAGCCGACACCATTACATCAGTCTTTCTTGCCGTGCGGTGCCCGAAGCAGAAGCAGTTCGCAAGTGCCAGTCGGCCGACTCCTGAAATTTTCATTTTCGAGTTTCAGAACCGAAGTCTTCAACTAAAGCTATGTACCCCATTGGGGAAACTTTTTCTTGCTCCTTACCGATGTCAGTAAAAGTTAATAATTGCATTACTTGTGGAAAGCAAATACCTCACAAAGATTTTCATTCATACTGTATTCCTTGCCTAGGCCCTGACCACGATGTACCTTGCTGTCAGTTTTGCGCTTTATTTAATCAGCGCACTATCCGTTGTCGGTATATTTTCGCTTCGAAATATTTTGGTTCTTGGTTTAATTATCCAGAAATTTCATCGGTTAGCCATCTGACTACCGGGATTTCAAAAAAGCGCAAAGATAAAGACAGAGACAGGCCACTGAGGTCCAAAGCTGCCAATGACGCTTCTCCTAAGCCAGTCGCCAGTTCGCCGGTACTCAGTGAGGTGGTCTCGCAGCCCCTGATACCCACTACTTCTGACTCGCAGGCCTCTACTGAGACCCATTCGGAGTCCGGTATGCCGCGAGATGCTTCAACTGTGGAACCTGCGGATGTCTCTACCTTGGATGGGTCTGGAGCCGCTGTGCAGGCTCTGGCTGCTGAGGGTGTATTCAGGCCTACGGACTTGCATATTAAACCGATGCCTCCTTCTTCATTTAGGCCAAAATCTCAAACCATGCCTAAGAAACCGCCCCCCAGGCTGCATGCTCAGGCCTCTATGCCTAAAAAACAAATGATAAGAATGGCTGAAGATCTTATAACTCTAATCAGGGGAAGCCAACCTCCCCCTTCTAAGAGACCTAGGACTGAAGTTGTTTATGAATCTTCTGAACAGGATTCCGATTTTTCTGATTTCATCTGATGATCTGGATTTGCCCTTATCTACTTAAGGGGAATCTGATGCAGAAGACTCTATTCCCTCTGCTTCCCCTCCAGTGGATTTTTCTTTTGGTGAGACCTTACATACTCTAAGGGAGCATTTCTACTGGGAAAGCCAGGATTTTTCCAATTCATAAAAGAGGCTTAGGGATTTCTTACTCCTGCCTCAGCATAGGCCTTTAGCTATACCTCCTGTACTAGACATTGTTGATGATGCCTGTTCAGAATCTAGTTTGGCTCCTGATTCTTTGCCTCCTGCTCCCAGAAAACCTGACAGATACTACAGGGTTCCTGATTATCACAAATTCCTTTTTAAAAATCCTATTGTGGATCGAGAGACTTTTTCACAGGGACCCAAGGGCATTAAGGCTTCTACTGCCTAAAATCCTACTCCCTCTGATAGAGACTCCAGGGCGGTGGATAGATGGGGTAAGAAAGTTTACACTTCTGCACCCTTGGCCATTAGGGCTTTAAACTGCCAGTTTCATATGTTAAAGTATCAACAACATGTTATTGGAATGCTTAAACAGAAAATTATGTTAATTCCTGACTGTGCTGAAAATAAAGAATTACAGGATTTAATGCATTCTGCTGAACAGGTTGGAAAACATACTTTGCAATGTGGATTTGATTCATTAGAGGCCTCTTGCATGCCTGCTGTTACTGGGTTTGTGCTCAAAGCTAAATCTTTGCAAACTGTTAAAGATGTCTTACAAGTTCAGCCTCCTATATTTAGTAGGCACTGGCCCTCTAAAAACTGGTCCTTTCCAGCCCCCTTCCAGGTCTTCTCAAGCCAAACCCAGACACAGCAGAAACACCAGGTTTCAGTCCCATGGGACACACTAGACTAGGCATTGGGGGATTTCCGCACCCAAATCTGGGAGTAGTAAGACTCCCCCTATGGAAAACTGTCTCAATGACCTGCTTTTAAAACTTCCAAGCACTTCCCAACTGAATGCTCCTTTAGGTAGAAAGATTGGTCTGCAGGCCAGAAACTGGCAACTCATTACCCAGGGCAAATGGGTTTTAAATATAGTGTCCCAAGGATACAGATTTAATTTCCACACGTTACCAACACCAAGCGGGTGGCCAGATCTACCCCTAAATCAGTGGGCAGAGGCCCAAAATCAAGTACTCTCTCTCTTAAACATGGGGGCTATTAAGTTGGTACCAGAAGAGGAAAAGGGACAAGGTTTCTATTCAAGACTTTTCCTGGTACCCAGAAAAGGCAGTACATGGCATCCTGTCCTGGACCTTTCTATTCTGAACACCTTTCTGGTGATTCCAAAATTCAAAATGTTGACTCTTCACCAGCTGCTTCCTATGCTAGGCAAGGAGTCATGGTTGGCAACACTAGACTTAAAAGAAGCATACCTGCACGTCCCTATCAGGGAGTCTTGCAGAAGATACCTACGCTTCAAAGCAGGCTACATGCACTATCAGATGTTCTTCGTGTTAAACTGTTGCAGTCATTACATTTGGGTTATTTGCTTGCAGGTTGCCCTCAGTCGGCCTGATTAACAAAGTCTTGGGTCCTGCGTCGGTTGCTGTCCCTTCTTTCATGACATCAGGTCGTCAGGAGTGTAAAACATGCAGCCGATGCCATTACATCAGTCTTTTTTGCCGTGCGGTGCCCGAAGCAGAAGCAGTTCGCAAGTGCTGGTCTGCCGACTCCTGAAATTTTTGTTTTCGAGTTTCAGAACTGAAATCTTCAACTAAAGATAAGTACCCCATTGGGGAAACTTTTTCTTGCTCCTTACCGATGTCAGTAAAAGTTAATAATTACATTACTTGTGGAAAGCAAATACCTCATAAAGATTTTCATTCGTACTGTATGCCTTGCCTAGGCCCTGACCACGATGTACCTTGCTGTTGGTTTTGTGCTTTATTTAATCAGCGCACTATCCGTCATCGGTATATTTTCGCCTCTAAATATTTCGGTTCTCGGTTTAATTATCCAGAAATGTTGTCAGTTAGCCATCCAACTACCGGGATTCCGAAAAAATGAAAATATAAAGACAGAGACAGACTGCCAAGCTCCAAAACTGCCGATGACGCTTCTCCTAAGCCAATCGCCAGTTCGCCGGTACTCAGTGAGGCGCTTTTGCAGCCCCTGATACCTGCTTCTTCTGATTCGCAGGCCTCTACTGAGACCCATTTGGAGTCCTTTATGCTGCGAGATGCTTCAACTATGGAACCCACTGATGTCTCTACCTTGGATGGGACCGGAGCCACTGTGCAGGCACCGGCTTCTGAGGGTGTATTCAGGCCTACGGACTTGCTTATTAAATCGATGCCTCCATCATTACTTAGACCTAAATCTCGATCCTTGTCTAAAAAACCGACGCCCAGGCCACATGCTCAGGCCTCTATGCCTAAAAAACAAATTATAAGAATGGCTGAAGATCTAATAACTCTAATCAGGGTAGCCATCCCCCCTCCTCTAAGAGGCCTAGGACTGAGGTTGATTATGAATCTTCTGATCAGGATTCTGTTCTTTCTGAATCTTCTGATGATCTGGATTTGCCCTTACCTACTTACGAGGATTCTGATGCAGCAGACTCTATTCCCTCTGCTTCCCCTCCTGAGGATTTTTCTTTTTGGGGAAACCTTACATACTCTAAGGGAGCATTTCCACTAGGAAAGCCAGGATTTTTCTGATTCAAAAAAGAGGCTTGGGGATTTCCTTCTCTTACTTCAGCATAGGCCTTTAGCTATTCCTCCTGTACTAGACATTGTTGATGATGCTTTCTCGTAATCTAGTTTGGCCCTTGATTCCCTGCCTCCTGCTCCCAGAAAACCTGACAGATACTACAGGGTCCCTGAGTCCCACAAGTTCCTTTTCAAAAATCCTATTGCAGATCCACAGAGTATTTCACAGGGGCCCAAGGGCATTAAGGCTTCTACTGCTAAAAATCCTACCCCTTCTGATAGAGACTCCAGGGCGCTGGATAGATGGGGTAAGAAGGTTTACACTTCTGCAACCTTGGCCATTAGGGTTTTAAACTGCCAGTTTCATATGTTGGTATCAGCAACATGTTATTGGACTGCTTAAACAGAATGTTTAAAATGTTTAGAATGTTGATTCCTGACTGTGTGGAAAATAAAAGAATTACAGGATTTAATGCATTCAGCTGAACGAGTTGGAAAACATACTTTGCAATGTGGTTTTGATTCAATAGAGGCCTCTTGCAGGGCTGCTGTTACTGGGTCTTTGCTCAGAAGGCATGCTTGGCTTAAGGAGCAGTCTTTTCCTGATCATGTTAAGACTAAATTGTTGGATGCTCTTTTAAATCAGGGCCACCTGTTTGGCAACAAGGCTGAGGAAGTTCTTAAAAATATGGAAGATAAAGCTAAATCTATGCAAACTGTTAAAGATTTTTTTACAAGTTCAGCCTCCTAGATTTAGTAGGCACTGGCCCTCTAAGAATTGGTCCTTTCCAGCCCCTTCCAGGTCTTCTCAAGCCAAACCCAGACACAGCAAAAAAAACAGGTTTGAGTCCCAGGGCACTCACAGAACTAAGCAGTGGGGGGCCTCCACTTCCAAGTCTGGGAATAATAAGACTCCCAGTATGGTAAACTGTCTCAATAACTTCCGTTTAAAATTTCCAAGCACTTATCAACTGACTGCCCCTTTGGGGGGAAAATTGTTCTTCATGCAAAGAATTGGGAACTCATTTCCCAGGACAAATGGGTTTTAAATATAGTGTCCCAGGGATACAGATTTCACTCCCACACATTGCCAACACCAACTGGGTGGCCGGATCTCCCCCCAAATCAGTGGGCAGAGGCCCAAAAACAAGTACTTTCTCTCTTAAGCATGGGGGCTTTTCAACTGGTAGCAGAAGAGGAAAAGGGACAAGGTTTCTACTTGAAACTTTTCCTGGTACCCAGAAAAGACAATTCATGGCATCCTATCCTGGACCTGTCTACTCTAAACACCTTTTTGGAGATTCCAAAATTCAAGATGCTGACTCTTTATCGATTACTTCCTATGCTAGGCAAAGATGCCTGGTTGGCAACACTAGATTTAAAAGAAGCATACCTGCACATCCCAGTCAGGGAATCTTGCAGAAGATACCTACGCTTCAAAGCAGGCTACACGCACTATCAGTTCTCTGCACTGCCCTTTGGCTTATCTACTGCGCCCAGGGTATTCACAAAGTGCTTAGCTCCAGTTATTGCATTTTGCAGGCAAAGAAATATTCAAATATACCCATACCTGGACAATTGTCTTATTCAGGCAGAAAGCCAGGACATATTTTTTTATCATCTGGCCTTTGTAAAAAGGGGTCTAACTTGTCTGGGGTACACCATAAATGAAAAGAAATCACACCTGGTACCCTGTCAACAAATTATATTCTTGGGAGCAAGCTTGAATACAACTTCCCAGATGGCTTACCTCATGCCAGAAAAGCAAATTCATTTGACAACCTACTTCAAACAAGTGGCCACAAAAACCCTGCTATCTGCAAGACAAATACTGCAAGCCTTGGGGTTCATGGCCTCCTGCATTCTTCTAATTCTCTATGCAAGACTGCATATGAGGAAACTACAGTGGTATCTAAAAAGCCTATGGTGTCAACATTCTCAAGACCTAGAAACAATGATTCCTGTTATACCTTGCCTATGCCTAGAGTTCCTTTGGTGGGCAGAGGCCTGCCACCAAAACAAGGGATTACCTTTCACACCACCCCCTGCCACCCAAACCCTAACAACAGATGCATCAGACTATGCATGGGGGGCTCACCTGGCAGGGAAGTGTATTCAGGGCAAATGGAACTCAAATCAAATGCACCTGCATATCAATCAAAATGAAATGTTAGCTCTACAGAATGCTCTGACAGCCTTCAAGGACCACATTCTTCCAGGACAACTAATGGTAAAGACGGACAACACCACTGTTATGTGGTACATAGACAAGCAGGGGGTACACTTTCTTACCCGCTCTGCAGACTAGCCATGGCATTGTGGAACACAGCCTTGAGCTACCAAGTGCACCTACAAGCTCAATTCCTGCCAGGAAAATTAATACACTGGCAGACTGACTAAGCAGAAACCTCATGGACCCACATGAGTGGAAACTGGAACCAAGGATTTTCAACATGTTGACAAGCAAATGGGGGAGCCCAGATATAGACCTGTTTGCCTCTCCCCAGAACTACCAATTGGACAAATTTTGTACAAGGACTCCCCACACACAAGCCTGGAAAGTAGATACTCCGTCCTTCAGCTGGAAAAAACTATCAGTCTGTGCCTTCCCCCCTCTGTCTCTGCTCTCCAAAGTACTACTAAAAATCAAATAGGACAAACTAAGGATGATTTTGATTGCTCCAGACTGGCTGCACCAACACTGGTACCCCTTCTGTGCAGTGTGTCACAGTTATCTCCATAGCACCAGCCCTCAGACTCCTTCCCTGCTGTCTCAACAGGAGAACCAGATTCTGCACCGTCAGCTTCCAACACTGAACCTTGCAGCCTGGCTAATTACTTAATCTCTCCTTTACCATCCCTCAGCAAACCTGTGATGGATATCATTTTAGAGGCAAGGAGGCCTAGTACTAGAAAATTTTATGCTTAAAAATGGAAAAGATTCTGTGCCTGGAACCAATCTCAAGGGATGCAGCAGTGCCCAATTTACCTCAGATTTTACAGTACTTAACTGAGATGCTTCACAAGGGCCTGTCTTTTTCCTCCATTAAAATCCACGCCTCAGCCATTTCAGCTCATTATAACACAGAACCTTCCCTCTTCTCTCATCCACTGCTCAAGCAGTTCCTCACAGGGGCCAAAAATTTGAGACCACCCAGGAAAGCTCCAACCCCAGCCTGGGACCTTAACTTTGTCTTGGAGAAACTCACTCTACCTCCTTTCGAGCCAGCTGCTACTGCAGACTTAAAATTTCTTTTTTTGGAAAACAGCTTTCATTTTAGCAATCACTTCAGCTAGAAGGGTATCTGAATTACAGGCCCTTATGGCAGTGGAGCCTTTCATCATCTTTCATGTGGACAGGGTGTCCCTCAGAACCAATCCATCCTTCATGCCCAAAGTGGTATCCAGTGTGGCTCTTAATCAGTCCATTCATTTGCCAACCTTCTTTCCCAATCCACAGAATAAAGGGGAATGGATACTGCATTCCTTAAATGTGGACAGACAACTTAGATTCTACTTGGACAGGACTATACCTCAAAGGAAATCTGAACTGCTGGTGGCATTTGCTGCAGGGGCAGAGGGGAAGGCTATTTCGAAGCAAACCATTTCTAAATGGATGACCATTGCATTAATTTCTGCTATAAGCACCATGGAAAACCTATTCCCCAGGGGATCAGACCTCACTCCACCAAGGCTGCATCTACCTCTGCAGCCTTTCTCAGAGGCATCCCTACCAGGGATATCCTAGAAGCTGCTACTTGGAGTTCTGTACATACTTTCACCAAGCATTATCATTTGCCAATTTTCTCTAAATCCAGAGCTGGCTTTGCCACTGCAGTCTTGCAGGGCCTTATAGCTGGCCCTAATTCTTCCAGGACAACTAATGGTAAAGACGGACAACACCACTGTCATGTGGTGCATAAACAAGCAGGGGGGGCACACATTCTTACCCCCCTCTGCAGACTAGCCATGGCATTGTGGAACACAGCCTTGAGCTACCAAGTGAATCTACAAACTCAATTCCTGCCAGGAAAACTAAATACACTGGCAGACGGACTAAGCAGAAACCTCATGGACCCACACGAATGGAAACTGGAACCAAGGATTTTCAACATGTTGACAAGCAAATGGGGGAGCCCAGATATGGACCTGTTTGCCTCCCCCCAGAACCATCAACTGGACAAATTTTGCACAAGGATTCCCCACAAGCTAGCTTGGAAAGTGGATGCTCTCCTTCAGCTGGAAAAGCCTATCAATTTATGCCTTTCCTCATCTGCCTGTGCTCTCCAAGGTACTACTAAAGATCAAACAGGACAAGCCAAGGATGATTTAAATTGCACCAGACTGGCCTCGCCAACAGTGGTACCCACTCTTATGCAGTGTGTCACGCTTGGCTCCATGGCACCTGCCTCAGACTCCTTCCCTGTTGTCTCAGCAGGAGAACCAGATTATGCACCCGCAGCTGCAAACCATGAACCTAGCAGCCTGGCTAATTACCTAATCTCTCCTTTACCATCCCTCAGTAAATTAGTGATGGATATAATTTTAGAGGCAAGAAGGCCTAGTACTAGAAAATCTTCTGCTGCAAAATGGAAAAGATTCTGTGCCTGGAACCAGTCTTAAGGAATGAACGCAGCAATGCCCAATTTACCTCAGATTCTACAATACTTGACTGAGATGCTTCATAAGGGCTTGTCTTTTTTCCTCCATCAAAATTCATGCCTCAGCCATTTCAGCTCATTACAGCACAGAGACTCCCCTCTTCTCTCACCCACTGCATAAGCAGTTCCTCAGAGGGGCCAAAAATTTAAGGCCACCCAGGAGAGCTCCAACTCCAGTCTGGGATCTTAACTTTGTCTTGGAGAACTCTTCCTTTTAGCAATCACTTCTGCAAGAAGGGTATCTGAATTACAGGCCCTTATGGCAGTGGAACCTTTCATCAACTTTCATGCGGACAGGGTGTCCCTCAGAACCAATCCCTCCTTCATGCCCAAGGTGGTATCCAGTGTGGCTCTTAATCAGTCCATTCATTTGCCTACCTTCTTTCCTAACCCACCGAACAAAGGTGAACGAATACTGCACACGTTATTTGTGCACAGACAGCTTAGATTCTACTTGGACAGGATCAAACCTCAAAGGAAATCTGAACAACTGCTGGTGACATTTGCTGCAGGGACAGAGGGAAAAGCTATTTCAAAACAAACCATTTGAAAATGGATAGGCCACTGCATTCATTTCTGCTGTACGCACCATGGAAAACCTATCCCACAGGGCCCCCATTCAACCAGGGCTGCATCTACCTCTACAGCCTTTCTCAGGGGCGTCCCTACTTGGGACATCCTAAAAGCTGCTACCAGGAGTTCTATACATACTTTCACCAAGCATTATCATTTGCCAATTTTCTCTAAATCCAGAGCTGGTTTTGCCACTGCAGTCTTGCAGGGCCTTATAGCTGGTCCTAATTCTATTTAAATTCCTCCTCCCAAACTTAGCTTTGGGAATCTATCCAGATGTAATGACTGCAACAGTGAAACACGAAGAACATAGTACAGTTGTGTACACTTACCATTAATGTAGATGTTCGAGTGTATTCACTGTTGCAGTCCTGGTTACCCTCCCTCCAGCCCCCTTTCTTCTTTTGCCTGTACCTCTACTCTCACTTACTATGCTCTAAAAGCTTTTTGGTGTATTTGCTTTTTTATTGGAGGTATAGCCTTGTATTTATAGATTTGACTGCTTCCCATTAGGGGGACACCTGCCATCTGGGGCAAGAAAAACTGATGTAATGGCATTGGCTGCATTTTTTATACTCCTGATGACCTGACGTCATGGAAGAAGGGTCAGTAACTGACGCAGGACCCAAGACTTTGTTAATCAGGCCGACTGAGGGCTACTGCAAGCAGATAACCCAAATGTAATGACTGCAACAGTGAATACACTCTAACATCTACATTTATGGTAAGTATACACAACAGTACTTTATAGTTAACTTCTGTTTTTTCACGTTTTCGGTGTTTTCTCATCAAGTATTTTCCTCACACTCTAATAGTATTGATTCTTCATTAATAGTATTGATTCTTCATGGTTGTCCAGCAAGAACTTTGTTTAAATGATTCGATCAGAATCTTCCATTATGTTTCCTCCTGTGACTCTTCCAAAGATTCTTATTGTATTGGATTTCTGTGCAATAAAAGCCCTTCTGAGGAAAGCCTCTAAACTTCATAACATTTTCTGTAAACATAGCTAAACAACATATGCAAGCTTGCTGGCTGTACCTTGGCTACAGCTATATATAGATAGATATTTAATTATGGTTCCGTACTGTTTTCTGCACAGTACATTAGAGGCTGTGTGCCCTTGGTAAATTCCATGGTCAAAGTCTTCTCTCACACGTGTAGAAGGCACTCATTTGAAACATCTAGACACAGCATATGTGCATAGAACAAACTCTCACTTTTGCTTAAAATCACAATCCAGAGAGCTGTTAATTGTTGACAGACTGCAGCCTTTCCTATTGAAAAACATTTCAGAAAAGTAGTCTTTTAACCGTATGCTGTTCTCCATAAGAGTAGAACAGCATAATATCATACTCTGTGTTTTCATCATTAGTTGCTGTTTCAAGCATTCAACAGAAACAGGCAAAGTACAAAAATACTGTGTCCTTTATGTACATCCACAGTACCTGCTTATGTAAGGCAGTATGGGAACTCAACATATCCTCGGGGAAAGATGTTTAAAGTCAATCGCAATGGTGTGATGTAATGGATGTATTTAGTGTGAAACCCATCTGATTGTTGATAGGTTCAAAGATATTGCAAGGGTGGTGAGTCTCATGACCATTTTTGCCTTACTAATACTCTTCCTCATGTCGCATCTCCTGTCTCCAGGATGGCCATACCAGTCAGTCCTGGAGTAGGTTTGTGGATACCCATCCAGTCATCTACTTTTTATTTAAAGGAACGTAGTCAATCGCACTGCTTAATATGCAGGAGAAGTTTATTCTGTAGGTTCGGGATGTGCTGGGTTCATACCTCTCAACTGTCCAGATTTTTGCCTCATATTTTTGGTCTGTTTCTCATAGCATTGTGGTTTTCTGACAAATCACTGGAAAATCATTGAGGACTGAAGTAAGAAAATAATGACCGATATTTGTCAGGAAGTTCATGCTAATGCAAAGCATGTTTCTAAGCTTGTAAGAGCAATATTTAAAAAATGTGCCTACTTTTGGCCCTTTGTCCACCCATTATTTGTGGCTTTGTCCAGATTTCTTGCTCTAAGTGGTTCAGCGGTATGGCTGGGTTATAGAACTGTCCCAGCACTATGTTTTTTTTTTTTTTTGGTCTTTTGGTCCCTTGTTTTAGTACTGGTGGAGATATTGGACTTGCAGAGAAATGGGATGTCCAGGACAGTAAGGATCAATGGGCAAGACTGTAAGAGAGGGGAAGGCAGCTACACCAAAGGTAGCAGAGTGAGTAGTTTAAAGGGTCTTCTTTTATCAGCATCACTAATGAAGTTGGAAAACCCAGAGGTATAGTGGGATTTGGGAGCCATTTGAAATGCAAGCCATAAGCTACTGCTCTGAGGTATATTATCTCATTAATTGCACTGCAACAAACTGCCACATTGTTAGTCTGCCTTTAGGTATTAATTTAAATGTTTATTTTTATAGCTATATGCAGCCAACAGGATGTTTTCTGCCAGTATGCTGTTTTTTACAATTCGGTTCTTATTCAAATTAGGACACATATACTTCTGGGTAAAAGATAATCAAAGCCCTTTGGTCTAGAATAATAGACTAAATGTACTGGCTTTAGAAAAAAAATATTATGAGGTTCATCTGCATCAGAATTAGTAATAAATAGTGCGGGGGTTATGAGCCCACTGTATAGTTTTTTGTGGTAGCCTTTGCTCCCCAAATAAGAAGAGCTGGCTTTGATTTGTTTGTCATTTATGAAGTGCCCTGTACTAATTTAAACATGTGTAGCATTTCTTTTTGATCTGTAATGACTGTCCATACTGAATCATAAAAATGTGGCTGTAAAAGACCTATTGGGTCATTATGATCACATGACAAATAACCAATCAGAGAAGGAGGAACTTTAACATCTCCTCCTTTAGAGGTACCAAAAACCTTTAGAGTAGTGGCAATATGAGGGGCACACACACAAACATGATGTGGTGCTGTTGAGATGGAGAAACCAAGTTTGCATGTTATGTGAAGAATGCCTTCCTGTTTTTCTTTGTTATAACCCTAATAGAGTAGAGTACACTTGCACAGTTTAGAGATGCATCATTGTGTCTACCACACATAGTCTTAACTTGTTACATGATTAGTAAATAACTAGTGTTCTCTTCTTGACTGTAGGAGTGCTGTCACTGACAGTATCCTTTTGTACTGAAGCAAAAACCTGCTAGATCTTAAAAGCAGAACTGCTTGATTAGGTGAAGATTATTTTTACTTCTTTGTAATTTGCTTGATCTACAGTGTATAGACAAATAAGGCTTTATTTTAAAATGTTAATTTTAGATGTTCTTTTGGTAATGAATCTTGCCTCCCACCTGTGATTATCTGCTTGACTGTTCAGAGCTCTTTGCGTGGTCTGCAGTGGATACATGATTTGTTGAATGAATATACATACATTATATATGTTACACAGTTATTGAAACATGGCAAGTATATATTAAAGAAACACTAAATTAATTGATTTTGTGCAGGCAATCTAGATAAAATAACTTGTGCTATAATAGTGTGTCAAGTTGATTTTCTGCTGCAATGTGACTTCCTATGTTGTTTCTATAAAACTTCACCGCAGTTGCCCAGATTCTATCTAGGAAATAATCAAGGTAGTGCATGCAGACTTCAAAAAAGAAAAAAAGGAAAAGCAAAAAAATTGCTGCTTTTCCTTCAGGTTGTACAATTGCACGTACTATTAACAACATGAATGGACAGGACAGGATTCCACAACCAAAGTTCAGTCATTTAAAACATGATCCTACCCATCTCATTCTCACTGCAACATAAACTTTTTTGTCACGTGCTGCATATGTATTATGTGGATAGCTGACAGAAAAAATATCTTTTGTCTGGTCTGCATGTCAGTTGCGTCTCACACCCTTCAGCTGTCCCTGTTTATCTGCTTCCTCCTTTTCTCCATACAATTGCAAGTCATTCTGTTTGCACTTTTCTACCCATCCTTTTTGTGAAGTGGTATTTCTTCATATTAAGACTGAATTTATGTGTAGGTCTAATTTTGTGTCCCCTTCCTGGTTTCTGTTATAGCTGTGTTCTCTTCCATTAGTTTTATTTGGATTTTATCTACACTAGTCAATTCCAAACTTGCCATTCTGTCCTCTAAAGAAAGCAAATCTTGTTCAACCTGTTTGTATATTTTTCATTCCATGGCTGTCACAGTCCTAGTTGTCTCCCTTTTAACCCTTTCTAATGTTGTTGCTTATTTCTTTATTCTCATACATCGTCAAAAAGTGCATGAAGCATTTCAGCAGTGACCTACTCAGATCTCTGTACAGAATGATAAGGATCATCTCCTTGTTTCTGAAGTGTTTTTCCCTGGAAATGCAGCCCACTTAGTATTTGTCACTGCTGCTGCAAGTTCTGATGCTGCTACTCAGGCATTTTTCCTAACCATTTGTCTTGAGATTAACCTCTTGCTGTCCTTACCAGTTCTTTGCCGACAAGACTTTCTCCTTTGGACAGATTCAGTGTCTCATATTTTTCAGCACTCAGACTTAGCTGCCCCTACTAGGCCAAGTTACAGGTTAAGATCCCTCATTCAGTTAGCTTCACACCTGTTCCTTAGTGTAGTACATATCATTGTGTTTGACACTGAATGTGATACTGTTTTGTAGGCCTAGTGTTACATTAGATAAAATATGTTCAAAGACTCTGGTCACAACACCGATCCTTGTTTTAGGCTGCTAATAGTGACTTTTGCCCAAGAAGGAGCTCTTATAACATGTAAACCTCATTAGCATTTCCCCACACATATAATCATTTTTTCCTTAAACCAAACTAACAGCTTCCTATACGGGATAAGAGTCAAAAGCCTTGCAGAAATTTAAGTGTATGACATCAGCTTCCCACTGTCCACTTCTCCCATCATCCAGTCATATAACTATAATATGCTTGTATTAGCAAGTTTGTGTATTTTGCTTCACCTTTTGTACTTTGAGAAAAAAGTTCTTATATTCTTCCTTTATTCTTCCTTTATTCCCTCAGGTGGGTTCAGGTCCATTTTTGATTTAAGCCTCCTTACCTTACTTGACTGCCTTTTTCTAGCTATGTCAGTCTCCTTTCCTCCCATTCACTGTTTCTGTCCATCTTTTGAGTCTCTGGGATTCCTTTTTTCTTTTCAGTTTATAACTCTGTATTACTTAAAATCGTGTGCATGTGCTTACCTGTAATTATTTCCTGAGGTTTTTGAATTACTTTCGTTAAAGACCGCTTTACTAACAACACGATAAATACAAATAAACATTTTTCTATTATGTCTTGATAAACGGTCATTACTGAGAGACAGTTCCAAACCAGCATAATATTACCAGACCTAGGCAAAGTAATCTTGAACCTTATGAGAGAATAGCATTACTGTACGATACAGCGGTACTGTATGGAGCTGTTACTTCTGGAATTACTAAAAACAGTTGCAGAGAGTATTTCAAATGCTTATTAAGTCTTGGAGAACTTTTAACATGTTTGTATATAGCTGTACACCATCGCAGTGCTGAACAGTAATTTCATTATAAAAGCTAACCTTAAACTAAAAGAAGTAAAAGAATAATGAAAGATCTGATAGAAGGTCTATCCTAGGTAGCCCATAGGGGCCGGGCTTAAGCTGCAGACATTGGTTGTTGACCTGACGTGATGGAATATTGCCGAATTGCCACTCATCCTTCCCCATTATATCGTGCACCCTCTTTTCCCAGTGTGTTCTTGATTGAGTAAGGTACCATTCAAGTAAGAAATGAACACAAACTGTCTAACTGAGAAAAAGTTTTTTTTTCTTTAATCACTGATTGCTGCAATTTTTTGTGTTCTTTTTTTATTCATCATGAGTTTTGCTCCTGTGCTAGCTATCTAAGGAACACTGGCGAGTGCAATATTCACCTTTACAAGTACTTAATATGATGTCCTTCATGTTGATCACTGCTGCAGTATCCTAAGCTATATGGGTTATGTCCTACATGTGATATAACAGCTGGCCAGCTTCAATAACTTCAGAGCACCTTGTACATACACATCTAAAGCATTAGTAAGCTCAAGCTGAGCTGACTAAAAAGACTGGCTTGGTGGCCAAGCCTTCAGAGCTTTCCTGCAGCTGAGTAGAGTGCTCAGTGGTCTGCTCTTTTCTTTTCCTGTTGGAGGATAAAGGCTTACACCTTACTTTTTTGTTGTATATACGTTTTTTTGTGAAAAACAACCATTTTAGAGATACAGAAAAATGTTTTTATTGATTATCATTACTTTTATGTACTTTTAAACATGAGCGCACGTTTTTCTTACTTTTGTGGGAAAACGTGGTTGAAACCATTTTTGTGGAGAAACTGTGTTTATTTTATTCTCTGGGTTGGGGAAGTATTTAAAATGCTTTTTACCATGCTTTTTTGTGGGAAAATTGAAGTTTTGGGTGAACTTTCCTGTTTTACCAATTATTATTGCTAATCTTTCCCAGGAAACAAGCATTATTTTAGGCTTGAACATGGAGTAAACTGCTGGTCCCACAGTCAGACCTTCCTCAAGCCACAAAAAGAAAAAGGTTAAACAGCCTTTTGCCTTCACAGTATGCTAGTAATTTGCCATTGCCGCAAGGGGGTGACTGGTGTGTGACCAAAGCTTGTTCCTCAGATCACTGTTCTTTTTCTTCACAACCCTTTTATGTTGTTTATACCGCCACCCTGGACCACTGGTTAGCATGCCCTCTGCAGCTGTTGGGGTCACTTCGTTGGGCAAGAGAGATATGCTTTTGTTGGTCATGTGAGAAGGGGCAGTGAATGTGCCCTAGCTTAGCTAAAATGTTGTGCTCTTCCCTGGAGAAGTTATTGTAGGTAGTATCATGTCTGTTTACCCCAACTTTCCTGTCAAAAACAGACAGATAACTAAACATTCAACTCTTCCTGTGTCAGATGTTCATCGTGTTTCACTGTTGCAGTCATTACCCTTGAGTTATCCTGTTGGCAGGCTACCCGCAGTTGGCCTGAATTCCAAAGTCTTGGTCCGGCGTCGGTTGCTGTCGCCTCTTCCATGACGTCAGTGTGACAGGGGTATAAAAGATGCAACCAACGCCATTTTCTTCAGTCTTTCTTGCCGCGCGGTGCATGAAGCAGAAGCAGTTCGCAAGTGCCGGTCGGCCGACTCCTGAGATTTTCGTGTTCGAATTTCAGATCCGAAGTCTTCATTTAAAGCTAAGTACCCCATTGGGGAAACTTTTTTCTTGCTCCAGACCGATGTCAGAAAAAGTTAATAATTGTATTTCTTGTGGGAAGCAAATACCTCATAAGAACTTCCATTCTTATTGTATTCCTTGCCTAGGCCCTGATTACAAGGTAGCTAATTGCAGATTTTGTGCTAGATTTAACCAACGCACTATTAAGCGTTGGTACGATTTTGCATTTCATTACTTTGGCCCAAGATTTAATTACAAAATGTCGTCGGATAGCCATCTGACTACCACAATTCACAAGAAACGCAAGGAAAAGGAAAAGGACAGGCATCCGAGGTACAAAACTGAAGACAAGGCTTCTTCTAAGCCAGTCACCGGTTCGCCGGTTCTCAGTAAGGCACTTTCGCAGCCCCTGACGCCCGCTGCCTCAGAGCCGCAGGCCGCTTCCGACTCCCACGTGGAGCAGACTAGGTCTCTGGAAACTCAAAGTATTGGACACTTGGAAAATATTCCCTCAGATGGGTCTGGAGCCGCTGAGCAGACATCGGCTTCTGAGGGTGTTTTCAGGCCTACACAGTTATATATAAAACCGACTACAGCTCCAAAGGAAAAGACTAAAGCACCACTAAAGACAAAGAAACAAGTGCAACAAGCCCATGGACAGGCCTCCATGTCTAAAAAAACAAATGCTCAAAATGGCCTAAGACCTAATTACTTTGATCAGGGGTTCCCATCCCCCTCCTGAGAAGAGGCCTAGGCAAGAGACAGAATATAAATCTTCAGATCAGGTTTCCATTTCCTCTGGCTCCTCTTCTGACCATGAATACTCTCTCCCTTCCTATGAGGATTCCGATGCTGAAGAATCTATCCCTTCAGCCTCCCCTCCTGAGGATTTTTCTTTTGGGGAAACCCTGCATACCATGAGGGAGCACTTCCACTGGGAGAGCTAAGACTACTCAGAATCTAAGAAAAGGCTTAGAGATTTTCTTTTGCTACCTCAGCACAGGCCTCTTGCTATCCCTCCTGTTTTAGACATTGTAGATGATGTATTCTCAGAGTCCGGCCTGTCTCCTGACTCTTTACCCCCTGCACCTGTTAAGCCAGACAGATACTACAGGGTTCCAGATTCACATAAATTTCTTTACAAAAACCCTGCTGCTGACCCAGAAACTATTTCTCAGGGTCCCAAAGGGGTCAAGGCTTCCACTGCAAAAAACCCTATCCCCTCTGATAGGGATTCTATTGCACTGGACAGATGGGGAAAAAAGGTTTACACTTCTGCTACCTTGGCTGTGAGAGCTTTAAATTGTCAATTTCATATGCTTAAATATCAGCAATACTTATTGTCACTGCTTAAACAGAAAATGTTAACAAATTCTGAATGTGCAGAAAACAAAAAAATGCAGGATTTATTGCATGCAACTGAACAAGTGGGAAAGCATACTTTGCAATGTGGTTTTGATTCTCTGGAGGCCTCTTGCAGGGCCGCTGTTATGGGTTCTGTCATTAGGCGACATGCTTGGTTAAAGGAACAGAATCTGCCTGATCATGTTAAAGCAAAATTATTAGATGCTCCATTACAGCATGATACTTTGTTTGGTGTTAAGGCAGAAGAGGTGTTGAAGAAAATGGAGGACAAAGCGAAATCTATGCAGACAGTTAAGGATTTCTTACAGGTGTAGCTACCCAGATTTAGCAGGAACTGGCCTACAAAGAATTGGTCCTTTCCAGTGTCAGACAGGCCACAAATAGGCAGATACAGATGCCCCAGAGGTAGATCCCAGCCCCAAGGCTCATACAGGTCTAAACAATGGGGTGCTTCTACCTACTAAAGCGGAGAAGACAAATCACAGCCATGCAAGAAACAGTCCCAATGACTTTCCTCTGCCAGAACCAAGCACTTATCTTTTGGCAGCCCCCTTAAGGGGAAAACTAGCACTTTTTCAACAAAATTGGAACATGATCACCCAGAACAAATGGGTCTTGAACATAGTGTCTCAGGGCTACAGGTTCCACTTTCACACCCTGCCAAGGGCAAAAGGTATGCCAGACCTGCCACACAATCAATGGGCAGAGGCACAAAAGCAAGTTTTATCCCTCATGGACATGAGGGCCATTCAGTGAGTACCTCAACAAGAGCAGGGACAAGGTTTTTACTCGAGACTTTTCTTGGTGCCCAGAAAGGACAAAGCCTGGAGACCAATACTGGACCTGGCTATTCTAAACACATTTCTGGATGTTCCAAAATTCAAAATGTTGACTCTGCAACAGCTACTGCCCATGCTGGGCAAGAAGGCTTGGCTCGTAACTTTGGACCTAAAAGAGGCATACATGCATGTCCCAATCAGACAATCTTGCAGAAGATACATCAGATTCATAGCTGGCTCAATGCATTACCAATTCTCTGCACTGCCCTTTGGCTTGTCTACTGCGCCCAGGGTCTTCACAAAATGCCTGGCACCAGTAATTGCATTTTGCAGACAAAGAGGAATTCAAATATATCCTTACTTGGATGACTGCCTTATTCAAGCAGAGAACAAGGACATTCTACTAAAGCATCTGGCGTTTGTAAAAAGATTATTAATTTGCCTAGGGTACACAGTAAACAAAAAGAAATCAAAACTAGTACCCTCTCAAGAGATAATATTCCTGGGTGCAAGCAAAATACAACTGCCCAGATGGCTTATCTCACACCAGACAAAAAAGGCAACTGACTTCTTACTTCAAAATGTTGGCAACAAAGACCCAGTTATCTGCAAGAAAATTTCTGCAGGCTTTGGGCTTCATGGCATCCTGCATTCTACTGATTCCATATGCCAGACTGCATATGAGGAAACTACAATGGTATCTAAAAAGTGTTTGGACTCAACATTGCCACAGCCTGGAAAACATTAATTACCACAACAAGGGACAGCCGTTCATTTCACCCACAGCCAGGCAGACACTAACAATGGATGCATCAGATTATGCCTGGGGGGCCCACATGGCAGGAAAATTTATTCAGGGCACATGGTCCACAATCCAGATGCATCTTCATATCAATCAAAAAGAGATGCTAGCTGTTCAGAATGCCCTGACAGCTTTCAAGGATCTACTTCATCCAGGACAACTACTGATAAAGATGGACAATACTAAGTCATGTGGTACATAAACAAGCAGGGAGGCACACATTCCTACACCCTCTGCAGACAAGCCATGACCTTGTGGGACACAGCATTGACTTATCAAGTTCACCTGCAAGCACAATTCCTGCCAGGAAAAATAAATACTCTGGCAGACAAACTAAGCAGAAACCTCATGGATCCCCACGAGTGGAAACTGGATCCACAAGTCTTCAGCATGACAACAAGGAAGTGGGGATGCCCAGACATAGATCTATTTGCCTCCCCTCACAACTGCCAACTATAGAGATTCTGCACAAGGACTTAGCACAAGCAAGCATGGAAAGTGGATGCCCTATCCTTCAGCTGGAAAAACCTAACAATATATGCCTTTCCTCCACTGCCTCTCCTCCCCAAGGTACTCCTAAAGGTCAGACAAGAGAAGCCAAAAATGATACTGATTGCCCCAGACTGGCCACACCAGCACTGGTACCCAATCCTAAAGAACTTGTCTCAAGGTCCAGCCTGGACATTGCCTCAAATCTCTCACTCACTGACCCAACAAAACAATCAGATCCTGCACAGCCAACTCAGGACCTTAAATCTGTCAGCATGGCGGATAATGTAGCCATTCAGAACACTCCTCTCTCCAAAGCTGTGATGGATGTTATTTTGGAGGCAAGGAGGCCCAGTACCAGAAAATCTTATGCAGAAAAAAGGAAGAGATTCTGTGCTTGGAACCAGGAACAAGGAATTGACACGTTTGTACCAAATATTCCTCAGATTTTACAATACTTAACTGAGATGCTGGACAAAGGCCTATCCTTTTCATCAATTAAGATTCATGCCTCTGCCATTTCAGCGCATTACAATATGGAACCACCTATCTTTTCTCATCCTTTAATAAGGCAGTACCTCAGAGGAGCAAAAAACATAAGACCTCCAAGGAAAAACATAAGACCTCCAAGGAGAGCACCAATACCTACATGGGACCTCAATTATTTCTTGGAAAAACTCGCACTGCCCCCTTTTGAGCCAGCCTCAACAGCTGATATAAAATTCTTATCCTGGAAAACAGCTCTGCTCTTAGCAATAACCTCTGCAAGACGAGTCTCAGAGTTACAGGCAGTCATGGCTGTGGAACCTTTTATC
Source organism: Protopterus annectens (assembly GCF_019279795.1). Taxonomy (NCBI): domain Eukaryota; kingdom Metazoa; phylum Chordata; order Ceratodontiformes; family Protopteridae; genus Protopterus; species Protopterus annectens. Next base: position 1,653,822,186 of record NC_056731.1, on the reverse strand, counting down.
ATTTTCCATCTGGACAGGGTTTCTCTGAGGACGAACCCTACATTTATGTCTAAGGTAGTGCCCAGTGTGGCCCTTAACCAAACCATTCACTTGCCTACCTTTTATCCAAACCCACAGAACAAGGGTGAGAGACTGCTACATTCTTTGGACATACACAGACCGCTACGCTTCTACTTGGACAGAACTAAAGCTTTCAGAAAGACTGAGCAACTTTTAGTGGCATATGCTGCAGGATCACAAGGAAAGGCTATCTCAAAATAGACTATTTCAAAATGGATAGGCCATTGCATTCGTTTCTGCTACTCCCAGCATGGCAAATCAGTGCCTAAGGGCATTAGGCCACATTCAACCAGAGCAGCAGCCACTTCAGCAGCCTTCTTCAGAGGTGTACCAACCAAAGACATCTTAGAGGCTGCAACTTGGAGTTCAGTGCACACTTTTACAAAGCACTACCACTTACCTCTCTACTCTAAATCCAGAGCAGGCTTTTCCACAGCAGTTCTGCAGGGCCTCATAGCCTCTCCTAATCCTATTTAACCCAACCACCCATCCTCAGCTTTGGGATTCAACCCAAGGGTAATGACTGTAACAGTGAAACACGATGAACATAGTACAGTTGTGTACCTACCATAAATGTAGATGTTCGAGTGTATTCACTGTTGCAGTCCAGGTTACCCTCCCACCATCCCCCTTTCTTTTGCTGGGTCTTATCTGTACTTCTCTAGTCTATACAGCCTATGTGGAGTATTTGCTTGTAAATGAAGGAAATGTTTACTTTAGTGCATGCATATTTATTGGCATAATTTATTTAGCCTACCCTTTTGGGGGCACCTGACATCTGGGGCAAGAAAATCTGAAGAAAATGGCATCGGCTGCATCTTTTATACCCCTGGCGCACTGACATCAGGGAAGAGGTGACAGCAACCGATGCCAGACCAAGACTTTGGAATTCAAGCCGACTGCGGGTAGCCTGCCAGCAGGATAACCCAAGAGTAATGACTGCACCAGTGAATACACTGACATCTACGTTTATGGTAGGTATGCATCTGTACTTTTCTCTGGGCAAGAGTAATTTATTGGGCTTGGCTCAGGGTCTTGTACAGGTTATTGGCCCCTCTTGTAAGGTTGTTTCTGGTAAAAGAAAAAGGGATTTCTATTTCCCTGAAGATGATCCACATTTTGAATTCATAGGTGAATGTGAAGGGAGAGATGCATTTTTCCCTCAGAAGTCTTTTTCATGTACTGAGGAGAGTGTGGTACCTGAATCATTGTGTGAGGGATTCACTTTCACTGAAACAGTTGCTGTTGAATGGATCTTGCTTGCCCCATCCCTCTCCCACCCTTGCAGTCCCTTATCCTTTCCAGAAAGTCTGAATCTCCAATTCTCTCTTTGTCAACAGATTGTTTCAGACAATTTGGTTCTGAAGCGAAACCAGCTAGAATACAGATGGCAGTGGGAGGAAATTCCTCCTTTTCAGGGGATTCCTCTGCATCTGCCAGACCAAACCCTTCTCTTGCCTTTTGTCCTACACCACATGTTGTCTTATGTTATAGTACAAGCAGTTGCTCCTTCCCAGTTGGGAAAAGGATTTTATTCAATAGTGTTTTAGTGCCAAAAAAAGAAACTTCCTGGAGACCAGTTCTGGATCTTTCTTTCTTCAATCAGTTTGTGTTAGTGCCCAAGTAATTTCAAAATGCTTTTACTTTATAAACTGTTACCCCTTCATTCTCGTTTGTGTTTTTTAGTAACTTTAGATTTAAAAGATGCATATCATCACATTCCTATTTGTCTAGATTTCAGGTATTCCTTAAGGTTTGATTTGTCTGGATTACATTATCTGCCCTGTGTCTTACCCATTGGATTATTACTACTGGTAAGAGTGTTTACAAAATGTCTAGTTCCTGTCATAGCCTACTGCAGGCTACAGAGTATCCATATTTTTCCATATTTAGTTGATTTGCTTATTTTGGGTAAGTCAAGCTGGGACTTCAAGAGAACATTTAGAAGTGTTTTTTTTTTTTTTACTCCAACACACAGGATTGCGTTTCTGGGCTGTCTGTTAGACACCTCAGCACAAAGAGCTTTTGTTCCACACAAAAAACTAGATCTATATTTAGACATGTTCCAGGGGTTTTCCACTCTGACTTCTGTTACCGAGAGGGAACATCTCAGGATTTTGGGTCTCATGGCATCCATGGTTTTCATGAGACCACTTTCAAGATTCTGCCTAGGAAAGATACTTTGGTATCTGAACTGTCTTTGGTCTCGGCACCAATACCTATTATATTTTCAGATTCCAGTTTTGGGGTTTGTGAAAAGAGAAATAACTTGCTGGAGACATCAGATATCTATGAATTCAGGTCACACAGGAGGTCAGCCTTTTTGGCTGCTCGCCTGCACTTGTGACTCTATTCTGGGACTATCTATTTGGTATGGGGCACAGCTCCCCAAGTTCATATCAGCTTGAAGAGCAATCACAAAGAACCAGTGTGCTCTAGCTGTGGTCAGTCCTGGCCATGTTCAAAAAGCCATAGGTCTTACGTCAAAAAGAGTTCCACTCGTAGATGGTTCTTTCTCAAGAGTTGCAAAGAGATGGACCAAACTTCTGCTCCTCCTTAGCGCTGCAGAGGCCATACTGTTTTTAGAAGGGACAGAGGTTTTACAGAAACCTGGATCTGGTCCTGAAGAGGACAGATGATTACTATCCACAGTTAGTGTTTCCTATACTTTTGATTTTGATTAGTTACTTTGCAAGGACTTTTGCCTTTTACCTGGACCATATGGCAGAACATGATGAATATATTTTGGCACATGAGCATACAGTATAATTACAGGATGTTTTCCTGTTTGGTTCGGGTTGGGTCGGCATCACTTTGTATACAAAGTGTTGACATTTTGGATTTCCTCATTGTCCAGGGTTGTTAACAAGTGTTGGCCACTGAGCATGCAGTACTAAGTCCAGGTTTGGACTGTGCTTTACCTTCTGTGTTGCCATTTGGGCTTCATCTCAGCTCTCAGATTCTTTATCAGTATGCTGGCCATAGCACCCAGTGCCTTAAGAAGGATTTGCTTGTGTTATCCTACCTAAATTACTAGCTGCTTAGAGGCATCTGTCTTGTGGTTATTGCTACAAGTGCAGTCCCAGGGATAACCATACATTGGAAGATATCTGTTTTGATTCATGCTTAGAGAATAGCCTTTAACAGCATTGAGCTGGACTTTGTAATGTCTATCATTCTCAAAAGCCATCTCCAGCAGGAAGGTTATACTTTCAAAGTAGATTTATTCTATTCCAAATTAATAACAGCCTGCTGTGGTCTAAAAGTATATAATTCAAGTAAGTACAAGTGTACCTTTCTTCATGTTTGAGCAAATAGTGTTGATGTTGCTAAGAGAATTGCAGTCATAGAATTGCAGTCAAGAGCATTGTGTCATATCCTAAAATGGGGTCTATATTATAACCTCGACCATTCAGAATGTTGACATCCTCTTCATCAAAACATGTGTGTTGAATGACCACTTCAGTGAACTGCTACATCATCAATTTCTTTCCAAGGAAAAGAAGTTGGTTGGCCATTGTTTTACATCTACCCTTTTCCCCCCACTGTAGTGCGATCCGGGGCACAGTCCTCCACATTAGGGATGGGGTGAAGCCCCCCACTTTACAGTGTTTGTTATCTTGTGTCGTGCATGTTTGGCCTACCGATTTCTTTCCCTTGGAAAGAAATCGATAATGTGGCCATTTGCTGATGTGGCCGTTGACACATATGTGTCGATGAAGAGGTTGTCAACATTCTGAACCATCGAGGTTATAATATAGACCCCTTAAACTATGTTGTGTTCTATGAAGAAAGCTGCAGGTATTATGGTATTCAGCTGGGTGGAAACTACTTTCTCAAGAATTTTAGTCCATTTAAGAAGTCTTGTAATTGGACGCAGGTTGGATATGGTATTACTTGAGCATGACTTAGGATTGTGGATTGTAGTCAATGTTTCCCAGGGATCAGAGACTTTGTGGTTAGAAAATTTATGGTGGTCATGAGACTGGTGGTGTTAAAAGATGTTGGCTGTCATTATAAATTGTATTAAAAGTCTATTGTTACCTAGCCAGCATGCTTCTTGTTACATGATGAGGAAAAGAAAACTTTGGAGTGTCTGTAGTCTCTAATTGTGATAAGGTTGAATTACTCTTAGTCTGTGAGGGTTCATGCATCTGGTATAGCTCTGGTAGGAATTTAGTACATGAGTTGGCATTTGTCTCATTGCCCCATGTTTTCACACTGAGGGAACTTAAAGCCCATGGAGTAAGTACTCTATCATTAACATGTTTTTTGTGAGCTGCTTAGACGTGTCATTGATTAAGAGTCTGCATAAAAAGTGCACCATCCTCCTCTTTTAAATCACTTTGAGGGGTTCCATACAGGGGTCAATTCTACACACCATGTCTGTAAACAAGAACATCATTGCTAGTATCTGTGACGATGTTAAATGTTATGCCTATGACAGAATCATTATCAGGTTTAGTTTGATACCCCTATACCTGCTACAGTCTTCAAAGCTTATGGAATTGCCCACATGATCCTTTGTGGGTTTGAGAGCCATGTTATTGAGGCAGTTGTTCCCTTTATAGATTTATTATAAGATCAAACATGGAATACTGCAGCATTTTCTGTAACCTGCTTACACACCGTATGGAGCAGTTGGAGAAGGTGCAAAGATTCCTTATGAAACTAACTGAAGAGCTTTAAGACTTGCATTATAACCAAAGGCTAAATGTCTCTCTTATTATTTTATTGCCTTTTTGTTGGAAACTTATGCTTGTTAAACAAAGAATTAAAGTACCCTTTATTAGTGGAAGTCATTTTCTTACAATCTCCTACTTCCAGTGATCTGGTCTCATTAAAAATAAGTGCCAACATTACTGTGGAAGGTAACAAACCTATTTCAGCTGCCAGATAAACTCTCCCTTTCAGTTAACCTTAGCCTGTCAATGTATGCCTTTCTGAAGGAACTGGATGGACTACATGGCCTTAGTATAGAATTTGGGGCATTTAGCTCTTTGACTAGCAAGTCTTAAATTTAGTCACAAAACCTATTACCTCTTGAGCTTGCTGTGTAGGAAGGATCAAAGATGACATCCTCTTTTTTATCTGTTTTAATGATATCCCATCAAGTGAAGTTACTGATGTCCTTCTGTTCATATGTTGCAGTATTCATAACGTGAGGGAGTCTGCTGCAAGCTGCCCCAAATGTCTGTCCGCTATACAAAAGTCTAAAGCTAGTGTTAGGTACATGTCACGTCACATATGTCCATGTCCAACTTCGGCCATAAACTGATGTCAGGTATAAAGCAGCCATCAGCACGCACCATCCCCAGAACTTTTCTGACGCCAGTCTGAACACCATCTCTGGTAAATTTGCTCGACAGCAAAGTTGCGGATTCCAAGTCAAAATAGTGCCATGTTGGGCTTTTTTCTTAAATTTATTGTGCTACTGTTGTTTTGCTGAGGTTACATGTCATCTAGGAAGGGTAAGTGTCAGTGTGGAAAGCAAATTCCATGTAAGGATTCCCACGAGCTTTTTTGTCTAGGCCCGAACCACAACCATACCTCCTGTGCTATTTGCAAAGCCTTTGTTCCAAAGACCCTGTGCAGCTGTCTTCCTTCTCTCAATTTATATTTAGAAAACCAAGCCTTCAGCATCTAGCTCGTGATGCCATGGGAGGCATGTTTGGGCCCTTTAGGGGAGCCCTTTCTTAAAAAGGCCATGAAATCTAGGCCTGAGATCTCTGCTGCTCCTCCAATTCCAGATGTCTGTCCTGAGGGCAGTGTTGGCTTGAAGACGTTTTCAGAGGAAAGCAGCGATTCTTCTGTGGGTATCATTGTGGAGGCCGCAAAGGATCCCGATAACACATCCTCGGGGGAAATGCAGACGTCCATAACAGACTTATGGTGGGAACCCAGGCTCATAGTCTGTGAAGGTCCTTGTGGAATTCCACAAATCCTTGCACATGGAGATGTCCCTAGTATCATCGTCAAATGTAGGCCTACATTGCATCCTTTGTCTTTCCACTGTATGGATGTTACACTAAAGAAGATGCAGAAAACTAAGTATTCTCCTCCTTCTTTTCAGGAACACTCTGCTGATTGACAAGCCTTTTCTCAAGGGCTCTTTAATGCTTCTATGGCCCTTAGGCAATCTGCAGGGGGTCTCCGTCCCTTCTCCTTCACTTTCTACAGTTTCTCCTCAAAAAAAAATTAGGATTGAGGATTCCTCAGATGAAGATGATTCCTTTGAAGATGAGTCTCTGGCATATTTTGCTCAAATGTCCTCTCCATTGAGTTATGCTTCCCCAGAGGAGGAATCAAATGATACCAAATCACTTGGGGAAGATATTACCTTTGGTGAGACAATTGTGAAGATGAGAGAATATTTCAAGTGGGATTACTGTGGGGTACAAAAAAAGATATTATGATTTGTTACAGATGGATTCCCCTTCTCCATCTGCAGTATCTCCAGTGCTACTAGCGTTCTTGGATGCTTTCTCCTCTATTTGTAAGCGTCCAGACATACAGCTTCCTGCCCTTAAAAGGCCAACTAGGTTTTACAAAGTGCCAAAAGACTGAAAGACTACAAGTTTTTGTTTAAGTCCCGTTCTGCAGATCCAGCTACAGTCTTAGTGGTTGCAGATAAGCCTTCAAAGCTTTTCTTCTTCCCTCGGATAAGGACTGCAAAGTTATGGAAAGGTTGGGGGGAAAAAGTGTATACTTCGACCACACTTCATAGGTTCATAGGTGTGTACTACGCTAATGGCCCTTACAAGCCTAGCCCATAGGATTACCCTGGCGTCCTGCCACCCGACCTTAGTTTCCAGTGCCTCTGTCGAGTAGAGCCACTGGAGTGATCTCCGGGTTGAATTTTCTATATGTCCTTCATGGATGCATCTGCAGTCATAACAAGTGGGGTTGTCCTGTCGTCTCTGTTGGTCTATAAAAGCATCAGCCGGCGCCATTTTTCTCAGTCTTTAGAACAGTTTTGGTTCTGATTTTCGTTTTTTGCCGGTCGTTTTGCGTACATACCCCCTAAAGAAAAAAGATAAGGCACCGACACCGACGGTCAGCTGTTTTGACCCGAGCCCGGTAAAAAAGCAAAAACGCGAGTGTCTCGGGTTCCCGGAAACGAGAAAAACTGATCAAGTACAGCTGAACCCCTATTCTTACAACTGGGCCCTGCTACTACTCTCTTATATAGACCCAGAAATTTTTACCTCACGATTGGTTGACTTATCAGACACCGTGGTGCTGAGCTGCCATGTCAGCCAAGACTACTAAAACAGTGCCTGTTAAACCCCCCTCTTCTAGTTCTCAAATGCTTTGGCAGAAGATTTAATTTCTTTAATTAGAGGATCTCTGATTCTGCTGATGAATCAGACAAATTTTGAAGATGGAAGAATCATTTCCAGCATTTCTTCCCCACCAGAAGAATTCTCCTTTGGAAACCTTGCATGCCATCACGAGAACAGTTCCAATGGCAGCAGCAGGATTTCAGACTCAGAAGAGACTTAGGACTGAAAAGAATTCCAGCAAGCTGCCCACACCAAGAATTAATTCTCCTTTGAAATATGCATGCCATCGCGAGAACAGTTCCAATGGCAGCAGCAGGATTTTTCAGACTCAAGAAGAGACTTTAGACTTTTCTGCACCTCCCACAGCACAGGCCCTTAGCTATACCTCCTGTTCTCTGTGGTGGATGATGCTGGCTCATGATGATTCATGCGCCCCAGATTCTTTACCCCAGCCCCTAGCAAACCACCCACCAGATACATTTTGGTGCCAGATCATCACCACCACCACAAGGCCCCACTTGCAGACCAGAACTATATCCCAGGTCCCCCAAGGCAGTAGCCGACCACAGCTAAAACCCTATCCCTTCTGAAAGGAAGCAAGGTCTTTAGACAGATGGATGGGGTAAAGGTTCCACTTTCTACTCTCTCAGCTAGAGCTTTAAAACTGTCAGTTCCTTGATAATATACCAAAGAGTTTGTGCTTGATCAGTTAACTAAAAATCTAACCACTGATGAATCTCTTGATAAAAATATGTATTAGAGATGGTAAATAACATACAACAGGTTAGCAACCATTCCTTAAAATGTGGCTATGATGCAAGCCATGACAGGCACAGTGATATGGACAAGACAAGTTTGTTTGGTACACCTGCCCTGGAAGAAAAGGCAAAATCTGTTCAAACTGTTAAAGATTTCTTGCAGTTTCAGCCCCAAGGTTTATTGGTCCTTTCCTGACTCCCACAAAATTTCAAAGGGGCAGAATAGGCGTTCTAGAGGCAGAAACCAATCCAGAGGAGGGGCCCGACAGTGGCATGGTAACAACAGAGGCACAGACACAGCCACTGCTACTACATCAGCACAACCACAGTGACCAAATAGAAGCTCTCCTCTAGGGGAAAGTTAACCTTATTTTCAAAAACTGGCATTACATAACAAAGACAAGTGGATTTACAAAGGTTAGATCTTTTCACTTCACACACTTCCAAGTCAAAGAGAATGCCAAATCTATCTCCACATCAAAGACAAGAGGAGCTCTACAGATAATGGAGTTAGCAAACATGAGAGAGATGGAAAAGAAACTTAACAGCAGAACAAGAAGGAGTTCTACTCCAGACTATTCCTAGTTCCAAGAAAGGAAAAAAGTTGGAGACCAATTCTCGACCTGTCCACCTTAAATACATACATCATTGTCCCAAAATTCAAAATGCTCACCCTACAGCTACTTCTTCCCTTGCTGGGCAAGCTCTAGATCTCAACCAATCTGCAGACCTACCTCAGATTTCTTGCAGGATCAGAGCTATCAATTCTCAGCATTGCCCTTTTTGCTTATTCTACTGCGTAGGTATTCACAAAATGCCTGGCATCAGTAATACAGAATTCAAATACAACAAAAATTTACAAAGGGTCAGGACTGGGATACACAGTCAATTTACAAAAATCAAGGCTGATATACCATCCCAAAAAAGACACATTTCTTGGCGGAATTGGACACAGTACAACAAATGGCATTCCTGATTTACTTCTTGGCACTAACAAAACTGAACAAGTTAACAGCAAGAAAATTTCTGCAGGCCTTGGGCTTCATGGCATCATGCATAATCTTGGTCCCATTGCCAGACTACATATGAGGAAACTACAGTGGTACCTAAAGATTTATGGTCCCAACACAGACACAGTCTAAGAAAAGAAATCCCACTAATTCCATGCTTAAAACAGGAGTTCCTATGGTGGGCTCAGGCATGCCAGTCAAACCAGGCCTACCGCAGATGTCAACCAAGCCAGACCATCACAACAGGCAACCCAGCCATGGGGGGGGGGCCCACATGCTGGACAAATCGTGCAAGGTGTTATTGGACACAGGATCAACTTCCTCCACATCATCAATCTAAAGAAATGCTGGCAAAAAAACTGCATCAAAGTTCAAAACATTTTCTTCTCAAGGGCCAGTTGATGATAGGACAGACAACACCACAGTCATGTGGTACATCAACAAACAGGAGGCACTCATTTATGCAGAATGACCTTGGAGCTGTGGACCCTGGCACAGCTACAACATCAGTTACAGGCAATATTTGTGCGGGAAAGACAATACTCTAGCAGACATATTAAGCAGAACCACTTGGATGCCCACGAATGGAAACTGCACCGACATCTTCAGACCATCTCAAAGAAATGGGGAATGCCCACAGATAGACCTATTACATCACCTCTCAATCACCAGCTCAAAAAATTCTGCACAAGGACATTCCACCCACTAGCATGGAAAGTGGACTCACCTCTTCCTTTGATACACAAGGTACTACTAAAAAAGGATAATCTCCTGATGGCTCCAAACTGGCCAACAACACTGGTGCCCACTACTGAAGAGCATGTCACCGGAACAAAATGTGGCCAATACCTCTGATGCCTTTGATGTTAACTCAGAACAACTACAGCATCATACATCCAAACCTAAAAGCGCTGCAACTGACTGCATGGAACATCACATAGCAGCAGCAATAATTCAACTTTTTTTAAAGAGTTTATTCTTATTCTTGCAACGCCATAGACCTTCAAGAAAGGCTGGAAACTGGAAATGGAAAAGGTTTCATTTGGAGTGGGGAAGAGGAAAAGATGTGTCCAAACATAGATATATGCTAACATTGGAGGGTATCTGGAACTACTTACTTCAGGCCTGTCCCTACTCCTCCATCAAGATACATGCATCAGCTATATTTCAGCAGAATACAGCTTTGATCCACCTGTTTATCAGTTCCTCAGAGAGGAAAAAAAAAAAAAAACAAAGAAACCACCATTACCCACTTGGGGTTTAAACTTTGTGCTAGAAAAGTTGACACTATCACCCTTTGAACCAGCAGCAACAGCAGACCTACAACACCTGTCATGGAAAACTGCTTTCCTACTGGCAATTACTTCAGCAAGAGGGGTTTCAGAACTACAGGCCTTAATGGCAGTGCAACCCTTCTAATCTTCCACCAAGATAGAGTGTCCATGAGGACTAATCCTACATTTATGCCAAGGTGGTATATCCAGGTGTCTTTAAACCAGGCAATCCACCTACCTACCTTCTTTCCCAACCCACAAAACAGAGGGAAGAATACACATATACCTTGGATGTACATAGACAGCTACGCTACTACTTGGACAGAACAAAAAATAGCAGAAAGACTGACCAACTTTTGTAGCCTATGCAACAGGAAGGGAAGGAAAAGCTGTTCAAACAGACAATCTCAAATGGGAGGAAAAATGCATAAGATACTGTTAAAAAAATTTAAAACAAACAGATCTCCATCAATGGGAAGGAAATTGCAAAGATACTGTTACTCCTTCCATGGAAAACCAATTCCACAGAACATAAGACCTCATTCTACAAGGGCAGCAGCCACTACCACAGCCTTCTTACGAGTGGCAACCAAAGACATTATGGCTACCTGGACCTCCGCATACATTTGCCAAGCATTATAATTTGCCTCTATATTCCAGATCCCGAGCAGGGTTTGCCACTGCTGTACTGCAAGGGATCCTAAACACACCATAATCTACTTTTATCCTCCTCCCTAGTTGGCTATGGTATTCTACCCACTTGTTATGACTGCAGATGCATCCATGAAGGACATAGTACAGTTTTGTACCTACCATAAATGTAGATGTCCGTACCTACCATAATGTAGATGTCCGAACTGGGCAGTCAGGATTCCTCCCTCCTTCCTCTGTGGTACTCCTAGGGTGTTTACCCTCCTAATAGCTAGCTGTGGGAGTCTTTTATGGTGTATTTGTTTGTATATATACATATATATATATTATTTGTGTTGTTTACCTCTATATTTGGAAACATTGGCATCTATCCAAATTTTTAGCCTGCAGGAGGGCTACTGGCATCTGGGGCAAGAAACACTGAGGAAATGGGCGTCGGCTGATGCTTTTACCGAAGACCAACAGAGATGACGTCGGGTGGAGTGCGACATCAGCGGCGGACCGGACTTTGGAATCGACTGCAGGGCTGCCAACGACAGGACAACCCCACTTGTTATGACTGCAGATGCTATCCAGTTCGGACATCTACATTTATGGTAGGTACAAAACTGTACTTTCCCATCCATTCCTCAAGATTCCTCTTGAAGAGGCCGAGTGAGGTGCTCTGTGTGACATGTATGGGAAGTCTGTTCCATAGCATGGGCAGTCTCTGGGTTATGAACCTGTCCCACCAGCACATTCTGTTGGTTGTAGTAATGAGGGTGAGGTCTCTGGAGAGTGTAGTGCAGATGGATTGGGATTTCTTTAGATGTAGCATTTCTAACAGAACTGGGTCAGACATGGCTTTATAAGTCAAGCAGAGATCGCCTCTAAGTAGGTGATATGAGACAGAGAGTAGTTGGAGTTTTTTGAGTCTGTTCATATAGGACAAGTGTTTAAGGCATAGGATCCTCTTTGTGAGGTACTTTTGCGGCCTCTCCAGTTGTTGCAGGTGTCTAGTGAGGTACATGCCAAATGGGGCATTGTACTCGATGATTGGCTTAAGGAGGGAAGAGTAGAGGGAGACCATGACCTCTTTCTTCTTGCAAAACCCTTAGTAATGAGATGTGCCACATAGGACTTTCTGACCACAGTGGCAGTGTGGTGGTCAAAAGAGAGGTTGCTGTCAACTTGTGTTCCCAGATCTCTTGTAACGCCTTCTGTGTTCAGTGGACTACCATCAATGTGGTAGTTCCCAAAGGGAATGAAGACACATTTTTTGGCATTGCTAAATCAAAAACACTGGAGCAACAGAGGAAGACACCAACCAGATTTAGCGTAAAAAACTTCTTTACTCAACGCTTTCGTCTCAAGGACTTCTTCAGAAATAAAAAAAACATACATTTACCACACATTTTATACAAAAACCATGTCCCTCCCAAAAACACAATTGAATACCAAATCAATTAATTAATCAATTAAGCAACAAATCAGCATTTAAATACACATTTGTAACTTAATAGTTAACATACAAATGTATATAAAAACACAACAGCTAAAACAAAGCAAATATACTTACTATCTACTAGCTGTTAAAAAACATTTAAGATTAATGAACTCATTTAAACCTGGGGGATTATCAGCCCCCAGTCTAAGCTGCCATAATGACTCTTTCCTTTCCACTCTGTTTTTTAAGTTGCCTCCCCTTAGGTCAACCACAATATTTTCCAAAACTGTTAAAGGAAAAATGTTTATATGAACTACATTGAATGGAATGTCTGAACAATGCATTTTTATCATCCTTGGTCTTAATAGCATAAAAATGCTCTTTAATGCGTTTGCTCAGATTCCTAGTAGTCATCCCTACATAAAATGCAGTGCAACCCGAACATAATGCAGTATACACTAGATTGGTAGAATTACAATTGAATCTCCTAGATACACTGATAGTGCGATTTAAATGAAGTAAATTAATATAAGGTCCTTCATAACTAAATCTACAGATGTTGCAATGAAGACATTTATACACGCCCCTGGGTTTATCCGTAACTGGCATGGCTACTAAAGTCTCATTTTTTCAAGCATACTTTTAATAGTGTTAATCCCATTTTTGTATACAAAAAAATCTATCACCTAAAATGTTACAAAGTTCATTATTACCAGAAATAATTTTCCAGTTAAAGACTACTGATTTAATTTTATTACTATCTATAGTCATATATTAATAACACATTTAGATGTAGTGAAAAACGAAGCGGGGGTAGAATGACCAGTAATATTTTTAACACAGAGCCCCTTCTTAATAATAGGGAGAAACTCTGATTCTCTTCTCTCGATGATGTTACTACTCACTTCTTGAAGTAAAGACAGTGGATACCCCCTACACAATAATAAATCACTAATAAATTTAACTTTGTTAAGAAATAAGTTATCTGTAGTCATACGTGATTCTCTAATAAACTGACCCTTGGGCACTTTTCTCTTCATATACATGGGGTGATTACTACTGAAGTGTAAACAATTATTAACATAAGTAGCCTTTCTAAAGATATGACTAGAAAAGCATCTAATTAAGGAATTCCACTCCAGACTCATATCCAAATAATTTACATTATTGATGTGACCACTTAAAGTAAATTTCAAAAAGTCACAGCTTACATTAATTTGTGTTAAAAACAAAGAATGTTTGTCAAGAGGACCTTTAATAATAAAAAAACAAATCGTCAATGTACCTGCAGTAAAATAAAATATCTGAGGCAAGACTGATGGTAGGTAAGAGTTTTTTCTCCCACCATGCCATCACCAACCCAGCAAAGGCTGGGGCTACACCACAGAGCTGTTTATAACTTTTGTTGTTGAAAATAAAGAAGTTATTATCTAATAATAATTCCAACAAGGAACCACATGTTTTTACTGAAGATTCAGACCAAGCAGTGTATTTAAAGAGAAACTGAGATACAAAATCTATTCCTTCAGCTTGTGGAATACACGTATACAGAGAGACAACATCTACAGTCATTATAAAAAACTCAGTCTCATCAGTAGTACAGTTCACCTGACTTTGACTAAGTAGCCTAATGTGATCCAAAAATGACCAAGAATCCTTAATAAATTAAGGTAAACTTTGGACCACAGGATTAAGTAATGAGTCTAAGTATAATGATAGACCTTCTGTAATACTACCAGAAGAAGCAACAATAGGTCTAAATGCTGGATTAGATCTATTTTTATGAATTGTGGGTATACCAAGTAGTATAGCCAATCTAGGATTATTTATAACAAGAAAATGATAAATTTCAGCAGAAATCTCACCATTCATCAACAGATCATATAATACATACTTTACAAACCTGTAACTTCTATCTGTAACTTTGCTATTCACTTCCATATATTCATTTGTATTGTTAAGCAGCTTCTCCATTGCCAAAATGTAGTCTGTATTAGACATGATAACCAGCCCACCCGCTTTATCAGCCTTCATGAACCTAATATTATCTAAATGTTGAAGCTCTTGAAGAGCTTTTTTCTCTTCATAACTTAAATTAAAATAAAAATGTTCAGGTTTATTTCCTAACAGAGATCTAATATCTTTACTACAAAAAGCTTCAAACACTTTCAGAGTATTATGCAAAGCAGGATTAAAGGCTGAAGGTCTTTTAAGACTATCAGGACATGGTATACGTACATCTTTAAAAATATACATCAAATTAAATTTTCTAACATACAATTTTAAATTAAGCAGGGTATTAGCCAAATCTGCTCTATTACTTGGGACAAAATTAAGCCCCAGTCTAAGCAAACTTGTTTGCGCTTCAGATAAAACAGGGTCAGCTAGATTATAAATTTTAATGTCTGAACTCGCGCTGTAAGCCAGTAGCATGATGTTGAGCTGTTACTTCCGAAAACTACTCCTTCCTCACCCCTGTTTCGTCCATGCATTCGCTGCAGACCCCTTGCTGTTTTTTGGAGTGTTTTTGTTGTTGTTATTGGAACTGGAACTCAGATTACAAGTTGTAGTATTGCTCTTCGGTGTAGATGAACTATTAGATCTGTTAATGTTCACTTGTGAATGACGTGTGAGATCCGATGCTGTAGCAGCGGCTGTTGAAGTAGAAGGAACTTGATTTAAGGTGGAATGCCTGGTTTGCACTGCCGAGCTGTATAAACGCTTATTTGCATTGTTGTCTCTATTTATAGGAGGCTTAAAATGAGTATTTTTAAATGATTTCTCATTAATAAAAAAAGCTTCACCGTCTTTGTAAGCTTTAATGTCTCTTTCAGTCTTTTTAAATTTCCTTTGAACTACAATGCGTTCATACTTACCAACTGAATCTAGCATCTGCTCATAAGATGTGAAGGAACTGTTGGAATCGTGTTATAGCTTGACATTCATTATCAAGAGTTTCTAATTCAGATTTCAAGTGTATTAATAACCCTTCATTACGTTTGACCAGCCCTGCTTGATTAAAAAGAGACGAGTTCTTTAAAAAAATAATCTTCCTTAAATACTCCATTCGGAGCTTTAAAGAACCTCAGTCCCTTAGGTACAATTTGCAGAGCTATACAGCGTTCAAAGTACTTATTTACAAGTACTATTTTTTATGTCCTTTTTCAAGGAGAAACAATTGGTCAGATAAACTAACATTGTCATTTTTATCAGAGTTGACAGTTGCAGTATTCAGAATAAAGGGATCATTCTCTGCATTCAAAGCAGCTGTAACATCTTTGAAAGCTGTAAGTTGACTAGTAAGCAGATTACCTTCTTCTAAACCAGATGGAAACAGTCCCTTTTTCAGTACCATTGTAGTTACAGGAATTAGAGACAATATCCACAGGTGGAATTCCATTTTTATATATCTTCTTAGTAAGTGCAGCTAATGAATTCTGTAAACTTTGTAGCTCGAAAACCAAACCTGGCAGTTCGACCTGCTGGCTATCAATTATGGGATGTAAGGACATGTTCATCAGATCATCCTGTGGAGCAGAAGCCATAATCCGAAACTACTAAATAAAACAACCACCAGTGTAACAAAACCAGATTAATCTAAAACACTGGAGCAACAGAGGAAGACACCAACCAGGTTTAGCGTAAAAAACTTCTTTACTCAACGCTTTCGTCGCAAGGACTTCTTCAGAAATAAAAACATTTAACATACTTTTTATACAAAAACCATGTCCCTCCCAAAAACGCAATTGAATACCAAATCAATTAAATAATCAATTAAGCAACAAATCAGCATTTAAATACACATTTGTAACTTAATAGTTAATATACAAAAGTATATAAAAATACAACAGTTAAAACAAAGCAAATATCCACTTACTGTCTACTATCTGTTAAAAAACATTTAATATTAATGAATTCATTTAAACCTGGGGGATTATCAGCCCCCAGTCTAAGCTGCCATAATGACTCTTTCCTTAACATAATGCAATATACACTAGATTGGTAGAATTACAATTGAATCTCCCAGGTACAGTGCGATTTAAATGAAGTAAATTAATATAAGGTCCTTCATAAATATATCTACAGATGTTGCAATGAAGACATTTATACATGCCCCTGAGTTTATCAGTAACTGGCATGGCTACTAAAGTCTTATTTTTTTAAGCATACTCTTGATAGTAAGTATATTTGCTTTGTTTTAACTGTTGTATTTTTATATACTTTTGTATGTTAACTATTAAGTTACAAATGTGTATTTAAATGCTTCTCTTTATTATTAAGAATATTATGACAAAATGATTTATTAACTTTATCCCCAATAATCCTATCAGTAATGGTTTACCTGAAGTTAGTTGTAGTGTGTAACAAAGAGTGCTTGTATAATGCATTGGTTAATCTTTTCTGCCTAATGTCACTCATATGTTCAGATATCTGTATCCTGAGTGGTCTGGAAGTTTGCCGTATGTAAAAAGCAGAACAGGAACATGTCACCAGGTAAATAACCCAATCTGTGCCACAATTGGCTAGAAATTTTATGTCAAAAACTGTTCCTGTGTCTTTACTGGTAAATTGTTTGGATCCATGGATCCACAATGGGGAATCAGCAGTCCCAATGCACACTAACAGGAGACCTTCTTTACGGTTGTTTCCCATGTGGACATTGTGTGCATTGTATTAAGATGGTGAAATCCAAACAATTTACCAGTACCGGTGTGTGTATGTGTATATGTATATGTATATATATATATATATATATATATATATATATATATATATATATATATATATATATATATATATATATATATATATATAAATGTATATGGGTCCCCTTCAGTAGATCACATATAACAAGTTTGAACCTCATATGGCCGAGGCCATATGTTCAAACTTGTAAATGTTCAATCGGACTGAATGGAGATCTCCATACAGTGTGGAACGGGGAGATTTCCCTTTTCTGCAATGTAATGCGATCTCAGAGTTGATATTTTTAAGTAGGGGGGTGTGGGGGGTGCAGGGGGCATAGCCCCCCCCCTGCTACAGATGTTTACTTTAGTTTTTTGTTGTATTTTTCTTTTTTTACTTCAGTGTTCGAACTATTACAAGTTCGAACATGTGGTCTTGGCCATGCTGGAGGGACAAACTACCTATCTATATCAAACAAAGCTCATCATTAGCACTCTTCAAGAAAAATCTTGATAATTGGATGGGAGATAGGAAATTCACCCCGGGGATCACTTTTGTGGCTCTGCTTAACAGGGGCACAGGAAAATAATTTTCTTGGGTGGCAAAAGCCAGGGTACCATTTGGCTAGGCTTATGTAGGCCCTAGGGCCAATAGCCTAGTACCTAGCTATGAACGTGTATATATATATATATATATATATATATATATATATATATATATGTATATGTGTATATATATATATATATATATATATATATATATATATATATATATATTTTTTTTTTTAATTTCGAGGTTTCAAAACTTCTCTGAATTTCTTATGGTTAAGACCATAAAAAAGTTTTGAAACTTCAAAATGTAGAAGCAGACCCCAGTGGCAACAACTGTCAATCTGTACTACACCACCATAACATTCTGAGAGCTGTGCAACTGTATTGGTAAGGTCCAGTGTTTTACATTAGTGCTGCCATTCAGGTTTAATAGCTTCCAAGTATTTTTACTTCAATCTTTGGTGTTAGCCAAAAGTGCTTGGCACCCGCAATGTGCCCAGAATTGACTCCTCCTGCAATTCATATGGAGTTAGATGTATCGGTAACAGGTATAAATACGATAAATATGACTGTAAAATCTTTTTTATGAGACCTATTGCTCCTACTACTGTTGGAACTGTCTGGGTATTCTTCTACCACATTGCCCTCGTTTCTGCCTGAAAATCTTGGTATTTCATGACTTCATCTCTCTCTGTACGTCAGTGATCAATGCTACTTTTGTCTTCTTTTCAGGGGACTACTATAGCTGCTTTTCTCGATCTGTTTTTTTTGAACTGTCGGTAATGGTGATCCCGTGTGATATAAACCACCGTTTTCTGTAATGCTTTGTGGCTTATATTTTCAATGCTTCTCAGCTACTTCAGTATTATAATTTTTGCACAATCCCCGATGTAACAATCTTGCCAGATTTATTTTGCCTTTCAGTGTATGACTGGTTCCATTTCTGTTTTGCAATATCTGCACTTGTCTGTTTCTCTGACATGTTCAGTGGACTTTGTAAACCAACGTGTACATAGTCCACTATCGTGGGTCACCAGTAGTAACCTTTTGTCTTTTGGTTTAAATTCACCTCTCCTTAAACTTTCCTGCATTAGATCCTGATTGACATGAGGCTCGAGGAATTTTCTGTACTTGCAACCATATTTATGCATTTTCCACATTTCTTGCCTTCTCATCTAATCCTTCCCCTTATATTCCTTCTTTTCTTTTTTTGGCACATTCAGTCGATGCCTGATTTTTATCTTCTTCTGGTTTGATTTCCATTCCTCCTTAACAGTGATCTTCTTTAACTAAATGAAGCAGGGAAGTCATCCTAGACTTATTCTCCTCATGTTTTAAAACTTTCAAAAGGTTTGGATCTTTATGAAGTCAGCAGATATGTATGCAGTCCTACAACTGCAGATCTATACATGTAATCAATTTCGAGTAGGCCCATAACTCAATCAGAACTGGGAATATATAATCTTGGTATGCACTGAAATTTATAAATCATTTGATAGGCATGAAGCATTTTTCTTGTTTTCAAACCAAGCAGAAAATTTGGGTCTATATTAAATCAGCGAACGCTTAAAAAAACGAACCCTGATTTATCCACCCCATGTAAGTGAAAGCTTACAATCCCAAACACTTAGAACAGCGATTTTTTTTTCCCCAGGGAAAAAAAAATTGCTGTTCCAAAAAAGAAAAAAAACGCTTTAAAACATTACATAAAGTGGGGGCTTCGCCCACATCTCCCTACTTAAATATACCAACTCCGAGATCCCACTACAGTGACGAAAATGGCAAAATAACGAAGGCGGCCAAGCGATTTCTTTCACAGGGAAAGAATTCACTTGTATGCCGTTTTGGTATTTTGCCATTTCGTGCTTTCAAGTTTGATCAAGACGCATTCGAAAGAATGCGTCTTCGATCATATAATAGGGAACCGAAAATTTGCAGTGTGGAGGGTGTGAAGTTCACTCCTTGAAATATGATATGCACCTAGTTCACTAATAAAATTTGAATAATAAAATAGTAGGTAGTCCACCGTTTACTTATTTATTTACCGGGAAATTCCAACTGGACAAAGGTCCTTTTTCAGTGGAGACCTGGGGAGAGAAACTCCACAGAACAATAAATGAGCAGCAGAGTATGTGAAGAACAATTGTATATACATACAATAGCAAATAATACATACTGCAGCAAACATTAGATATACATACAGTATGAAACATAGTAATAAACAGATATACCAATGTCTAGCTGGTGGCTAGGAGTAAAGGTAGGATGTGTATACAGATAGTACTAAGCTCAAACGGATACAGTTCTAAACTCATAAACCTAAATCTTGTATACAAATATTGCACTAAACTCAAACAGATGTAAAGCAGATGCCCCACACGAAGGTGGAACACACTAGAAGGGCTAATGGGATGGAAGGGGAAGATAGAGGAGTAAGAGGGGAGACTGAGTGAGTAGTATTCATGGTAGTGAGGGGAAGCTAGGTGTAAGTCAGTTGGATATATATTTGGAGTTTAATCATGTTGCAGCAGGTCTGAGAGATTGAGTGAGGAGGGAAGGGGAGGGTAAAGGGTGAACCAGAGCCTACAGAGAAAGGAATGCAATGATCAGATTGTGTGAGAGGCAGGGTGGCTAGGGGAGGTAAAAAAGAGGGTTACTAGTCGGGATTGGTGCATGGGCATAACCAAAGACTTTTTAAGTGAGTTTTTAGTGCAGTCTTGAAGTGATTGCAAGAAGGTAGTGTGGTTATGGGGGGGGGGGTTGTTCCATAATCTGGATATGATGCAGGAGAATCCAGACTGTAATATTGGTATACAGTGATTTTAATAAATCATTTGATTAGCATGAAGCACAGTTGAGTTTAAAAATGGAATATCCTTTATTGAAACATACAAACAAACGATCCTAGTTGAGTACAGTAAACTCTCCTTTAACCGCAACTCAAGCAACCAGGAAAAAATCAAAGAAATACAGTACAGTATGAACAATTCAGTTTTCCATGTGTTGCACTTTCAGTCCCCACCCCACCCTCACGCAGAAACATACCTTACGTTTTTAGAGTTTTAAAAAGGAAGATGGAAGTAAATTCCCTCTCTTCCCAATCTGAGAACAAGTCAAACCAAACCAGCCAAATCTCTAAAATGTCAACACTCGCTCCATACTCAGTTTGCATCAGATTGCACACTCTCTTCGATCTCTCCCACATAGTCTCTTCAGCTTTCATACATGCATTCACTAACTCTTTCTCTCCGATCTCTCACACACACTGTCTTCAGCTTTGATACATCTCTCTGACCTCTCACACACTTTCACTTCTGCTTTCATATATGCATTCACTCACACTCTCTCTGTCTCTCTCTCTCTCTTTCTATTCAATTCCAATCCACTTAGTGTGCCACTGAAAACCGTTCTGCATGCCACACTTTCTAGCAGAAATATAAGTTTCAAATATTATTATTCCAGCCAGGCTTTTAATTACTTTATTTAAATATTAAAATCAAATTGATACAGTTCTTGTGGTATGGCATGGTATAGTATAGGGTACAGTATTTGTTGGGTCTGTTTTTAATAGTAACTCTCAAGCAATCAGAAACTACACTTACCTGGCATCTACCATTCCCCATGGGTTCCAGTTAACTGAGAGTTTATTGTATAATGAAAAGCATTAAAGACAGTCATTTATTTGTTTATAATCAGGTTATTTGGAGAAAGGGAGTGGTTACAGATAATGCTTCTGTTAAGAGCAATAAAAGCATTAAATTCATTCATTTAACCAAGTCCCCCTTCCCCCTTAACACCATAGTGTAAACTGAGACTGTGCTACCTCAGAACCGAAATTGAAAAGTTAGAGACAAATTTAAAATATGTAATATAATAGTTAATTAAGGCTAGCCTAATAATCCAAAACTTTATTAAGAAACCAACTCACTGAAAAATGACTAATTAACTAACAAAAAGATCTGCCACTAGACATTTATCAAAATAAGTATTAGTAACTTATAAACTGAAACACTTTTAACAAAGATCGCTGTCAAGTAAATGCTTCATTAGGTTTGTGTGTAAAAAAAAATGTGTTTAAATCTACACGTGAACACCTAAGAAGGCTGAAAACCATATATGTAATTGCTAAGGTGGAAATACAGTGAAAAATGTTAAAAATAAAGCTTTAAGGCCCTGGGGATCTGTACAAGTGTGGCATCTAACTAAGAAAGCACTTTGTTTAAATGAGTAAAACTATCAGAAAACAGCACCAATGTCGTTTATTTTCATTATAAAATATTTATAGTGTTTGATTTTTGTTTATAACAGTATTAACGTGTTATGTTAGCATTAATCCGTCCCATATCAGACTTTCAATAGCCTTTTAAACAGTGGGGCAGTTTTCTGAGTTCTAATATGCTTTTTATGGAGCAGTAATAATTAAGCCCCAGTTTTCTAAAAGAGTCCAATTTCAGCTACCAGAGTAGTTCACGTTTTTCTAGAATATTAGGGATGTCTCCTTCTAGTTCCAAAAGGTCCACATGATCAGTAATTTGAAATTTAAAGCCAATGTCTTTTGTGAAGCTGCAGGTGCCAAGCCAGTGCATTGCAGCTTGCCCTGTAAACCACCTGCACTGAGTTACAGTCATCTCCTGCATTGGTTTTAATAATTTTCTTTAAATAAGGACAGAAAAAACATGTCTCCCTCCTGTATGTGTTGTCAGGAAACAGTTTGCTCCACACTTATTGGTGCATGTATCCAGTGGTCTGGGCCTACCTTCAACCCAACTCTTGATGTTTCTGGCTTTAGCTTCTCCAAGGATGTCCATTAGTTGTGAGCTTTCAGTAATTATGACCACATTCTCTGCAATAATATTAATGATGCTGTGATAGACAACAGTAAAAGTCAAGATATAACTGTCTTTAGCTTTGTTGTCCATAGATTTCTTTAAAATCCTCCTATAAGGACTGTTAAGTGCTGGTGAATATGTACTTTTTAGTTCACCTGTAGGTTCCAGAATGCTTCTTAACACATTGCTTTTGTCTCCCTTCACCAATCTTTGTTAAAAAAAGTGTTTGTTTATAAGTTACTAATATTTATTCTGATACATGTCTGGTGGTAGATCTTTTTGTTAGTTAATTAGTCTTTTTAGTGAGTTTGGTTTCTTAATAAAGCTTTGGATTACCAAGTTAGCCTTAATTAGCTGTTATTATATTATCTATTTTAATTTGCCTCTAGCTTTTCAGTTTCAATTCTAAGGTAACACAGTCTCAGTTTACACTATGGTGTTAAGGGGAAGGGGGACTTGGTTAAAGGAATGAATTTAATGCTTTTATTGCTCTTAACAGAATACCCTCTGTAACCACTCCCTTGCTCCAAATAACCTGATTATATAGAAGTAATGAATGTCTTTAATGCTTTTCGTTGTACTCAACTAGGATCGCTTGTTTGTGTGTTTCAATAAATTATATTCCATTTTTTAATTCAACTGTGGACTGCCGACTATTTTATTATTTTGTAGTACGTATTTTAAAGTTACATTTTTATTAGTGAACTAGGTGCATAACATAATTCAGGGAGTGAACTTCACACCCTCCACGCTGCAAAATTTCTGCTTAGTTTGCTTTTGACCCAGTATAGGTTGCATACTGGGTTTTCTGACACCTTGAGGGATACCACAGATTTTTCTTGTTTTCCTGTCCAACTGATCGAATTCCTTTTGTAGCCAGTCATTCACCACAAAACTGTAAGTTAGAACAGGAAGAGTAAATTGGTTTATAGCTTAGACTTTGTTCCAAGATATCAGAGCTGTTTTCAATATTAATTTTAGTCTTCTAAAATATTCCAAAGTTTTATTCACATTTGCTCATGTTTTAGTGTCGATCCTTCATAAGTCCCAAATATTTTTAGAGTTCTTTTATATTACACTTATGTCCCAGACTGATTTTTTTCTTGGTGGGGCAGCTTTCCTGCTTTAAAGGTTGCTTTTGCACATTTGTCAAGACCAAATTACATCTTATATCATCTGAGAAAGTCTTGACTACTTCCATTTGTGCTTTCAGTTCCTCATCTGATGAACTGTACAGTTTTAAATCTTCCACAAAAAGAAGATAAGTCTTTACACTTAGTTGTTTTCTGGGAGCCAAATTGTAGCCATGACGTAATATGTTAAGTAAACTGCTTAAGGGCAAGACAGAAGAGCAGCGGTGACAGAGTCACCCTGGAATATCACCCTTTAAATTTTTATCCTTGGAATAATAATTTGTCCCTTATGGCTTAGCTGCGAAGTGGTTTGTCACTGTAGTGCAATCGGTCAATGTAGGGTGCATCATATGCATTTATACGCACTCTTATATCTGTGAACGTGGGGTGCTGTAAATGGTTTTCTGTAATCTATCCATGCCATACTTAGATTTTTTCTCCTTTTTACAAATTTTCCAGTATGACCTTAACAACAAATGATCCTTTATTCCATATGACTTTTCTCTGGTTACCCTTTTTGAATTTTCTGCTAAATGACTATGAACTGTGTCGGCACCAATTCCAGTGTATAGTTTTTACATCGTTGGAAGGCAAGTTATTGTTCTACAGTTTTTAAGATATCTTGCAGGTTCACTCTTAAAGAATATCATTTTTCTTGTTAACCAGGTTATCGACTGTTTGGGGTGTATATATAAATAGTTACTCATGGCTAAATCTTCATGTAAAGATGTTAATACTTTTAGCCAGAAGTTGGGTACTGC
Organism: Protopterus annectens; assembly: GCF_019279795.1. Classification (NCBI taxonomy): domain Eukaryota; kingdom Metazoa; phylum Chordata; order Ceratodontiformes; family Protopteridae; genus Protopterus; species Protopterus annectens. The sequence goes on along the minus strand of NC_056731.1, from coordinate 1,653,797,761 downwards.
ATCTGGGCCTGGGGTTTTCCAGTTAGGAGCTTTTCTTAATTTTGTTTCAATTTCTCTGGCTGTTACTTTATCCCATTTTGAACTTCTTATTCTTTTTTACTTCTTCTATCCATTCATCATCTTTATGTTCCACGGGCTCTCATAGATATTTCTCCAAGATGTGTCTATTTTTTCTTTTTTTTTTGGTGGTGTTTCTGTTCCTTTTTCCCTTGTTTCCCAGTTTTTGGGTCATCAATAAAGTGCTTATTTTGTTCTTTTCTTTTCCTTTATCTTTATCTGCATATCTTCTAAGTTTTTTGACTGCGCTGATAATTTATTATTAGCAATAGTGTACGATAACCTGGTCTGTTCTAATACTGCACACTGATTTTATCATGTCTGTCTTTTGAGTAGTTTTTATTAATCTGTTCTCTCTCTTCTTTACACTTCTAGCAATGACACTTCTTGTCTTAATTGCTTTATACTTTTCTCTGTTTGATACTCCCATGATGACTTCTACCCTTCCTTTCCCCTACTGCCTTGTGTTTTTGTGGTAAGACGTTTTATGTTACTAATTTAGTTGCACAGTAAAATATCCTTTTTACTTCTGTTATATTGACTGAATTTCTGTGAACAGTCTTGATTACTGTGTTCTTTTGTTTTATCAAACTTTTAACATTTTTGGTCTTGTTGACTGTCTGTAATCTGTTTCTTTCTTTCATCAATTTTAATATGTCTATCCATCTCTATTAAATCAAGCAACACTTCCTTTAGATCATTTTCTTCTAAACTAAGGGCACGTCCCTTGTTCTCTGTTTCTTGCAAGCATTGTACAGAAAGTTCCAGAACATCTAAGGTTGCCACCCTTCCTGTGGTCAGCGGGACAGTCACAGATTGAGCTATCTTATCCCATTGTCCACTGTGCAAAGCAGTGAGACTCAAAAAAGTCCAGTTTTTTGCTTTTTGCTTGCTCTGAATCGCTGTGGAAAAGCTGTAGCTTCTTCCGGCTTTTCCATGGCAAATAAGTTAGATCACCATCCCGGACCTGCAAGCAAAGCTATTCCCTGTTAGGTCCGGGTGTTATAAATTGTGCAGCAATTGACTGCAGTTCATGAAAGGGTTGGGGATTAGGGCAGGAAGAGCCCTACAAAGATCACGGCTATAGAGAAGTTTGTTATTAGCACTTCTACAGCTGCCAACAATACAAAAACTAAGAACTGATTTTTTTTTCTTCTAACTGTGTGTGTGTGTGTGTGTGTGTGTGTGTGTGTGTGTGTGTGTGTGTGTGTGTGTGTGTGTGTGTGTGTAAAATTGATTACTGGAGATGTGAAGGCCTAGACTGAGAATGAATATGTACAAGAAAAAATATTTATTACAAGATATACTTAACTTCTGCTTGCACTTTGATGCAAAATAAATAATGTACAAATTATAGAACTCATTATTGCCTTTTAAATAAGTTTTCTGTCTCACACCTTCTGTCAGCTAAACTACTTCTGCCAACATCCCACATGTACAGGTAGTCTGAGAAATGTTGTAGAGCAGTATTTATTAGTAGTAAGCTTATGAATAACTGTTATAAACCTTTGTAAAAGTAAGTGAGTGAGTGAACCTGTCTGTGTTTCAAATTCCCCAAGCAACATCTCAGTAATTTTTTCATTAATATAGTACTGGGTACAGCAAGAGAGCATTAACTTGATACCACTGTCATCCACTTTTCCTTAGCTCTATCATTACTTCACAGATGTAGGAAACGTGAAGAAGAGGTGCTACCACCTGGACATTTTGTGCATGTTGATGTAGCTTTATGGTCCATAGTGATCCATTTTCAACATCAACATTTAGTTACCTCATTTAGCCTAAAGGTAGTAACATGTTCTCCTTTTTTAGCCTGACCTATAGTCTTGTTGCTGCTGCCCTTTCGCACCATTTCCTTTGGCTGTCAACGATTGCTTTATTCTTTAACAGTCTTGGTACAGTAGAGATAAACTGTCATAAGGTGACTGGTGTGAAATTCTGTAATACTAATATATCGTCAAACCTGCCACACTGTGATTACTAGAAGTAAAACAACAAAAATGGAAACGCTGCAGTGAGCAGCATTACACAAAGTAATATGGGGGCCCTACCACAAAACACTATGATCTCTAAATTTGCCAAATCTGAAGTTGTACAACCTTACAGAAAAGAAAAAAAAGTATTTTTAAAAAAATCACCATTTCACTTTATTTTGAGGAGCCTGACTTTGAAGACCATGTAATACCAACTGTCAACTCCACACCTAGTGCAATGAAGCATTAATCCTAGAACTATTTGCTTAAAGATATGTGACATTTCAAATGTCAGGTGAAATGGGATGTAACAGACTTGGATATTCCAAATTTTATTCATTAGTCTTAAATTTTCCAGTACTGTTTTTAAGGAGGAATGCAGTAGGCATGCTGGTAGCTTGCCCATCACTTCTGCAAAAGTCTTAGTCCCACCCTGTGTGTGTCCCCTAGTAAGTGTGCATCTCCATCCTATGGCCTAGCCTCTACTGCTCCATTGGAGCTACTAGAAGAATGCACTGTCCCTTAAGCCATTCAGTTCCCCATCAACTCTCGATCACCTGACTTCAGAACTGAATCTGGGTCATTATCGGAGACGCTAATATAACACTTCCCACACTGGTGGCATAGAGGGATAATGCCCTGACTTCAGCCCAGTCAACCAGAATTTAACTAGCACTTCAGGCACTTGATAGTGCAGGTTGGGAAAGATGGATATGTCCAAATGGGGAATATTCCCTTTTCCTAGTTACCGTGTAGTCTTTAAGTAAGTATGTATATTTTTAAAAGGTGAGGGGTGTGTGTGTGTGTGTGTGTGTGTGTGTGTGTGTGTGTGTGTGTGTGTGTGTGTGTGTGTGTGGAGGGGGGGGGGTTGCCCCATGCAAAAATACTGTTTTTTTTTTGTTGCATGCTCTGAGGTTATGTCTCAGAGTGTGCACAGCAACATGTTGACAGTTTTTTTGGTATTTTATATTTTTCTGTCAACATTGATGACATTGGCATGATTAGTGTAATATGCAGAATGTTTTTTTGCTTTTTTAAATAAACATAATTGTTTAATATGAGTGGTATTTTTTCTGTAAAGTTTACTTACTGTTACAACTGAGTAATGTGTGTTTTTGCAGCAATGCATGCATTTTTACTGTTAAAGCTGCATAATTTAAATGGTTTGTGAGATATCAGTATGCTGCAATAACTTCACACTGTTATGCCCATAACTGCATCTCCTTCACCACACCTGTGGTGATGTCATGGAAGAGGGTGTGTCCAGTGTCATATTGGCCACACCCCATGCCCCACTTTGGCCTGCTTAAAAGGTGGCAACGCTAAGAATATCTGTCTGTGCCATATTCTCTTCAGCTTCATCCTGTGTCATCCATTGCTCTATCGTATGGGAGCTCACTGGCCTGTCACTCTACAGCATTGACTGTGTCAGAGTTGTCAAAGTTTCCTATTCCTTCCCTTGCTGTGCAACTCCAGCTGATCTTTTATATTGGTTTCAAATATCTTCATATGGTAACTGATGAGATGCTCACACTCCTCTGTTTTTTCCTTAATGTGGGGGACTCATTCTTCTGTCATACTGTGATGTTATCAGATTTAGATTTTTTACACCAAAGCCTTCACTTTGCAGGTAATCCATAACCTCAGTTTCTATTTCTTTAACTTTTCCATTACTAATCTTCTTCTCTACTTTTTCCCTTGTTTTCTTACTTTTTGTGTTGTACAATTTTCCATACCTGGGTGCTTTTGCGTGTATTTCTTTTCAACTATATTTAGTGCTGCTTTTTTGTATTGATTAGTTTTGCTTTTTCATTTGCATACATATTGCACCATATTAAGTATTTTTCTTTCCCGTGTCCATATTTCTTGAGATGTCTCCTACTCTTTCAGTTTCCCCTTACTTGGGGGACTCATTGTTCCATCATGCTGTGACATAACCTGTATTAGATTTTCTACACTAAATCCTTCACTTCTCAGGTATTCCATGACTTCAGCTTCTATTTTTTAACTTCTGCATTACTAATCTTCTGTTCTGTGTTCCTCCTTTCTGATCTTATTTTTTGCATTGTGAAAGACAGGCTGCACCTAGTGAATGTATTTACCAAGACTTGAGGATGAATTAATTTCCAGCAATAGTGCTCTCCTTTGTTTGCTGATATTTTTGTCAAACTGTGCTACATGACGATAACATTCTGAGAGGTATGCAGATGTATTGGTCCCGTGTTTTCATTAGTGCTGTCCTTCCAGTGTGTGTGAGGCTGTGAGTTCCATGACTTCCTTTCTTGAGTTAATAAGTAGTCATCGAAATATGCTTAAAATTACATCAAGCACCCTTCTTTTATTTTATGGGGTTTCTCAGCTGGGGATTCCACTGACTTTCAGGCAATTCTTCTACCACCTTCAGTGTCTCCTGTCCATCCCCATACAATTTAATTTTATAGTGACTGCTGCTAAGCGGTGTGAAGCCAGGACTCCCTTCAGGAGTGGAACTTCTATTTTTATAGTTCCAGAATATCAGGAGTCAATGTTAACGGCATACCAGCCTGATGATTTACAGTATTTGGTCTCACGCTTTCAGCTATGTAAACGTTATGATCTCTGGAGGATTTTCCTTTAAATTGTCTAGGTCACACCACTTGCCATTCTGCCTTTGTAGTACACTGTAAACTCAACTCCTTCTGTTCTGTTAACTTCTTCCGTGCTGTTTAACGCCTCTGCACACCATTCAACATTGGTGCAGAAAACTAAATTAGTTTTCTGTTTTCTCCCTGGAGTTGACTACCTGGTGATGTGTACCCCATAGATTCATAGGTGTGTACTAAGCTAATGGCCCTGGGGCCTTTACAAGCCTAGCCCTTACAGGTCCCCTGGCATTGTGCCATCCATCATTACTTCCCAGTGCCACTGTTAAGTAGAGCCACTGGAGCGATCCCCGGGGTGAACTTTCTATTTCCCATCCACTCATCAAGATTTCTCTTGAAGAGGGCTAGTAAGGTGTTCTGCTTAACATGTATGGGAAGTCTATTCCAGAGCATGGACAGTCTGTGAGTTATGACCCTGTCCCTCTAGCATGTTCTGTTGATTGTGGTAATGAGGTGGAGGTCTCTGGAGCATGTGGTGCAGAGGGATTGAGATTTTTGTAGATGTAGCATTTCTAACAGAGCTGAGTCAGATAAGGCTTTGTAAGTCAAGCAGAGATCGCCTCTTAGTAGACGATATGAGACAGAGAATAGCTGGAGTGTTTTTGAGTCTGTCCGTGTATGACATGTGGTTAAGGCCTAGGATCCTCTTCATGAGGTACTTTTGTGGCCTCTCCAGCTGTTTTAGGTGTCTAGTGAGGTACATGCCAAATGGGGCATTATACTCTATGATTGGTTTAATGAGGGAAGAGTAGAGAGAAATGATAACCTCTTTCTTCCTGGATGCAAAACCCTTGGTAATGAGATGTGCCACATAGAAGGACTTTCTGACCACAATGGCAATGTGGTAGTCGAAGGAGAGGTTGCTGTCAACCTGTGTCCCCAGACCTGTTTTAACGACTTCAGTGTTCAGTGGGCTCCCATCGATGTGGTAATTTAGTGGGAACTGAGTTTTTCCCAAAGGGGATAACGACGCATTTTTTGGCATTAAGCTTAAGGCCATGGTTTCGACACCAGTCATTGGTCTCAGTGAGGCCTTTCTGTAGGATGTCTGCATCACTTGAGGAGTTAATAATGGCTCCCTGCTTGCAGTTGTCTGCAAATTTGGTCAGCCAGAGTCCCTCCATGTTGGCCTGGACTTCTGAGAAGTAGATGCCAAACAGGAGAGGACCCGGGACCGATCCCTATGGGACTCAACTCGTGACTGGTCAGCAGTCTGACTTGGAGTCCGCTACTTTCACACTGTGTGTTCTGTCTGTGAGCCAATTTGCAACCCACCTAACAATATAAGGGTTGATGCCTAGTTTGGTGAGTTTATCAATAATTCCTGAGTGAGGAGTTGTATCAAAGGCCTTGGCCACATCGAGGTAGGCTGTATGAAGTGCCTTACCTTCATCCACCTCTCTGGTGACTGACTCAAAGAAGTCAACCAGGTTGAGCAGGCATGATCTACCTTTCACAAAACCAAATTGTGTGGGATCTAGAGTTTGGAGATTCCTTATATCCTTGTTAATTAGGTCCATGATGATGCGCTCCATAGCCTTACATATCATACTCATCAGGCTAATGGGAAGATAATTTCCAGGGTCTGTAAGTCACTCCTTCTTTATGGAGAAGGATGACTGTAGCAGTGCGCCATTCAGTGGGGACAAAGCCTGAAGTGAGGCTGTGAGTGAACAGAGCACACAGATGTGGTGCCAGTTCACTTTGTAATTCATGTAGAACACAGCCAGGGATATTGTTAGGTCCCATGGAAGCTGTATTCTTGGCCTTAGAAAATGCAGCTTTAACCTGTGCTGTAGTAATGCAGGGTGCTTGGCATTCTTCCGGTATTGAGATTGGTCCTTTAGTGGGGGTGAGAGGGGTAAAGTTGACACTGTAAGTCTGTCAGCCAGTAGGATGGCAATATCTGTTGGCTCAGTATAGGAGGTAGCATTGTGCAGTAACTCAGAGCAAATCTGGGTATTGCCATGGAGATTCTTGATCAAACTAAAGAAGGCTTTGTGGTTGTTTTTAATGTCTGCCGCAATTCTGCCATCATAGCTGGCTTTGGAGGTTTTGATGAGGGATCTCAACTTTTTGTTGAGTCTAATAAGGGAATTTTTCCAGTCTTGGGATGTCACCTTTTTCTGCAGCGGTTTCTTCCTTCTGTTGTAGAGTTTATTAATGGCAGGGGACCACCAGACTGGCTAGATGTTCTTCGTGTTTCACTGTTGCAGTCATCACACTTGGGTTATCCTGCCAGGAGTAGCCCTCAGTTGGCCCAGATACCAGAGGCTTAGTATTTCTGCGTCGGTTGCTGTCACTTCAGGACTGATGTCAGGTCATCATTGGTATAAAAACAGGCAGCCGACGCCATTACATAAATCTTTCTTGCTGAGGAGGTAGAAGCAGAAGCAGTTCGCACGAGTGCCGGTCGGCCACGACCTGGGTTTTCGTTTCAGAAATTGAAGAAGTCTTCTAAAGCTAAGTACCCTGTTAGGGATCCTTTTTTCTTGCTCTAACGATGTCAGAAAAAGTTAACAATTGTCTCGCCTGTGAAAAGCAAATACCACACCGAGATTTCCATTCTTACTGCGTCACCTGTTTAGGCCCAGACCACGACGTACCTCGCTGCCGGTTTTGTGCTTTGTTCAATGCCCGAACTATTCATTGTTGGGCCCTTATTGTAGCTAAATACTTTCGTTCTCGATCGCCTTATTCCAAAATGGCTTCAGTAAGCCATCTGACAACCGATCTTCTGAAAAAATGTAAGGATAAAGGCAGAGACAGACCGCACAGGTCCAAAACTGCTGATGACACTTCCGTTAAGCTAGTCGCCAGTTTGCCTGTACTCAGTGAGTGCTTTTGCAGCCCCTGATGCCTGCTTCGATGGATTCGCTGGCCGCTACCAAGACCCGTTCAGACTCCGGTATGCCGCAAGACTCTTCTTTCATTGCGGAACCTGCGGATGTCTCTACCTTGGATGGGTCCGGAGCCACTGTGCAGGCACTGGCTTCTGAGGAAGTTCTTCACACTACTGATATTCGACACAAATCGACAACTTCTTTTGCATCTTCAATTCTGTCTAAAACTACAGAGTTTCTAAGGCCAAGAGTACGAGCTACGCCTAAAAAAATGATGACCTAAACTCAAGCACCTGCTTCCTTGCCACAGCATCAAATGCTTAAAATGGCAGAAGACCTGATTATGCTGATTGAGGGGAAGCCAGCCTTCCCATGCTAAGAGAAAAACAGACTTGTCCCCAGCAGCTTTAACAGACCAAGAGTCCGATGACTCTGAGGTTTCTGAATATGAAGACATGCCTTTGCCTGCTTATGAGGATTCAGATGCAGAGGACTCCATTCCCTCTGCTTCTCCTGCAGATGATTTTTCTTTTGGTGAAACCCTACATACGTTAAGAGAGCATTTCCAATGGGAATGCCGAGACTATCCTCAGTCCAAAAAGAGACTCGAGAATTTTTAGACTTGCCACAACATAGACCTTTAGCAATACCCCCAGTTCTGGATGTTGTGGATGATGTCCTTATGGAATCCAGTCTAACTCCTGATACTTTACTGCCTTCGCCTAGGAAGCCAGACGGGTACTACAGAGTTCCTAACTCTCACAAATTTCTTTTCAAAAGTCTTACTGCTGACCCAGAGGTCATTTCTCAGGGGCCTAAAGGTATAAAAGCAACTACAGCTAAGAATCCCACCCCTTTGGACAGGGATTCCAGTGCTTTAGACAGATGAGGTAAAAAAAGTACACACCTGTGCAACTCTCGTTATTAGGCCATTGAATTGCCAGTTTCACATGCTGAAGTGCCAGCAACATATTATGGGACTTACTAAGCAAAAATTAGCTACCTTTACAGAGTGCAGAAAATAAGAATTACAAGAGCGTATGCATTCTGCAAGCCAAGTCAGCAAGCATACTTTGCAATGTGGCTTTGATGCCCTAGAAGCTTCTTGCAGGGCAGCAGTCATTGGTTCTGTACTGAGAAGGCATGCTTGGCTTAAGGAGCAGACCTTGCCAGACCATGTCAAATCAAAGTTACTAGACGCTCCTTTGAACAAGGACAATCTGTTTGGCACCAAAGCAGAAGAGGTTCTTAAAAAGATGGAAGAAAAAGTTAAATCTATGCAGACAGCCAAATATTTCTTGCAAGGACAGCCTCCTAGATTCAGTAGGCATTACCCCTCGAAGCATTGGTCCTTTCCAGCCCCCTCAAGGCCATCTCAAACTAGCCCAGGGGAAGCAGACCGCCCAGACTACAGTCTCAGGGCATGCAGAGATCTAAGCAATGGCGTGCCTCCACTTCAAAAACAGGGAGTGCTAAGCCACTCCCTTACGGAAAGAATTCACAATGACTTCTCAACTCCACTCCTCACCTCTGCAAGCTCAATTCCTGCCAGGCAAACAAAACTCACTGGGAGATTACTTAAGCAGAAATCTCCTAGACCCACACAAGTGGCAATTAGAGCCCAGTACCTTCAGCCTTCTAATCCAGAAATGGGGGACCCCAGAGGTGGACGTCTGTGCCTCCCTGCAATCACCAGCTCAGCAAATTCTGCACCAGGACACCTCACAGCAGGGCCTGAAAGTGGATGACCTATCCTTCCATTGGGAAAACCTCTCAATCTATGCATTTCCCCCCTGCCCCTTAATATTACTCAAGATAAGACAAGACAGACCAAGGACAATCCTGATTGCCCCGCACTGGCCAGGCCAGCACTGGTACCCACTACTGTGCAGCCTGGCACCTTCTCCAGAGCCCAATCCTCCTCACTCAGCAGGGCGGGGGGGACAGATCTTGCATCCATAACTGCAAACCCTGAATCTTGCAGCCTGGCTTATTCCTTGAATTCTTCCCCAGTGACCAACCTAAGCAAGCAGGTGCTGGATGTCATTCTCAAAGCCAGAAGACCCAGTACAAGGAAACTATGCTGATAAGTGGAAAAGGTATTGCTCCTGGAGTCAATCTAAAGGAGAGGACAGAGCACTGTCCTCCCTACCTCTAATCCTGGATTACTTAGCAGATCTACTCCACAGAGGCCTATCCTTCTCCTCCATTAAGATCCATGCCTCTGCCATCTCGGCTCATTATAACACTGAGCCACCTCTCTTCTCTCACCCTCTCATCAAACAGTTCCTGAGAGGGGCATACAACGTAAGGCCACCAAGGAGAACACCCATCCCTGCTTGGGACCTTAACTTTGTACTGGAAAAGCTCACGTTGCCCCCGTTTGAGCCTGCAGCATCAGCAGAGTTAAAATTTCTCTCTTGGAAAACAACCTTGCTTCTGGCCATCGCTTCAGCTAGAAGAGTGTCTGAGCTACAAGCACTTATGGTTGTGGAGCCCTTCATTATTTTTCATGCTGACAGGGTCTCCCTCAGGACTAATCCTTCCTTTATGCCTAACGTGGTGTCCAGTGTTGCTCTCAACCAATGTATACATTTGCCAGCCTTCTTCCCTAATCCTCAAAATAAAGGGGAAAGGATCATGCACTCCTTGGACGTGCACAGACAGCTCAGATTCTACCTGGATAGGACTAAGCCCTTCAGGAAATCTGACCAGTTACTACTCAGTTTTGCACCAGGGGCAGAGGGCAAGGCCATTTCAAAACAGACAGTTTCCAAATGGATAGCACACTGTATCCATTTCTGCTACAAACACCATGGGAAACCAACCACTCAGGGGGTCAGAACACATTCCACTAGGGCAACTTCTACCTCTACAGCATTCCTCAGTGGTGTCCCTACCAGGGACATTCTGGAAGCTGCTACCTGGAGTTCTGTACACACATTCACCAAGCATTACCACCTGCCTGTCTTTTCCAAATCCAGGGCGGGTTTTGCAACAGCAGTCCTGCAGGGCATACTAGCCAGCTCAAACTCTTCTTGAGTGCTTCCACCCTTTCCTCAGCTTTGGGAATCAACCCAAGTGTGATGACTACAACAGTGAAGCACGAAGAACATAGTACAGTTGTGTACACTTACCATAAATGTAGATGCTCAAGTATATTCACTGTTGCAGTCCTGGTTCCCCTCCCTCCAGCCACCTTCTCTCTCTCTGTCCTCTCTGTGTATTTTACTCACCCCTTATAGGGTATTGGTATTAGTATTTACTTTTTACTGGTGGTGATTTTCCCACCATAACTTAACTCTCTATTGGGGGGGCTCTTGACATTTGGGGCAAGAAAAAGTGATGTAATGGCGTCGGCTGGCTGCTTTTATACTCCTGACGACCTGGCATCAGTCCTGGAGTGACAGCAACTGACGCAGAAATAATAAGTCTCTGATATTCAGGCCAACTGAGGGCAGGCAGATAACCCAAGTGTGGTGACTGCAACAGTGAATACACTGTAACATCTACATTTAAGGTAAGTGTACACAACTGTACTTTGTGTACAATTACCATAAATGTAGATGTTCGAGTGTATTCACTGTGGCATTCCTGGTTTCCCCCCTTCCAGCCCCCTTGTCTCTCTCTCTCTCTCTCTCTCTCTCTCTCTCTCTCTCTCCCTCACTCCTTACAGGGCTATTGGTATTTACTTTTTTACTGGTGGTGGTTATCCACCATAACTTAGCTCCCTATTTGGGGGCTCCTGACATTTGGGGCAAGAAAAACTGATTAAATGGCATTGGCTGCCTGTTTTTATACCACTGACAACCTGACGTCAGTCCTGAAGTGACAGCAACCGATGCAGAAATACTAAGCCTCTGGTATTCGGGCCGACTGAGGGCCCCCCCTGGCAGGATAACCCAAGTGTGATGACTGCAACAGTGAGTACACTCAAACATCTACATTTATGGTAAGTGTACACAACTGTACTTTCCAAGCATTTATGTACGTGTTCATGCAGTGCATTGGTTATGATTCGGCAGTCATGCATCTATTTTCCATTAGCATGGATGCTCTGAAGTTAACCGCCTCTGTTTTTAGGAGTCCAAAGTCAGCTTTGGAGAAGTTTTTCAGGCTGGATACCTTTGTGGGGGTGTGTGGGTGAGATGTGGATTTCCATGGTGATTAGTTTGTGGTCGGATCTAACCAGGGAGGAATTGACTATTGGTGTAGAGCAACAGTTGCTCATGTTAGTAATAACCAGGTCAAGGATGTTGCTTCCTCTAGTGGGGGTAAGAATGAGCTGGTCCAGGGAATTGGAATTGATGAATTCCAGGAAGCGTTGGGCCAGTGCATTGGTGCTTCAGTAGTTTTCCCAGTTGATGAAGGGGTAGTTGAAGTCTCCTAGTATGAGAGTGTTGGGTTGGACCTTGATAGATTCCATGGTGCTCAGACAAGTTGCTGCTCTGTATAGTTTTCTTGAGTCCTAAAATCTTTTATGCAGTAACTGCATTTCTGGTATGTTGTCAGCATTGCCTCAATTAAATTGATCCTCAGCACTGAACTGAAGGAGGATTTTGTTTTTAATGGTGTCTTTATATAAAAGTGTTCCTGCTTGGATCTGAATTGTATTACTCTTATTGAATAACAGTATAACAGGGGTGCTGCAGCATTTATTTTTTTTAGTTTTCATTATTTTTCTGTCTTACATTCAGCATAGCTTTTATCTTTTAATTTCTTTCTTTCTTTATTTATTGACATTTGGTAACCAGGAAAGTCCACTGGGTCAGAGACCCTTTTTCAGTGGAGCCCTGGGGATAAAAGCTGGAAAGTACAGTTACAAAGAAATAATATAGTATAACATCATATCAGCACGTATTTACAGAGTGTAAAGGTAGTTGCAATATTAGTATGACAAGCATTTATAAAAACATCAAAGCATTTAATTCAACAGCATTCATTTAAAGTGTGTTTTTTTTTTAAGTCATACAGTTAACACTTACAAAATTAACATTACTCTATAACATTGCTAATGCAGTTCAAATAGCCAGTAGTAGGATAACTCTAGAGCTAAAACAAAAACACAGGAACAATAAAATAGGTGGATGGAAGTTGAGAAATACTAGTTGGTAGTAACTAGTGACAGTAATCTATTTATTTATGGTGGCTTAGATAAGTGGTTGCAGGAACACATTTGATTATTGAGTTAATGGGACTTTAGTGCGATTTTGAGTCTGGGTAACAGAGGAGGGCAGAGCATTCCAAAGTTTGGCTGTGGTGAAGGAATAAAGGCTTTGTCCTGATGTTCTTAGGGGAGCCGTGTTGATAATCTCTGGACTTTTTGTCCATTAAATATTGTAATTGAATATGTCCTGGTTCAGGACTGAATTCCAAATCCATCCTGGATTATCACCTACCAGATTAACCTTTGGGCTTTTCTACAAGAAGTTGTTGATTTCTTCCTTCATTATTGCATGAAATGTAGAGGAGTGATGCTTTTTCATGATTCATTTTATACATTGCCAGCAGCAACATCATTTTCTCACTGTTGATTTTTATCAGCTACAGTTTCAGCTTTTTAAACGCTGCTCTTGTCTCATCTTTAGAGTTACAAATCATTATCCCAAGACTGAGATATACATTGAACCTTGCTAGATACAAAATCAACTTTTTGTTTCTTTTTTAAGCATATATATATATATATATATATATATATATATATATATATATATATATCATGATTTCAGCAATAAGAATATCTAAACATAATAGCTGACACCCCTTGGTTGTGTATCATGATCATCACAACTTATGTAGCCTTTGCTAGAAAATTTGTAAAACACCTTGTCTATAATGTGATCTGCACTGTCTATTCTGCAGACCTCCCCTTACACCTCCCTTGCATCCTGTTCTTCTCTAAACCTTCCAATTTTGCCAAACTCCTTAATACCTATTAGATACTCCCTTCCTGTTACCTTCTTAACCTCCATTTCCTTCTCTCCTGCTCCTACGTCTGTGCTCTTCTACCAGCTACATTAAGCAGTTCATTAAAATAAAACATGTTCCATGTGCCTCAAACAATCTCCTATCAAATCCCTGAGCTGTACAGTATTTGTAAGTTACATTTCCAGCTATGACTTTCACAGTTCAAGGTGTTGGCACTCAGCCTTCAGAAAGCTAACTTTGAAAGCACTTTAAATAGGAGGGTAATTTTTAAATCACAAAAAACTAATTCTCATGAAGAAAATGTTTATATGTATGTGTGTGTGTGTGTGTGTGTGTGTGTGTGTGTGTATATAGATATATGTATATATATATATATATATATATATATATATATATATATATATAGACATATATATATATATATATATATATATATATATATATACACAGGCTGGTGCATTTTAAGTAGCATAACCCAGACTGACTAAGAAAGAAGTCCCTTTGTTCGCAGCTGCTTTGTAAGGCGGTTCAGCCAGTACAAAAAGGCTTTATAGCAAGGAATATGGAAGATTTTAGATGTATTTTGGAGCAAGACAAATACCATTTGCATGAAGAAAGTGTTAAACCCAGTAAGAGAATTTTCATTCCTCCAGATCTGAATGAATGGACTATGGGTAGAGCATTAAAAGGTACAGTGAGGTTTTAGGAGTATTTCAGAGCAGTTCATTTCTACTCAGTGGAGAGCACAGGGGAGGATGGAGCCTATGATGTGTGTTTTCAGTAGTTAAATATGCAATGACAGAATAGTAAGTTTTCTTGTTTACATCAAAATGAAAAAATTGTTAAAAATATTGTTAGTGCATTTTTGCAGGGAAGCCTTGCTCCTCTGCACCCCTACACTCCTGCCACTCGGTGAGTATACTAACTTTAAAATTGCTGTACCTTGAAGTAAGTCAAATAATCCAAGATATCACAGTCTGCCCCTCTTTTTTCACCACACTTTGTAAAGTGTCTATCGCAAATGCATCTCCTTTAAGCTTCGTGCCTGAAGAAGAGCAATGTCTATTGAACCTTTTGTGCTTTGGGAAAAAAAAAGTAGACAGAATGAAGAGTGTGGAATAGTATACTTTGTTTAGAGAAGCTGTGGAGCAAGTCTTTTGGTTATGTAGTGCATGCAAAGTAATTTTTTCCTAGTGGGATTAGGTGATAGGATATAGTCGTGTCTCCGACCTTCATATTGTGTGCATTTGAGTGTATCTGAAGGGATGATGTCTGGGACAGTTTTATTACTTATTGTTTTTGCTTTCACTGCTGCTGTTGCTGATAAACCACAGGCCTAGTGGGACAGTCTTAGGAGAGAACTGAGATTAATTGGTTATTAATTAATTAATATATTTTTAAAACTGACTGTGAAAGATCTTGCCACGGTGCATCATTTTTTTTGTTTAGTTGTACTACATTTATCTGTTTATATTGCTGAGTTTGCTGTGTCTCCCCAGCTTTATTTATTCTGGCTGCCCTAGTGCCCCTCTCCATGACTGGGTGTACCTGCTCTTCCTTTCTCCCCAGACTACTCTAAGTGAGCTGGGGCCACTGTGGATCTCAAGGGTGTCCTGGGGTGTGGTGCCACCATCTGCTTCTGCTGCTGAAGGAGACTTTTATGACATACCCTTGTTTTCCCCACACTGATTTGGTACTCCTTGTCCAAAGAGATGCAGTAGGATTCTTCAGCTTTCTGAGGACTGAATGTATTGGTCAGTGACTTCTGCAGTGGACTCCATAGTTGCAGCAGCATCTTTGAAGAAGACTCCAACATACAGAGCCCAATTGCCCATCACCTAACAAGTACTCTTATGCACTGGATAGATGTTAGAAGCATGTTCATATGTCCTGTATGATGATCTTGATGGCTGATAAACATTTGAATCATAGGCTTCACTTTCAGACATAGCTGGTCAGTCAGACTAACTGGTCTCTGAATGGGCTTCCAGATAGGTGATTACTAGGTTAATGACCCTAGGGGGCCTTTATAAGTGCAGGTTTGCGTCTCAAACCCTGTACCATGTGTCTATGAGGTAAATGCTTTAAGAATTATGCCAACCTCTACTTAACCTTTTTTGTTTATTTGTTTCTAGATGTCAGCCCTTTAATGGGTTGCCAACCATACCATGTGCTTATCTCACAGTGCAGTGGATGATTTGGCTAGGGCAGCAGGTGCTGGACTTGCTGTATGCCATCACACCTGACAGTATGTAATCAGTACTGCTGATGATTCCAAGGCCAGCTATATGAATTTCTCTTTTGATGGGAAATTAATTTTCAGTCCAACTGTTAAAGCCATGCCGGAGAAGATAACAACAGAAATGGAATGCCTTTATCACTATTGGTGCTAAATTCATTTCTTGCCCAGTGCACATTCTCATAAGCTCAGTAAACCCCACATCATGCTTGGTTCAGGGGAGGCCACCAGCTGTGCAACATCAGAGGTTCAAGGAAAGGCTTATGTGGATTCCAGGCAGCCATCAACCGAGAAACAAAAAGAAAAATTGACAAAACAATCAGGGATACCATTGTCCTTCTGTGTGGCAGCAGTCTGTTGTCTGTGGTATTGTTCAACTATCCCAATTTGTAGTCATTCACCTCATGAGAATGACCATCACATGAGACAGTTGGATAAGGATAGTTGTATCTAGAGGCTGCAGGATCCCATTCTCTGCCCAAGCTGCATTCCCTTCCCCTCCCAGAAGTCCCATTCTGTTATAAGTCTGATGCAAGAAAAGTACTGCTAAATCTTCTTCAAAAGAGAGCTATCCGTGGGGGGGGGGGTCCCATTACCACCCCACCCCACCCACCTGAGCATATTCTTTTTAGTGTCAAAGAAGATAAAGGACTCAAGTCCATTCTCAGTCAGAGTGGCCTGAATCAATAAATTCCAAAAGAATCCTTTTATATGGTCACAATGCACTTAATTCTTCCTTGTTTATTGTGCTCCTTGGATCTGTAGGAACTATGCTGTCACCTCAGAATTGCCCAGGAGTTTTCTGCTATGAGCACAGACCAGTCACTCTCAGTTCAGTATGCTACACTTTGGGCTCACCACAGCTCTAGGGTGTTCATGTTTTTTTAGTGGTCTAGAGACTGCTGGGCATAAACCATTTTCCCTGTTTGCATGAATGACATATCTGATCCAGTTATGACAGTCTCATAACCGTGAGGAAGACACTTCTGACACTCTCCCAGTCCTCTGATGTCACATTGAGCACTGTGAAGTCTTAGTTGATGCTTATGCAGAAGATTGCATTCACTGGGCTTACTCTGGGCACACTGCTGCTCAGTCTTTCTGCCTATAAACCGGCTTTACCTTGTCAAGACTACGATCTTGCAGAATCAAATTGCGCTAGCTGCTAGCCTCTGCCAGACCATGTGACTTATGGCAGCCACAGTATGCATACTTCCTAATGAAAGCTATGACATGAGATTAATTCAGTGGACTTTAAGTTGCCAGTAGGATCAGTTTGTAGATCCTGTAGCCTTTCCAATTAAAAAATCCCAGAAATGTAAGGATCCTGTGAAGTTATGGCTGCTCAAGTCCAACCTGTCTTTTGGTAGACCTAAATTCCCATCCTGACTGTAGCTTTCACCACAGATGCCATCACCGTAAGGTGGGAGAACCATTTTCAAGGCAGAAAGACCAAAGTGTGTGGTCGCAGGTTTAGGCCAGTCTGCCAATAAAAGGTTTGGAAATGTGAGCAGTTACAAAAGCAGTCCCCTCTATTCAAGCCTTTCAGGAGTTCCTTTCCCAAGGTGCTGTTGCAATCCACATTGATAGTGTGTATGTGGTAGGGAATGCCACAAATAGGGAGGAGCTCCTTTTTAACTTCATTTTTAGGAACTTGTGACAGTTTGATTATAGGCTGTGTCTTGCAGTCCCCTTCTGTAGCCTGCCCCATACTGGTCAAACCAACTCCTTAGTGGATTGACTCCAGCAATGTTTTCTGGTAACACATGAGTGGTCTTTCATTCAGTCCAAAGCAGAGAAGTTGTTCCATCACTGGGAAAAAGTTTTCTGGGATCTTTTTAGATCTCCAACAGGTATAAGGTACAACAACATTTCATCCCTAGGAGAGGGTATCCTTGAAATTGGAGATCAACCTAGCTTTTCTTTTAAGAACAGGAAAAACCTAAAAAGACTATTATGTTATAAAACAGAAACTGACGCTATTTCTGAAGACAGGAGTTTTCAGATGAACAGGAGAGTTGGTACATTCAGATGTGGAAGTTGCAAGGCATGCTCTCATATAAACATCTCGAATACTTTTACACATCCCCTGACTAAGAGGAACTATAAATTTGAAGGATTTGCAAACTGTCGGAGTAAGAACATTATCTATGTTTATTTTATTTATTTATTTTACATTTATTTTACATTTGTTGACCAGGCTAGTCTAACTGGATATATGTCCATTTTTAGTAGAGGCCCGGGGAGAAAAGCTCCAAGCATGAACAGTGACAAAGTTTACAATATATAAAAAGACACGTAAAATCACAGTACAGAGGCAACATTGGTCAAAAGAAAAATTATACTAAACACAATAGTAAGTTTGAGCAAGACCCAATTAGGAGAGAAAACCCTTTTATTTTATCCTCATACTAACAAGGAAAGTGTAGTGACTAGAATTAGAGGCATAGGTTAGAGGAGTAGAGAAAGGGGTGAGAGCAGGAAGGGGAAAGAGATATCAGTCTGGCTTCGCACATGGACATAGCCAGTGAGTTTTAAGATGTTCTTTAAGATGTTTTTTAAATAGAGAAGTAGAAGCAAGGGTTGATATTTCAGAAGGAAGTTGATTCCAGTTTTTACCTGCTGTGTTCGAGAAAAGAGTCACCGGCTTTGTTCTTAGATTTAATCGAGGAAACTAGGAGCTTATTAGCAGAGCATAGTGTAGCCAGATTTTTGTATGGTGTAATCATATTAGTGAGGATAGGGGTGTTGTTGGGGTGGTATAGGATCTTTAGGGTGATAAGTAATTGTTGACAAAGTATATGGTTCTGTAATTCTAGCCATCCCAGTTGTTTGAGGTTTAGGCAGTGGTGAGTTTTAAAGTGGGAGCAAGTGATGAATCTAGCTATGCTATTATAACAGGTGGAAAGTTTTGAGAGGTTGTTATTAGATAGATTGGTATATATAGCAGAGGCATAGAAAAGGGTAGAAATAAGGTGGGTCTGGGCAATAGCTTTTCTGGCAGAAGGGGTAAGGAAGGGTTTAATTCTATATAGGGTACCAAGTTTTTTTATTAACAGACTTTATAGTGGAATTAATGTGGTCATCGTAGTTGAAGCGATTATCAATTGTTACACCTAGTAGACGGGTTGTAGTGTCTGGGGTTATGTTGGTAGCATTGTTAGAGGTTATTGAGAAGAATGGATGAGGTGATTTATGAGTTGGAATAAAGAGCAGTAATTTTGTATTTTGGGATTTGGGAGGAGGCAGTGTTGCATAAACCAATTTTCAACATTATGGAAAACAGTTTAGGTGAGGGACTGGAGAGAGTCTATGTTCTTAGCTGTACAGATTAAAGTAGAGTCCTCTGCATATTGAATGCAGGTGGCTTGTGGAATGTTTATGTGTAGATTGTTAATAAATAAGGAAAAAAGAAGGGGACCTAAGATAGAGCCTTAGGGTACTCCAATATTTACTGGAAGTAATGTAGACAGATTGCTATCCCAAAGTACTGCTTGCTGTCTGTCCTCCAGATAAGACCTAAACCATTGTAATGCTTGTGGATCGAGTGAATTGGCTTTTAGTTTGTCTAGAAGTAAGTTATGGTTAACCATATCAAAGGCTTTTGGCAGGTCAATAAATAGTGCAGAGGAAAAAGAGTTATTGTTATGATTTTTGTGTATAGTCTGTGAAGGATAGCAGGGCAGTCATTGTGCTATGGAATGGCCTGAAGTCATGTTGGCAGTTTGCCAGTAGATTATTTTGTAGAAGGTGGTTAAGTAGTTGTTTGTAAATACATTTTTCCATTATCTTAGCTATTGGGGAGAGTAAGGCAATAGGCCGAAAGTTAGAAAGTTCAATAGATGATCCACCTTTATGTAGAGGGATGATGTGGGATACTTTCCATATGGTAGGGATTTTGCCTTCTGAGATAGTTCTATTAATAAGGATAGAGATGGGATAGTCTATGGCTTTTGTGGCAATTTGTAGGTATTCAGCTGGGAGACGGTCAGCAGAAGGGGTGCAAGGTTTCAATTTTTGAAGGAGCTTACAGATGAGAGATGTAGGTACAGGTTGTATTTGAAAGGTAGGAGATAAAGTCTTAGAGGTATTTAGTGGGGAAGCAGTAAAAGGAGGTAAAGAATTGTCTAGGGTTAGAATGGCTTCTGTAAAGTAGTTATTAAAGGCATCAGGAATCTGGTTGGAGTTATTTTGGTTGAATCCTGCAGGGGCAGGAGTAGTAGAGTGGTCTGGCTGAAGACGTTTGTTTATCCCTAACCAAAATTTATGTGGAGTTTGTTGACTGGTTTGTTGGAGGTGAAAGTAGAAGTCTTTTTTGTCTCTAAGAATATCTTTCTTGGTGGCATTTCTTAACTGTTTAAAAGTGGAGGTGGCAACCTGCAGTCATTGCAAGGCATACTACATAGGGAAAACTAATCAAATGCTCAAGGAACGTATCCTAAAGCACTTATCTGACATAAGAAAAAAGTTACCAGCAGTGCACTTTATATGCATATTAGTATAAATGACAGTCACTCTTTCAAGTTCATGGCACTAACTAGGCTTCATGAAACACCAAGAGATGGGGATTTAGTAAATCGAACAGAAATCGAAGAGATGAATTGGATAATGAATTTGCAGTCAGATCAGTCACCAGGTCTGAATGCATTTGTCCCTTTAAAACCTGCACTAAAAGGCAAAGCTCTTCAGCACTCAAAATGACGTAATTAAAAGGGTGTGTATGCTGCTATGGTTACTAACTGCATCTAAATGAGTGAACACTAGGAAATGAAGGTATTTAAGAGGAAGTTTCACTGGCAAACATTTAGGATTTGAAAAAAGTATTATATCAAAAGCGCTTATCCGGTTTATGAGCCAGTGTGTTTATTTTATTTTATCTCATCGTATATTTTATTAAAGTTTTCAAGTGTTTTTAAGTGGAATTGGTGGCAGAACCATTTGTTTTTGGAGTTTATGGAGCATCTTCTCCACATTAATCCCTTCAGAACTCGTGTCAAGGAAGCCTTTCCTGAGCCTTCACTCCTCACGATCAACCACTTGGTTTTTCCAATTCCAGTGATGGCCACTAACCCCTTCTTACATGAAAGTGTGGTTCAGATCTTGACTAATGCCCAGAGATCAAATTTGTGAAAGGCTCGCAAAACTAAAATTGACATGTTTTTATTTTTTTATTAATTCTGGCCATGGCCACTGTGTTGAACCAGTTTGTTGCCTCTGTTCCTGCCATCCCTGATTATTTGTCACAAATGTTTGATTTTTGACTCATCTTTAAGTTACTATTCTGATATAGTTCATGTGGCAGTCATACCCAGTTTCCTTCAGAGTATTGGACTCCTTTGAAAGTCTGCAAAGCACTTTTGATTTTCTTTTATATCTTCACCTCAAAGGTCATGTCCCTACTTGGTTTCTCCATTTTGTCCTTTAAAAATTAACTAATCTGCTTATTGAACCAGCAGCCTCAACAATCTAAAATATTTGTCTCTGAAAACTCTGTGGTGGCTATTACATCAACCAGAAGGATGTCAGAACTGTAAGCTTTTTGTTAATCCCCTTGCTTATTTATTTTACAAAGACTGAATGTGCATGACAACAAATCTTCATTCATTCCCAAGGTAGCTACTGAAACAGACATGAACCAGGCAGGTAATCTACCTTTTTCTGAGTTATTCAGACAAAAGTGTATATTTATTGCATTGCATGGATATGTATAGGCAGTTAATCAGTAAGAAAAGACTGTTAACTATTTGTTTTTTCCAAAAATAAGTTGGGCTGTAGAGTTTCTAAACTGTCTGTGTAAATGGATTTGATTGTTTGTGTCATTGGTTATCAAATATGCTACAAACCTTTGCTATCTGAACTTAGCAATTATTCATGGGTGACATATTCGTGCTACTGCTTTGTGAGCATTACTAAATACTTTTGCAAGGCATTATAACGTGAATGTAATCCCCATGCCCAGGTTACCTTTTGGGGCTAGTGTCAGAGATATGTTTTTGTAAGGAGCAATTCAGGAGGCCAGGCTTGGGGCTTTGTTCCCAAGGTGGTGAAGATGGAACTCCCAATACCTAATATAAAGGTTATGTACAGTCTGCTGTGGGAGTTCCCTCTTCTTCAGCATACCCACCCGCGTTCCCCTTTTCTCAATCCTGAGAAGGCATTACTTGATATGTTTCTTTTTTTGATAGCTTTTATGAGTTGTGATCCAGCTTAGTGTGGACTTGCATATAAGTGGATAAACATCCTGATTGGCACACATTGACTGTACGGAAGAGGGTCTTTGTAGCCTTGAAAGGTTGTAGATGCTGGGCTCAGTCTTTCTGGTCTTGATCCTCAAGGTGATGAAGATAGAACTATGAATACAGATATGTTGTTATGGTATGTGCGTAGGTGTCATTTACTTAGCATTAAAAAAGGGTACATCTGGCAAATAAAATAAAATGCAATGTCCCTGTATATAATATTTGCAAAACAAGCATAGCATTTTGCATGGTTCTGGAGGCTTCATCTTCAAAATCGGCACCAACAGAAATGCCATAATGATTGCATCATAACGTTCTTATTATAAAAAGAGGTTATAGTATTTGCCCTGGACTTTCTTCCTTTGCCTTCTGAGGTTAGATTAAGCTACTGCTAACTAAAGTTTTTTTTCTGCTGGTAGTCTCTGCCTTTGCTGGCCTAGTTACAGCATGACCTAGTTACATATCATACATACCTGCTTGAGAGTCATCCTTCCTCATACAGTTAAAATAATTTATTTTGTCTTTATGCATAGGAGTTTATAGATCCATAGGCAATTACCAAGCTAACTACTCTTGCAGGCCATTTAAAGTCTAGCTAATTTTCCTTTCAAAGGTAAGACAAACCCTGTATGTTGTAACTGTGAGGTGGACACCTTAACCATTATACTAACCCCCAACATATTTGTACATTAAAACAGAGTAGGGTAATTCATCATACAGTAATTGCTCTGTCTTGTCAGTTTATGATAAAATGAAAATAATGTCAGATTACTAACTACAGGTTTCAGGTAATTCAGGACTTCTTATGCACCTCTGAGGTTTATTTAGTAGAGTCCATGTCTTCTGTCTTACATTGGAAAAAAATATTTTAGAACACCTCAAGGAGACACATAACCCTTGTTTAGATGAAAAAACATTTTAAAGAATAAGGACATATAGAAAATGTTTTTTAACTTTATGGAGAAAGTTTTATTAGTGAATGCTTTGCTGACATTTAAGTGTGTTTTTACTTAATCAGTGTATACTGGATATGTCAGGCCTTTTACTCTTAAGGCTTAAACTGTGAAATTAATTGGAATATGTTTATATATAAATGTGTTCTTGCGTCTTAAATTATCATTAGAGATTTAAAACTTGGGTCATACGATAGTTACTTTGTCATGAAAAACTTTGTAGTCTTGCCCTCCTGGAAGACAGTTTTGCTGAGGTAAAACAAACAATACCAAAGCCTTGGTAAAGGATGGGCTCATGAACACCAAAGTCAAAGAAAAAGAATAAATGAGCCACTCCACCACACCTATTCAGGTCAAAGAAAGTCCACTTTAATATTCAGCTTGCTATTGGAATATTAAAGTGGACTTTCTTTGACCTGAACAGGTGTGGTGGAGTGGCTCATTTATTCTTTTTCTTTGAGTTTTGCTGAGGTGCCAGCAGCATTTTATTTTCTTCTTTATGCTTCACGTAAAGAAATCCCAATCCCTCCGAGCTACATGCTCTAGGGACCTAAACCTTGTCACCACAATAAACAGAACATGCTGGAGGGATAGATTCCTGTCTCAGAGACTTCCCATATTCTGGAACAAACTACCTATCTATATCAAACAAAGCTCCTCATTAGCACTCTTCAAGAAAAACCTTGATGATTGGATGGGAGATAGGAAATTCACCCCGGGGATCACTTCTGTGGCTCTGCTTGACAGGGGCACAGGAAAATAATTTTCTTGGGTGGCAAAAGCCAGGGTACTGTTTGACTAGGCTTATATAGGCCCTAGGGCCAGTAGCCTAGTACCTACATATGAACCTATGAACCTATGGAAATTGTTTGACTGCAGCAAAACTGTTACTATATGATTTTGCTGTTCAGCATTGGAGGCATGTTAATATATTAATGCCTATGGATGTCCACATCTGCATGTATAATTAGCCTTCTGTAAATCCTCTTCATTAGGCCTTTGTCCTGTGGAGCTTTTGGGGAGTAGGAACTGAAAATTCGTAGAGAGGACCTATCTTTTGATTGTATTGGCAAGTCATAGCACCATTATGCTACTGATAAGATGATATGAAGAGTTGGCACTGGACAGGAATTGCTTGGAAAATTGCTGTCAGATCTGGATTTCACATGCTATACGTCCTAACTCTGATGCTTCTTCTCATGTTACAGCAAGTGCCGTATGCATCCACCTTATTTAACATCAGAAAATGGAAAACACTACATTTTGTGACATCTTTGACAAACAGGATGGAGTGTTCTCCACATAAGTAAATGTAGATGAGGGCTGCAGTGTTCTGAGAAGTCTTGGCTTGGATGTACACTCTATGATTTTCCCCCTGCCCTGCACATTAAGGATAAGCTCAGACTTGTAAAGAAATGTTGAGATGACTTCTTTGAATATTCCAAAAAAATTAATTACCCAAAGCTAGCACACAGTTTAGTAATGTTAACTTTAGATGTTAAGTTGTCTATCTCACCTTCATTCTTGCTGGATGGGTTCAGAGCCGACCTCGGCTCCGACTCGGCCACTCTAAAGCTCGAGAGTTGGTTCCATATCCCAGAATGCTAGTACTACCCCAGATAGGTGTTTGGTTTAGGTGAGTTATTGTAGAGTATTTTATAGTCTACTTAAACCCCTTTAATTTAATCTTTTATTGTTATTTCCCTTAAATTAGTGGATTTAGACCCTTTTTCCTTCGTTTATCCCTTCTTTTCACAAAGAACATACATTCTTTCCCTCAGGCCTTGGCCCTTCCTCCCCTTAGTGGAGTGTCTGTGTTAGGGATCTAAAACTTGTGACAGTTTAATTTTTTAGTTATAAACTTGTGTAAGTGTAATCAGTGTGTTTGAGTGTGTGTGTGGTTACACTTTCTTTGACTATGTCCAAGGACTCAAAAGAAGTGTGACTCGTGCTGTCAGAAAATGTCTCTGACAGACGGTCACACTTCTAGGACTCTTGTGCTGTATGCCATGGCTTCAGCCCTAGAGTCCTGCAGGAAGAAAACAAACTCATTTTAAGAGGTTTGCTTAAGCCTGAGGGTTCCTAGGTCCTCGACTCCAGCAGTCACCATCCCTTGGCTCCATTCATTCAGCTCCAGCGTCTCCCTTGCTGTCTGAATGGAGCCATAGATCTCACTCCTCTAGATCATCGAGGCTTTCGGATCATGACCTTCAGAGGGTAGTGAGGCGACTTCTAAAGTCCGAGGCACTGGCCCAGGTGCTTCAACCTATTCCTCAAAATATTCCTCCTCCGACTCCTTTGAGCTCGGAGCTGAACCGAGACTGTGGTAGCAACCGATACAATTGTCTTCAGTTCTTTCTTCCTTGGAAGAATCTCGGTGCCGGACTTCGCCATCTCTGTCGGTGCCGAGGCCGGGGACCTCTGGCTCTGCCTGACAGGGTGTGTTGGAACCTGATCAACTCCACAGTCGGCTCCGTCCGTCCCTCCCTCTTCGGTGCCTCAGGTTATGTCTACTCTCTCCCTCATCACGGACCGCAGAGAGCCAGCTCCTCAAGAATCATTTCATCCTCTTCGAGGCCTCTCCTGAATTGGCAGGTGAGCCCCTAGGAAGAGAAAAAAGAGGAAACACATAGACTCACCTGAGTCTGTCACCTCTGACACAGATTTAGAGGATTCGAGGTTCCCCGTTCCCCTTCTGAAGATGTCTCCTTTGCAGACATTCTAGAGATCCTAAAACAGAGGGGAAATTGGCCATCCCTTAACCCTTCGGAGGATGAATCTGTGTATCTTGAGGCGTTTGGCTTCCACCTCCTGGGTGCCCCCTTTGACCCCTCATGCAGGTGGTAGCTCCTGATTCAGTGGACCCCACCCCAGGAGACCTTCAAAGTTTATAACAGCACCCACAGACAAGCAATTTTGACTAAAGGAGTGACTGTGGATGCTATGGTGGTAGCTGCTGCCACTAAGAAGGAACTAGCTGATCCTTCGGTACCTGTCCATCCTCCTAACAAGGAGTCTAGGTCTATGGACAGATGTTTCAGCGACCTTTGCAATGCGTTCGCTGAACTACCTATGCCATTTCACTCGTCTTCAAAGAGACTTGATCAAGGAAGCGAGTGAGATGTTGAAGGATCCTACAGCTGCGGGTTTTCAGGACAAGATGAACGCTCAGCTGGCTACCCTAAATTCTATAGCCAACTCCTCCATGCGCCTCCTTTCATATGTGGCTGATGGAGCAGAGCCGCAGGGACAGGTGTCGCTGCGTCGGCATGCCTGGATGCGACTATGCAATTTTATGGACCCCTTTAAAGCGTCTTTCACTAATTCCCGTTTGATGGATCATCTCTCTTTGGTCCTCAAGTGAAAGAAACCTTGACTAGGTGCGAGACAGATGGCAAAACTCTTTCTGCCGGAGTCCGTTTTCTACTCCTTCTAGACCTTACCCCAAAGGCCAGAAAAGTGGAAAAATGTGGTTCCAAACAATCTCAAGGGAATTTGCCTGGGTTCCCTCCAGAGGCAGAGGGGAACAATAATGGTAGATGTCGCCCTAGAGGCAGGGGGTCCAGAACCAGGGCAATCGAGAAACCTTTTCCGATAAGCCCTTCCAGCATCCCTGAGGTGTTGCCCGACTGTCCACCTGAGGCAGTCGGGAAGATTGTCACTGTACCCAGAAGCCTGGTGATCCCTAACTCAA
Source organism: Protopterus annectens (assembly GCF_019279795.1). Classification (NCBI taxonomy): domain Eukaryota; kingdom Metazoa; phylum Chordata; order Ceratodontiformes; family Protopteridae; genus Protopterus; species Protopterus annectens. Next base: position 1,653,771,193 of record NC_056731.1, on the reverse strand, counting down.
GACAAGTGGGTACAGTTCATCAAAGGCTATTCCATTCCGTTTTTCGTTTCAGATTCCAAATCAATCAAAAATCCCTTCCAGATGTTCCCAAAGGGATCAAGCAAATTTCAAAGTTGCTTGCAAAAGAGTCATTCAGCCAGTACCAGCAGACCAGCAAGGATCCGGAATCTACTCAATTCTTTTTGGTTCCAAAGAAAACAGGGGACTGGAGGCCCATCTTGGATCTCAGTATCTTGAACAAGTCGGTCAAGAAAACAAAATTTCGGATGGTCACCCTACAATCCATCCTACCCCTATTGGGCAAGGAATACTGGATGTGCTCTATAGACCTCCAGGATGCGTACTATCATATAAAAATGAGCACCAGGAGATTCCTAACCAGTCATTTTCAATTCAGAGCCCTGCCCTTTGGTCTCACCACTGCCCCGGTGTTTAATGCAAATGCATGGCAGTGGCTCTCACCACTGGCGTCAAAGATTCCAGGTGTTTCCATATTTGGACGACTGGCTCCTCACAGCTCCTACCAAGCATCTCCTTCTAATGGCCAGAGACTACACCTTCGCATTTGTCAAAAGTTAGGCATATCAATAAATTGAAAAGTCTGTTTATTACCTTCATAGGAAATCTAGACACAGTCAACATGTCTCTTGAGACTAACAGATCAGAGAATAGCACACATACACAAAATGGTCTCCTTCTCTTCACAGCAACAGAGTCAAAGCCAGATTAGTTCTGAAGGTACTGGGGATTATGGCGGCTATCCCTCTACTTCTGTTAGCCAGATTCCACATGAGAATCCTTCAATGGATGCTTTTCACACAATGGTCATACCAGCAACTTCCCATGTCCCATACCATTATGATTGCATGCAAGAATCATCTTCTTTGGTGGATGTCTTCCCCAGCTCTTCCTGGGAAGACCCTTTGTTCTCCGGTTGCTACTCTGACAACGGGGGGGCATTATCAGGCAGAACTGTCCAGGGCATATGGCAACCAGACGAATGCCACTTGCATATAAATGTTCTAGAGATGAGAGCAGTGCTTTTAGCGTTGCAAGCCCTTCAAGACTCTCTTCCTCTGGGAACGATAGCAATCCAGACGGACAATATGTCTGTAGTGTGGTATATCAACAAACAAGGCGGAACCAGATCATTTCTTCTCAGTGGTTTTGATAGCAACGCACATCCCTGGGAAGTCCAATCAAATTCCGGACAAGTTGAGCAGAGCTATCCTCATGCAAACAGCAAGTGCAGAGATTATTTCACCCTATTCCGTTACCAGGCCAGCCCAGCAGAGCTAGTCCAAGTTTGGCCCGGGGACTTCTGTATGCTTTTCCTCCTTCCCACTAATCTCTCAAGTGGATACAAAAGCTATCGCTCAGAAGGCCTCATTTATCCTCATTGCTCCTTACTGGCCTCGACAGATTTTCCCCTTTCTACATCAATTTCTGTTGGAGCAACCTGGCATCTGGACCTAGTTCCAGACCTTTTGATCCATCAATCGGGTCAGTTTCATTGAACCTCACTGCTTGGTTCCTCCAGTTCCTACCTAGCCAGGCTTCCTCAAATATCTCACTCTGTTCGAGATATTTTATAAATCTTCCACTCGAAAGATTTATCTTAGTAAATGGAAAACGTTTTGCCTATTGGGCTCAAGGAAGGGATTTAGATCCTTTCACTGCTCCCATCCAAATAATTCTTGATTTCTAGCTGAGCTCTTTCATGCAGGTTCATCTCCCTCTGTTCTCAAAGTCCAATTGGCAGCTATATCTAATTTTCATGTGGGCATTTCAGATTCTGCTATCATGTCTCACAAGCTTTGCAAAGCTTTTTTGAAGGGAGTTTTTCTTCTCAGACCTCCTATAAGAAATCCTCCTCCTTCTTGGGACCTTAATTTAGTTCTCACTTCTTTGATTCTTCCCCCTTTCGAACCTGCAGCTTCCTGTTCATTAAAATTGCTATCATGGAAGACTCTCTTTCTGGTAGCTGTTACTTCAGCTAGAAGGGTTTCAGAGCTTCATGCACTCAGCTGTCGACCACCATATCTGTTGTTCCATAAAGACAGGGTATCTCTTTTTACCTAAAGTAGCCTCTGCCTCTAACCTAAATCAAAGCATTGATCTTCCTGTGTTTTTTCCAGAATATTCTAACAGGTCTGAACAAAAATTGCACTGGCTAGATGTTCATCGTCAATTAAGGTACTATTTGGATAGGACCAAGCAATTCAGAAAAACTGACCAATTGTTTGTCTCTTATGCAGAAGGCAGAAAGGGACTTTCTGTTTCAAAGGTATCACTATCCAGATGGCTAACATCCCTGATTTCCCTTGTTTATGAAATTAGACACCAAAAGCTACCTAACAAACCTAAGGCCCACTCCACCAGAGCTTTGGCTACTTCTATAGCCTTCCAAGACAGACTGCCTATTGACACCATTTGTGCGGCTACTTGGGCTACTCCTCACACATTCATTTCACATTATAAGTTGGATTTAGCTTCTAGACATAGAGCTAACCCGGTTCCACTGTTCTCAAGAGCCTGTTCCGATAGGCCACCGGGACAAGGTGCTATCCAGCAAGAATGAGATAGACAACTTAACATATAGAAGTTATGTTCTTACCATAACGTTCCATGTTAGTTGTCTTCCTCGCTTCTCTTTTCTTTTCCCCTCCCTCCTTCCTGGCCTGGGCAGACCTAGAGGAGTTTGATTGTGACCTCTCTTTCTACCACCTCTATTGCTATAGGTATATGCTCTGCTGTGCATATTTTTCCTGGATCAAGCTTCAGGTCACCTTCCTCTTCCTTGTTTTTATAGAGGTGGATTCTTCCTTTCCAGTATTTCTGGTTTTATTATTAGCTGGGCCTAGCTCACAAACGAGATCTGAGGTAGTACTCGCCTAGCATTCTGGGATATAAGGGGAGCCTGGAACCAACTCTCGAGCTTTAGAGGTCAGCTCCGAACCCATCCAGCAAGAAAGAAGGCGAGAAGAAGACAACTAACATGGAACGTTATGGTAAGAACATAACTTCTATTTTCTCTTGATAAGTGAACTATGCAAGAAAACACTGTTTCAGTTGTAGACTGAGGACATGCAAATTTCCTTTTCCCAAATGAAGATCACGTGCAATGGTTTTGTAAGATGTTTAAGGCAGTGCCTTATGGAGTACTGAGCTTGGTGTAGTTGTTCAGTGTAGCTGGTGGCACCCAAGAACTGCTAAGTAAAGGATTTCTTCCAATAAATTGTATAATAGAATCAGTGAAAGTTCACAGCTCATGCCAACAAAAGTTTGCTTTCTGTCTCCATATTTCACATTCAGGCTAATAGGCATATTTGAATAAGTGTTTCCCGTAGTTGAAGAGTATAATTCCACTTTTACCAGATGATAAGGTCTGATGATAAGAAAGGTTGTGCACTGTAAGACAGAGGTAAGCTAGGCAGCGACATGTGGACTAAAACATGTTACCTTGACCCTGTTATTGAAGAGTACTAAGTTGTACACAGTTCTTAAATCCATTTAAGCAGTATGTGTAATAGGGGTGACTGCTGCAGTTCATGTAAATCACTTGAATCCATTAAAGGTGGTAATTCTAAGCAATAAAAAAGGAAGAAAATCAAACTAGAAATTATGTTAACTAGTATCAGCATAACTGAAAATATTTAGTCACTGGATTCATAATTGTTAATTTAAACCCTGACTTCACTCCCCTTCCTCACAGAGTAACACATTTTATCAGCTTACAGATGCTATTCAGTTTAACAGGAAAATGCTAAAGCCTTGTCTCTTAATGTGATCTTTCTGAATGCTTAAAGTATTAGAGTTTTGCTGTGGAAAGCGTACTGTTAATTGACTCAGCTGCTAGTATAGTAGGCGGTAGAGAGGTCTTCACTTTTTGCCTTTCTTGTACTGGGCATGTGAATGAATGATTTTAACAAATTTTATCCATATTTGAAATTGGTTTGTTCATTATGTTTTATTTTAGGAAATGCTGCCCTTGCAGAACAGATGGAAAATGTGCACATTTCAGGAATGTCGACTTGTAAGTCATTTCTTGTAATGTTTAAATTTCATGCATGACTTAAGTGGCAAATATTGAAATCCATGAGTTTTGCAATGAAGAGATATTTGGATAGCAAAATCATTACAGCTTTCACAGCCATATAATATGGAATAAAGAAACTGGAACGTGGAAAAATGTTTCCAAGATAAATTGATACATGCTTGCTCGAGAGATGGTAGGATTTCTATAACTTTATATACAAATTATGAAGTTCAGGAATTTATTGTTAATGACATTTAAGTGTTTTATTTGTGTAAGATAGAGAGAGTGTGCACAGTTATTATTTCTAAGCTAAATTTCAGAGCATTTACAGTTTGTAATTCATTTGAATGTCAACATTGTGTTCGGGTGCAGTTTTAGTAAAGGATTTCTTTTTGCTATTAAAATGGTGCCTAAAGTGTGCAGCCTGTGATCTGTAGCTGCCCCAAGCAATGCTGACTTCCTCAGAGTTTAGTAGGTGGTTTGGCCACAAAAGGCTAACTGGGCACAATTCTATTTACAAAGGAAGCATTTGTTTAAATCATTTGCAAAACTGAAATAAAAGTAAAATAATACTGTTCTGATTCTCAAAATAATTGGCAAGGATGACTGAGCAGAAAAAAAGTTATTTGGGAAGTATGAAGTATCTGAAGGAAAGAGCAAACAGTTCAGTTACATCAAAATGAAAGTTAGAGGTGATGCAAATAAACATCTAGCCAAACAGCAGAAAGTTTAGTTGAGGGAGACGTTTAATAAAAGAATAAAATAAATGAGTTGTTACCAAGGAATGAGTTGTGAGAGTTTTAGTAGTTTTTAGGAGTTTTAGTAGTGACAGAGCAGTATACACTGTCAAGGCCTTAAGTCAAAACTTTTGGCACTTAAAAGAAGGCTATTACACAACAGAATCACTGGACGGGCATGTTGATACCAGATTTTACATTGAAGCGTAGGTTCTAAAACAGCTTCCAGGACTTGTGCAGCATATTTGTGTTTGATAGAATTAACAGAATTCTGAAAGAAATTGTGTCAGAAATAATGGCTCCATTGACTGCATTTTTTTAAGAGCTAAATCTTGACAGTAATAGACTGGAGCGGGTATGTTTGCCCTTACAGGACTGCAAGAATGGGGAATTGCGTCTGTTACTTTTGAATTCTATGCTGTGAGAACATATATGATCTGTATCAGAAAGCAATTTTTCAGATACCTGCATGGAGTGTAGAGGATTCATGGCACAGTTCAAAAAGTAGTCAAAGTAGAAAGGTCACATTAGATAAGTAGATAATCTTGCCCAGTGTATTAGACTTGCTTATCTAGATGGTATCAAAGCATTTAAACTACTCCCACAGAAATAAACAAAAAGGGTAGCTTGGTAAATGGAGTACAATCTGAAGGTAAATGTATGTTCTTGTGTAGTGCTGTGCGATTTATAATTGCATCTGGCTATTTTTAAGCCATTTTTGTAACAGTGAAGAGTTGTATGTGGCAAGTTTGCAGCAGGGATGATGTGCAAAACAGCATGGAAGTAATAAAAAAAATAGCAAAGTTGCAGGAATGGTTAAGTATGATATATACAGCATTGGTCTATGAACGTTTGCTTCGTTCATGATTTAAGAATGGTACCGTCTTCTGTGTGGAGACATGCGTGAATGGGCGTACCTTCGTTGAAGGTTGTGCGTCAGGCCTGGCAAGTTGGTACGTAAAAATCTACTGCCAATCATTAGCGGACCGGAGTTCCGCTGTGGCGACCCCTAACCGGGAAAAGCCAAAAGATACAAAAAACAAGTAGAATCACTTTCCTTATTTTCTGTTTAGCATTTGTATCATTAGTCCCATCCAGAATATAGCAACACTTTATCAGGTTTCATAATATCCGTAGATTTATCAAATTTTAGTTCATCTAAGACTGCCCTTCTCTTCCTTAAAGAGGTTATAAAATCCATTATTAGTATTCCTTTGGCTTAATTTATGAAAGTCAGCTTCACATACCTTTTCAGAAGTTTGCAGCAAAGGGTGCATAATAGGGTTGAATGAACTCTTTTGCCTGAATTTAATCAGCAGGACTTCCTTTATTATTAGAAATGGATTTTGCCAAATTAAACATCCTTGTGAATATATGTAATTCAGTAAGGGCCTCTACAGCAAATTTCTTATACGGTCCAAATATAGAACCTTTGTCAAAAAATTTAAAATGCTCTAGTTTCACAACAATATCACTATAATTTAAAATGTTATAACTTTAATTGTGTCCACCCATGTAAGGTTTCCCAGTGTTTATCCAAATTAGTAGTCACCTCAGGTACTAAGTTCTCATTTCCCCCCACCCTTTCTTTCCATTCCTTTTCACTTTGTTTCTCCCTGGAAAACCCATAGTTTTGTCATAGTGATGTTTCACCTGAAAACTTAAAAACTCCCTTTTCTGCCATCCTGTCAGACCTTCTCAGTGTCAGAAATTCACTCAAGTCATCTAAAACAGGGCTTGGTTCTAGAGGAAAAAATGATTTATATGCATCAATACCCCCTTCGAAAATTAACTTGTCCTTGTGAAGTACCCATTGAAGGGGGGAGTTTAAATAATCATTTTTGACACCCTTATGAGCAGTGTTGGCTTCATATTGTTTCAAATCTATCATGAGTATTTTTTTGTTTTCTTTGTGTGTTGATCTCACTTTATCTCCTTTAAAAAAATCTTTAAATACTCATTTTCTTAAGTTATAAAAAGGAGGTTATTATTAATCTTAGCAAATAAATTGTTAATCTCTCTGATAAAAGATCCTTAATCAAATCCCTGAATTTCTTAGCAATTCCATTACATCAAAACCAAATTTGAATCAACACAAGTTCTTTAAAATAAATTGAATCTGTTGAAATTTCATTAATAAACAATGGGCACCTAAGACCCTGGTGTACAATTTTTAACTTCATACATTCACCAAAATAAGCATTCTCCAGTTTTACATTATACAGTTTTAGTAGTTGCTTTTCAAATACCGTTGCCTAGCCTGATAAAGACAACTGAGCATTATACTCTCTAAAGTTATTTAAATGTTTACCAAAGGTAAAATCCTTAGAAATACAATTGTCAAAGTGAAATAAGTCTTTTTGAATCTGATGAGGACAAAAATGCTCAACATTTATTTTGATAGTGTGAAAGTAAATTATTTATTCTTCAGTACCCTTGACGACTGTTTTTGATTTGGCTGTGCACCAGTTTTCTTCTGTTTACAAGTGTACTGCTGTTAGCACACCACCATTGTTACTTGTGGTTTAATCTGTCTTGTACCTCAGTGAGAAACTAGGTACTACTTGTCCATATCTATCTGTAGACAGACTGTCTGGTTAAAGAAACTCCAGCTCTACTCAGTGGCATACCGCCTGCTCAGAGGCGATCTGTGCCTGACGTATAAAGCCATGTCCAACCCAGAATTAATGGACATGCTGCTCCTCAGAAAATCCAAATCCCATCGAGCTACGCGCTCGAAAGACTTGAACCTCAGCACTGAAATAAATAGGACATGCTGGAGGGACAGATTCATAACCCAGAGGCTCCCTTCACTCTGGAATAAAATCCCAGTCTGGGTTAGGCAGAGTCCCTCATTGACTCTCTTCAAGAGGAATCTTGGTGAGTGGATGGGAGATCGTAGGTTTACCGCGGGTATCACTTCTGTGTCACTGTTAGACAGAGGCACAGTATACTAACCTCGAAAAAGGGCATAGCAAAATTAATTTAAAATGGGTGGCGAAAGCCAAACACACTCTGGCTAGGCTTATAAATGCCCTAGGGGCAGATAGCCTAGTATGAACATATGAACCTATAAGACGTATTGTTCATGTAAATATCCTCAGGTTAAGTACATTGTACCATCCCGGTGAGGTAGCTGAACGATCTCTTACCCCTAAAGTATGTTCTGCAGTTTTAGATGTTCAGGTGGAATGACAAATACCAAGGTTCCCCGATGTTCATGAAGTCAGAATACCTGGTATGTGACCCTTTGAGAAGTCATTGATGATAAAATGCTGGAAAGCACAGCAGCTTTATGTAGCATGCACTACCAAAAATACATGTCAAACATGTATGCATTAGTGCTTCGTACTAAGACAACATTCATGATAAAATTATTTTCAGAGAATTTTTGAGGCACGAAAATTTTATTGTGAGTGCCTTAAGACCATCGTGGGATATGGTAGTGAAACCATAGTTTGGGTCCATCAGCTGGAACTAACACAGCTCACCTTAGATAAGACCTTATTTGAGTGTGTGTACCATCTCAGTCTTATTTGTTTACTTATCGATAGGACGGATGCTGTGTAAAAATACTCTCCTGTAATGGAAGACAGATAGTTACTTTTTTTTTTCAAGCAGTAGGTGTATGTATTACAAAAATATTGTCAATGTACTAGGTGATAATTACATTTCACAGCCAAAAAAAGATGTATATATTTTTTTAACAGAGTAAGTGAACTGTACCATTGCTGATCGGTTTCAGTCATGACCCTGGCTATAAAAGCACACGTAAATGCAGTGCTTATATAGACATAAAAACATTAAAGTCAACCAAGATGCCAGTCTTATAAAACAGTGCTGCTTATTATGCAGAAGAATTTACAAAATGTAGTTTCTTCTCAAACAAAGTGCAGCCAGCATCTTCAAACAGTTATATACTGCTGGGTACAGTCTCTTTCAGTGTCTCATTCTCTCAGTAGTTCAGCATAAACAATCACCAGCTTCCTCCTGATATTGTCACTGTGTTGTTTCACTTTCTATGCCTCTGCTTGGGAGATGAAATTCCCCTTCACAAAGGGTAAACTATAGAGGAGCTTTCCTCAACCCTCCTTATACAGCTTTAACTGTTTCATTAAGCAAACTGTTATGGCTAATACAGCAAATTCTGTTTTTTATCTTAAAGAAACATGCTCAATGAAGGTAAAAAAAACTTTCTGACTTAAAGAAACGGCGTTTATTTTTACTATGTTCACTATAAAAGCTGTATATGGTAGAGTGCTGGTCACCACTAATCAGTCTCAGTCTCTACCTGAGCAAAATTGTAAAAATACAAAGTGGTATAGTGTAACAGTAGAGAGATCATTGTAGTACAGATCAACTGAGAAAGCATTGCAATACGCACGGTCTGACAAGAGGGAGAGCATTGTAGTGTACTCAATAGATGCAGTTTATATCAGTATTTGCACACCACTGGATCGTTTGTATTTCACCATTTGGCAAGGTCTGCCACACTGTACTGCAGTTTACCCCCCCCAACTTTTAAACATCTGTTTTGTGCCCATTTGATGGCCTGTATGGCCTTGGTAGGTTTCTTAGGTTTATACATTGCAGTAGGTCTAGCCTGGCCTATGCTGAACTTTGAACGGCTGCATATGTAAGGCCCACCAAGTCAGTATTCTGTTCCTCTCACGTTGTTGTTGTTGCTGCCATAAAAAGGGGGAAATTGTCTATTAATAAAGTGAATTGTTTCCCTAACGGATAACATTTTAGGGAGGGAAATACCAACCTAATAGCTAGGCTTTATCTTTCAATTACAGAATACTTTTTCTCTGCCTTGCTGAGTGTGTTATACACCCCATGTCGTGCAGGCTTTTCTTGTATTTACATGCTATGGACATCCCATTTTCAGCCTATCTTGTGAGTTGGTATAATGTTCTGTGGTGCTTTCAAATGGTGTTGTCTCTTCTTGCCAAATTTCTTTGACAATATCTAACAGATGTTCAAAGTGTGTCAGTCTTCTAGTACTAGCATCTTGTGACTTCTTGCTGTGGAATACCTTTGCTGTCCTGAATACCAGAGATTTACTCCCTCCACTGGCCTGGCAGACGCTGTGCCCTCTGACATTGGAATACTGTAGTATAAGGGTCATCATGCAGCTCACTAATTTATTTATTTATATATTTTTTTTTGCTGTTTGAGACCGATAACATCCTTCATTTTGTATGTTTTTCAGTTGGTCCTAAGTCAGAGATGGATCAGCTAAAGCTTAAAGTGTATTGTTGGGGAAATTAGTTTTTCTTGTAGCATGTTGTATTTCTTATTAGATGTCTGTTGCCAACACCAGTGTTTGCTTATAGTGTCCGAAACAAATCCTTCATTGGCACTGCCACTGTATGTTTTTTTTTCTGCCTGTGCCCAAAGCACAACGTGCCCAAATGTCCTCTGTGAGGTTATTTTATTATTTTAATTCTAAGACCATTAAGCATAGAACTGAGTCACTTGAGAAGTTTTTAGAGAAGGAAAAAAATCAAAAGTGGCCCTTGCGTACCAGGGCGTCCACTGGTCATGCTGAACTGGAGCTCCCTCAAAAAAGTAAGACGTGTCTAAAGACAGGGTACTGGACGGCAGCTTATTGGAGTCTGATAATCTTTCATTGTTGTCAAAGTGCAAGAAACTCATTTGCAGTCCCCTCCCACAACTGAGTGTGTGGCTGAGGCCTCTGACAAGACTGTTGTGGGTCAGCCCCCTTAACTTCTGCTCTGACCGAAGTCCTTAGGATGTCAGATGAGTTAAGAGTCACTGCTCAGACTCCAGCTTCTGGCATGCTCTCTAGACCTATAGATGGGGAGGGCAGTTTTCCCTGTGATAGAAAAGAAGAGCCTTTAGCAGACTGGGTGAAGGCCTCAACTGCCTGCTTGCTGTTTAGACTGACAATGGTAGATTCCACACTCAAGATCAAGCCTAAGGCCAAGCACAAAAATACTGCTCCAGCCACGGCCTTCTAGATCTGTCTGTTCAGGCCTACCTGCTGGACCTTCTCAGGTTAACTGAGAATTTCATGAATGTTCTAAAATCCAGACAGCTGGATCCTTGTAGGACCCCCTGCCTGAAGAAATTCTGAAAAAAAGAGAGAGATCTTTCATCTCCGAAGTTTTGTGATTCAGATGACGTGGATGAAGATGAGTTAAGCATATGGTGACCACATTTTTTCAGGGTCATATGCCAGCTTGAGTCAGATTTTTCATATTGAGAGGCCATTCATAAGGTAAGAGAGTATTTCCATCGGGAGACTCAGGATTACCCTCAAACTAAGAAAAGAATGAGACCCCCTGATTATTCCTCCAGTCCTAGAGGTTGTGTTTGATGTTTCAGGATATGTCCTTTTAACCTAATTCACAGCCCCATACCCCCTGGGAAATCTTACCAGTTTTTACAGAGTCCTGTAGTTAATCAAACATCTTTTCAAAAATCCTGTGGCAGATTCTGAGATGGTTTCCTTAGGTCCCAAGGGACCAAAGGTAGTGCTCCTAAATACCTACTGTCCAGTGTCAAAGAGGGGAGAAGCCAAAAAAAAAAAGGTTTACACTTGCCGTGAGTGTTTTGACTTGCCAGTTTCATATGGTAAAATTTGAGGCATTCCTTCTGGACCAGATGAAACAAGCTGGAGGGCGATGGCGGATAAAGCTTTCCAAAAAGAACTGTTGAAGCTCTGCAACTCTTTTTCCGTAGTTGTTAAAAACACTCTGTACATTGTGGCTTCGATGCATCAGAAACATCTAGCAGGGTAGCTATTTCAGGTTCTGTTATCAGGAGATACACATAGTTAAGAGAGTAGTCATTGCCTGTGCATGTCAAAAGTGAAATCTTTGATGCATCCTTAGGCAAGGACTTTTTGTTTGTCCCTAAAGCACAGTGTGCATTCAGAAAACAGGAAGACAAGGCTAAGCCCTTGCAAGTTGTCAAAGACTTTATGCAGCTATAGCCCCTGAAGTCTAGTAGTAAATTCCTTACTAAATCTTGGTCCTTTCCAGCCACAAAACCAAAACAAAGGAGCAGGAAGATTAGGAGACAAAGGCAACATAGAAGGTGTCAAGCTGATCAGGGATCCAGGCCTGTCGCATGTCCATGGGTTTAGCAGGGACTAGCTGTGACTTTGAGAGTACCTTCCTGTTCACCCTCTCTATAAAACTCACTCCAACCCAACCCCCCCCCCCAAAAAAAAAGCTGGGGGACAGATTTTCCCTTGTCTTAAGTCAGTGGACAAACCTTATTCAGTGCTTCAAGTTATAAGGACTGTGTAAGGGTACAGTTGGTATCCCTACTAAGGTTTTTAGGCATTCCCAAAGAACAACTCAGGGAGGCATAGATTCAACTAAGACTTTTGCAGGCACAAGGATCCATAGAACTTTTCCATCCAAAAGAGTAGAAAACAGGGTTTTATTCAAGACTGTTCCTACTTCCAAGAAAATAAGGGACCTGGAGAACAATCTTAGACCTTTCAAGATTAAACAAATTCTTGATTGTTCTAAAATTCAAGATGCTCACTCTACAAAAGCTTCTAACCATAATTTTCCCATCAGGCTTCCATGATCACACTGAACTTGAAAGATGCATACCTCCATATCCACAAATGAAGGGGCACAGGAGATGGTCTTTGCTTCAGGTCAGGTGGAAAACACTTTCAGTTCTTTGCATTGCCATTTGGTGTATTTACTGCCTGCAGAGGAAAAACATGGATATTGCCACAAGAGGTAGCTCTCTTAATACAGAACAAAGGAGTCAGCATTCACCCCACCTCGAGCACACAAAAGCTGGCATTGTGGATGATATTTTTATTTATTTTATTTTATTTTACATTTGTTGACCAGGATAGTCCGACTGGATGCATGTCCATTTTCAGCGGAGGCCCGGGGAGAAAAGCTCCAAGGGTAAGCAGATACAGCATTACATATTACAAACAGATTATTTACAGAGATTACATAAGTAAGCAAGTTAAACAAGTTCCACAGGTTAAAGTTAGTCCTGAGCACAAGTCAGGATTAAATTAAATTACACAGTAAACTGGTTAACAGATGTTTACACATTCGAGTTAGCCAGGCTTGATACATTGACATAGCCAGTTAAGTGACAAATGTTGTTTGAGTCTAGTTTTAAATTGACCTAAGGTGGAAAGTAAGGTAATATCAGCTGGAAGTGAGTTCCAGGATCTACTTACAGAGTTTGCAAAGAGAGAATCACCGGCCGTGTTATTAATTTTGCTAGTCTGAATTAGTAGTTTGTTAGAGGATCGAAGCGGTCCAGGATTGTTATAGGGGTGATAATATTTTTAAGTGCAGGAGTATTGTCCGGATTATAGAGGATTTTATAGGCCATAATCAGTTGGTTATACTGGATTAGGCTAGGTAGTTCAAGCCAACCAAGCTGATTTAGATTGATGCAATGATGTGTCCTAAAAGGCAGCCCAGTGGCAAACCTGGCAATGTGGTTGTAGCAAATTGAGAGTTTGTTAAGGACAGTCTTGTTCAAATTCGAGAGTAGAGGGGATGCATACAGAAGGGTTGAAAGAAGGTGAGAGCGAGCTATGGCAATTTTAGCTGGAGGGGTTAGGAAGGCTTTTATTCTGTAAAGTGACCCTAGTTTTTTATTGATGGTTTTGATAGTTTGGCTAACATGTAGGTCAAATTTGAGATTATTGTCTATGATGACACCTAATAGTTTTGTAGATGGGTCAGGGGAGATTATTGTGCCATCACTTGATTTTATGGTAAAGGTGAAAGCGGTGGACCTACTTGTTGGTGAAAATAACAGCATTTTAGTTTTTTGGGATTTAGGATCAGACGATGTTCAGAAAGCCAGTTTTCTATTGTATTAAAGGTGGTCTGGGTAGCTGACCATAACTCTACTGGAGATGTGGCTGAGCAAATCAGAGTAGAGTCATCAGCATATTGGATACAGCTGACTTTTGGGATGACAGTATAAAGGTCGTTAATGAAGATGGAGAACAGCAAGGGCCCAAGTATAGAGCCTTGTGGTGCTCCGAGGGTGTTAGGTAGAAGGTTAGAGAGTTTGTTCTGCCAGAGGACAGCCTGCTGTCGACCATTCAGGTAGGATTGAAACCATTGGAGGGCTCCAGTATCTAGACAGAATGTTTGCAGGGTGTGGATTAAAAGTTGGTGATCAACCATATCGAATGCCTTGGAAAGATCCAAAAAGAGGGCTGAGGATATATAATTATTGTTGCGATTATGGTTTATGGTGTTAGTAAAGGCTAGGAGGGCTGAAGTAGTGCTGTGATGAGGACGGAAGCCATGCTGAGTGTCTGCCATAAGGCGATTTTGGATTAGGTGGTGCATGAATTGTCTATGAATACATTTTTCCATAATCTTTGCAAGTGGAGAGAGTATAGCTATTGGCCTATAATTGGAGAATTCAGTAGAGCTGCCTCCTTTGTGAAGTGGGATTACATAGGATATTTTCCAGATGGTGGGAATTTTAGCTTCTACTATGGTTCGATTGATTAGTATTGAGACGGGGTAAGCAATAGCATCAGCTGATTTTTGTAGGTACCGGCAGGGAGTTGAACAGCAGAAAGTGTAGTGGGTTTTAACTTTTTGATCAAGGTACGGATAAGTGAAGTGGCAACTGGTTGGAAGCTGAACGCAAGTAGGTTTCTAGGGGTGGTACTTTCAGTACCAGGGGAGCTAGGAGGTAGTTGGCTAGCTAGGGCTTGAATTGTCTCAGTAAAGAATTGGTTAAAACTATCAGAAACATCTTCAGGGGTTTTATCAATAGTAGCAGCAGGGATTGGGGTTGAAGTTTGTCCAGGATGTAGTAGATTATTTAAACCTGCCCAAAACTTCTGAGGGTTATTTTGATTTACTGTCTGTAAATTACAGTAGTATTGTTTTTGTCTTGTAAAATTGATTTTTGGTTTTGTTCCTGGATTGCCTGTATTTAATGTGATCTTGAGGGTCTTTAGAAGAACGCCATAAAGCCCATGCTTTGTTTCTAAGGGTAATTTTGAGTTTAGACTCTATAGAAAGCCATGGTGTAGTTTTTGCCTTGGTTCTCTTCGAACGAACAGGTGCATGCAAATCAAGGATCTCAAGGAATTTGTTGTTAAAGTATGCTACTGCTTCCTCTAAGGGGAGGTGTTTTAGAATAGACCAATTACATGAGTTTAGTTCTTGTTGGAATTTGGCAGGGTCAAAGTTTTTATTGTTTCTAACCTTTCTGAGTAAGGGTTGTTGGGAATTAATGGTTTTGTGCTTAATTACATATGTGAGAAGGTGATCACTTAGGCCATTAAGGAGGGTACCAGAGGTGTACAGTTGGGGGTGACTGTTTATGAGTACCCAGTCAAGTATACTTTCTTTTTGGTTGGGTTTACCTATCCTGGTAGGGGTGGATATGATTTGTGTAAATGCATGCAGGTTAATATGGGTGGTTGGGGATTCTAAGGAACAGGTGCCCCAGTCTATGTTAAAGTCTCCAAGTAGTAGGGTTTCTTGGGGGTAGTGACATGATAACCAGTGCAGGATATCTTCAAATGTAGATATATCGTTACCTGGGGGAATGTACATACAGATGATATTAATGCATTTATTTTTATTAAGTTGCAATTTGGTGGCAAGAATCTCAGAGTTATTAATCTGAGGAGGTTGTATTACATCTATGGTGACATTCAGCTCAGATTTATAGAGTACAGCTAACCCACCCCCCTTCCTCGAAGCACGATCCAGCCTGTGTATGTTGTACCCAGGTGGTAACACTTCATTGTCTTTAGTGTTAGGTTTTAACCAGGTTTCAGATAAACAGAGAATCTCAGGGGAGTGGACATCCAGAAGTGCATGCAATTCATGTACCTTGTTATTAATGCTTCTAATATTGAGATGACAGACTAGGAGAGAGTTAGTTGGCCTATAAATTGTAGGTTTGTAGCTTAGATTACAAGTAGAGGGGGTATGTGTATCTGAAGTGAGTGGGCCAGGGTTGGGGTGAATATCACCACCAAGTATTAGGTTGAGTCTATACTTGGTGATGAACTTCAGGAATTTGTTTATTAGTTTGTGGTGGTGTTTGGATCTAGAGCTAATGTGCCTGGGGTTGAGATGTTGATAGACTGAACAAGATGTTGGATAGGATCTGGTACTGTAAGTATGGTTGAAGGTGGAAGGATTTACAGCTGGGGTGATAGTATGGCCTTTTGGGACCTGAAATCCCGTAAGAAACTGGTTTTCATACAAGGTAAGGAGGTATGGTGTGAACAAGAGGGGTGTGAACAAGATGGGTAGTAAAGAGGAGTATATCATTATATGTGATTCAGCTAGTGAGTGAAGGAACTGTTTTACCTGATGATGCAACACCAGAAGATAGAGTGGTGAGGTAAAGGTACTGGAAGGGGGGATGGGAGAATGCCAGATGAAAGCTAATAGGTGCTATTAAATGTAGGTAGTAGAATAGGGGTGGGTGGAATTATCCCAGATGAAAGCAGATAGGATCTAGAAAGTGGGGGAGTGGCTATAGTACTATAAATTTAGAGGTACTGGGACGGAGGAATTGGGGGCAGGGAGGGGAGCGAAGAGAGCCCGAGCGTAGCAAGGGCGAACGTAGCGGGGCTATTGCAGTTTACAAGGTTTCCTGAGGTGTCCTAAAGCTATAAGGTAAGTATTACAGCTCTAATGTAAGAGTCAATTTACTGCAGTTACAGGGGAAGGAGGCAACCACTCAAGTAGAAACAAAGAGCCCTATGGCTGACCAATATGGTGACCTGCTTAATTACAAAGCACTGTAAGTGAAAGCTTAACAAATGCTTTTTGTGTAATCTACTCTGTTTAAATGTTGAAAACAACTGATTGCAGTCCTGTAGACACCGTTTTGTAGGGAACTGTAGAGTTCAGTCTGTTTAAATGTTGAAAACAACTGATTGCAGTCCTGTAGACACCGCTTTGTAGGAACTGTAGAGTTCAGTCTGTTTAAATGTTGAAAACAACTGATTGCAGTCCTGTAGACACCGCTTTGTAGGGAACTGTAGAGTTCAGTCTGTTTAAATGTTGAAAACAACTGATTGCAGTCCTGTAGACACCGCTTTGTAGGGAACTGTAGAGTTCAGTCTTCTTAAATGTTGCAAACATCTGACTGCAGTCCTGTAGACACCGCTTTGTAGGAACTGTAGAGTTCAGTCTGTTTAAATGTTGAAAACAACTGATTGCAGTCCTGTAGACACCGTTTTGTAGGGAACTGTAGAGTTCAGTCTGTTTAAATGTTGAAAACAACTGATTGCAGTCCTGTAGACACCGTTTTTAGGGAACTGTAGAGTTCAGTCTGTTTAAATGTTGAAAACAACTGATTGCAGTCCTGTAGACACCGTTTGTAGGGAACTGTAGAGTTCAGTCTGTTTAAATGTTGAAAACAACTGATTGCAGTCCTGTAGACACCGCTTTGTAGGGAACTGTAGAGTTCAGTCTGTTTAAATGTTGAAAACAACTGATTGCAGTCCTGTAGACACCATTTTGTAGGGAACTGTAGAGTTCAGTCTGTTTAAATGTTGAAAACAACTGATTGCAGTCCTGTAGACACCGTTTTGTAGGGAACTGTAGAGTTCAGTCTGTTTAAATGTTGAAAACAACTGATTGCAGTCCTGTAGACACCGCTTTGTAGGGAACTGTAGAGTTCAGTCTGTTTAAATGTTGAAAACAACTGATTGCAGTCCTGTAGACACCGTTTTGTAGGGAACTGTAGAGTTCAGTCTGTTTAAATGTTGAAAACAACTGATTGCAGTCCTGTAGACACCGTTTTGTAGGGAACTGTAGAGTTCAGTCTGTTTAAATGTTGAAAACAACTGATTGCAGTCCTGTAGACACCGTTTTGTAGGGAACTGTAGAGTTCAGTCTGTTTAAATGTTGAAAACAACTGATTGCAGTCCTGTAGACACCGTTTGTAGGGAACTGTAGAGTTCAGTCTGTTTAAATGTTGAAAACAACTGATTGCAGTCCTGTAGACACTGTTTTGTAGGGAACTGTAGAGTTCAGTCTGTTTAAATGTTGAAAACAACTGATTGCAGTCCTGTAGACACCGTTTTGTAGGGAACTGTAGAGTTCAGTCTGTTTAAATGTTGAAAACAACTGATTGCAGTCCTGTAGACACCGTTTTGTAGGGAACTGTAGAGTTCAGTCTGTTTAAATGTTGAAAACAACTGATTGCAGTCCTGTAGACACCGTTTTGTAGGGAACTGTAGAGTTCAGTCTGTTTAAATGTTGAAAACAACTGATTGCAGTCCTGTAGACACCGTTTTGTAGGGAACTGTAGAGTTCAGATCTGATTATGATCCTACATGGCTGTTCATTAAGGTGTCTTACTTATATTAACATAGGCCAGAAGGTCTGGCATCAGAAAATTGTACATCTCAGAATGGTAGAGATTCTTGGCATGGTGCTAGGCTAAAGGGCAGCAACCCTCGCTAGCCAGTGTTCCCTTAGTACTGTCTTATCTGTCATAACTGTTCTCTAATGGACAGTCTTGCTCCTCCATTGAAATCCATGTCTCAGCCATCTCTACCTACCTGCCTCTTTTCTCATAGGATTATTTTCACAGCCTATGAGAAAACAGTTCCACAAGGGAATTATCCCTTTAAGGTCCCACAGGAGAGTTCCTGCCAATACTTGGGACCTTAATTTTGCACTGGAAAAACTTACGCTGCTCTTGTTTGAGCTTTGCTGCCTTTTCAGATATAATACTTTTTTTTTTTTCTTGGAAAACTGCTTTCTTCATAGCCGTCATCTGAACTGCAGGCACTCATGTAAAGAGATTTTTATTAAGTTCCATAATCTCAGAACTATTCTTGAACCAAGCAATTAATCTCCAGATGGTCTATTGCAATCCTGAGAACAGAGGAGGAAGACCTTGCATTCACTGGACGTGCACAGACAGCTCAGATTTTATTTGCATAGGACCAGAACCCTCAGAAAATCTAATCAACTGTTTGTTGCCTTTGCATCTAACAAATCATTTAGAACCTGCAGTCAGATTAAACTTATTTCAAAATGGGTTTCTAATTGGATCTCCTTATATTACAAGCCCTATGGCAAGAGGTTAACTGAGAACATTAGAATTCATTCTTACAAGGCTACTGGTACCAGTGTTCCTTTTGTTAATGGTGCTGAGCGACAACCCTTATACTCAAGTGTTCTGATGTCTGAGGGGAGAACATTCAGTGTGTCAGGGTAGGGAATAAATATCTGGTATTTGGGCCTGTGGAGGGCTTCCACAGCAGGAAATTCCAAGAAGTTAACACAGCACCATTGAAGATACTTGACTATCTACATTTATGATATGTTGTCACAACTGCACTTTCACAAGGGTGCCTAACGTAGTAACTCAAAATGGCTGAAGCATGTCCAGCCTTATGGCTCCTGTGTAATAGCAAATAGAAGCTAACTACTCCCAGTTGTTTTTCCGTAGTCCTCTGCACTTTTTTCATCATGGACTTTAATGTTCTGCTAAAATGATTCACTAATCCATATTTCTTGGAATGGTGCACTGAGACTTTTAATTGCTTGACCTTAAGGCATTGGCATGTTAGGTGAATTATTCTGACATAAATGGAGTTTCCTAGCCAGTGAGTATTTTCTTACGTATCCTTAGTCCGGAAAATAAGTGGGAAGCTCCCTAGCTACAGTTCCAAAGTAACAACTCATGGCTGGATTTTACCAGTAGCTCAAAATTTTCTGCTGCAGTTCATCCAAATGGCACCACTATGATGGGCATTGGAATCAAAGGATTTTTAAAGTCTGGGTTTGAGGCTGCCTTCTTGTATTCAGAGCATCTAACTCAGAAATTTTCAACTGCTTTAATTATTCATGTCAAGAAAAATCTTTCTAGGATTCATTCTTTAGTTTTATCAGTAGCATAGCTAGGGTGGATCAAGAGGGCAACTGCTCCGGACGCAAAGTGTTGGGGGGAAGCAATCAGCCAATCGCGATCTCTCATTAATGCAGCATGGCTGGAGCAGGAGTGAGGGGTGTGTGCATCATGCATCTGGCCACCTGGTTAGTGTACAAGTAGAAGGAGCATCTGTGTTTTCTTTTTCTTCTTTTGTACTTTAAAGGAAGAGGGGGTGGGAGGTGTAGAACTAACTGAACTGTTGTGCTTGGCTTATTACAGCATAGTGCGTGCTTTTTTCTTGTGCACTTTAAAGGAAGTGGGGGGAGAGGGGCGTAGAACTAAGTGTAAGAAGCTGATGGTGAAACAGTGAAGTTTTTTTTTTTTGCTCTTCACTTGAAGAGCTGAGGGGGTGGGGGCACTGGTTCATTGTACCGGCCCAGGGTACTAGTTGAACCAGCTATGCTTCTGAGTTTTTATCCATTCCTAGGTTTCTGTGTAGGACATGACTGTGTGGTAATTTCATTACTAGATTGTTGAAAAGCTGAGGCACCAACAACTGATCTACTTTGTCTCTGTCCTTATTTACTCTGTACAACAAATTAATTTGTAACTCGCAAGTATAGATGAGAGGTAGGAGCGTCTGCTTTCCCTATAACTCTATTTATTTTTTCTTGCCCTACTCAAAGCATCATCTTCCGTTTGGGCCTTTTAAAAATTAAAGTGGCTTACCTTAAGGTCAGTATGTTGTGAGGTAGAAGGTACTGCTTCTCCTGCCAGCACAGGTACTGAGGCTTCTGTGGCGAATTCTTCTCCTGGAAGAGGCAACTCGTACCATTATTCGTTAGTGACAGTTTCTATCCATGCTTTATTTGGTTTGCTTCTTGCTGCTCCATGAACCTGGTGCATAGAAACCTATTTTTGTTTGTTCTGTTTTGTTTGTTTGCTGTACCTGTAGTTTGGCATAACAAGGATATAATTTCTGTTCTTTTCAGGGTTTTTCTTCTCTCTCAGTATACACTACACAGCCCTTTCTCTAACCTTTATGTGGCTCACCGTCTCTCTGAGTCTCTGAGCACCACCCTCTACTGAGTAATCTCATTTCTTTTCTACTGGTTGTTTATCTTCCTTGTTCTGCATCACTTTCAGGGTGCAGTGACAATTATAAAGTGGTTATTGCTTTATAACACTTCTAGGTTACAGTATTTTACTTATTTCCTTACTTACAGTTACCTGTAAGAGAGCCTCCTCTTATTTGAGGTTTCTGTCTTGTGGGTTAATAACTGATCAGTTCTATTTTTTTCCTCTTTTACTACTCTTTTGCAGGCTTTCTTATTGTTACATTTTTTTCCTCTTTACTACTCTTTTGCAGTTTTTCTTATTGTTACATTTTAATTTTCGACACATACAAACTGCTTAGAGTCCTGGGACTTGCTGTTTTAGCATGACAGAAAGTTTTGAATTATTTTCAAGCTGCTCTGGTGTCATTTTATCCTGGCATATATCTTTAATTGGTGTAGATTATTCTCTTTTATCCTTAATCATTTATAATTAATTTAATTAATTCAATTAATTAATTTACTTACCGACCTATCTTTAGGGCTTTCTGAACCTAAGCCCTGATCTTCTGAATTCATACATCCTAATGAATATGTCTGCTGTTCCCCCTCCTTTTTTTCTATGTTAACCAGGATTATATCTGTAGGGTTTTTCAGTTGCTGGTTCCCTTCCTTATTTTGCTAGAATGTTTTATCAAATGGGCCACCTTCTTCCCACTGCTTCCACAAATATTTAAAGTGAGGAAAATATTTCCTTGTCATCATGTCATCTGTTAAGTTGGTTATTGTAGCAATAGGAAGAATTACATTCCCTAACACATTTTGTATTTCTGGAGGATTCTGGAGGATTCATGGGATGCGGTTTTCTTATCTCCACAAATGCACACTACTTCAGCAGCTTTGTTAGTTATTCTTCCTGTATATGAACTCCCTCTGTAAGCGTATCCATACTGCTTGAGAATCTAACAGTCTTGGTAGTACTCTGTAAAACAGTTATCCCATTGCACGTAATTAATTTTGCAGTAACGTAGTGAAATGATATAGCCTTAATCATCCTAGCAGATAATGTATCACATTCCAAGCAAAACATCACTAGGAGCATGATTTTCATAGGTCATGGTTTTCACAGGTGTATCAGTTTTACTCTGTATGTGAAAAGGTATTCGGTGCATGGGGGAAATGGCTTCTGACAATACTTGTTGCAGTATGGAGAGAGGCATATCCAGGATGACTGAAGAATAAACATCCTAGTGCCAGTGTACAAGAACAAAGGGGGTATTCACATTCACAGGCAACACAGAGTTATCAAACTGAAGTCGCACTATGTGAAAGTACCAAACAAGTTTGGTTTGTAGAGTAGTTGTGCACTATAGATTGAGATCATAGTGCAATATAGCTGACCTGGTATTTACTTGTAGTGAGATAGGTGGAGATGGCAAAAGAGTCCTACTGGGGATTCCTAGACTTGGATAAATGTTAAGGTCCCAAGAAAGCTGATTTGAGCCGCTTTATGTTGATACAGTGTTCTGGAAACATTGGTGGAATTAGTTCAGACTGTGTACAAGGCACAAGTGTGATCAGTGTGTGAACACACACAGGGGGTCCCATTGGGTGGGTGTGTGGTTCAGGTCTGAGCCCACTTTTGCTCATACTGGTGATAGACTACATTAGCAAACAGATCAGAGGGGACAGATAAATAAAGCTGCAGGATGCAGGTGATGTGGTATTACAGGCAGACTTTGAGCAACAGTTTCAACAAAGAATAGGGAAAATGTAATGCAAAAGTGAAGGTACATGGGTTGAAACGGAGTACAGGCAACACAGTGGTTACAGAGAAATTGGAATAATCTGAAAACTGAGATAGAAGATAAAATAGTGGAACAGGTTTATAGTTTCAGGTGTATGGGAGGTGTTGAGAAAAGAAATCTGAAAAAGGT
Source organism: Protopterus annectens (assembly GCF_019279795.1). NCBI lineage: Eukaryota > Metazoa > Chordata > Ceratodontiformes > Protopteridae > Protopterus > Protopterus annectens. The sequence continues at coordinate 1,653,748,560 of NC_056731.1, read as the reverse complement.
CAGAACTAGAATCAGAGGTGCTGCTGTTAGCTAGCACAAATCATAAGGGATGTGTGACAGATTTATGGAAAAGAAGCTGGAAAATAAGGTGTACAAAACAGTGGTACGATCAGTGCTTCTGAATGTTATGGAAACCTGGATGGTTAAGGCAGAATGTCTATGCTAAAAAAAAACAAAAAAAAAAAACAGAACAAGATTATAAGAATGGGAATCACTTTCTTTCCTATTTGCTATTGGAGAAAGAAGAAATGTTCCAGTCTTCTACAGGATTTACCTAGTTTGAGTTACTTTGTGGTAGGCATCCTAAGGCTTGCTAGACATAGCAAAGGAGACTTGGAAAGGAGGTGAAAACCTAGCTATAGTTAAGGAACATATTCAGAGAGCACAATATTGCAACATAGGGTGTATGAGTAAAATGCCAGACTTGGGGAGTTTAAACCTGGTGACAAAGTGCTACTACTAGTTCCCTCAGCTGAAACTAAGTTCCCAGCAAGATGTCAAGAAACCTTTTGAGATGGTAGAGAATAAACAAAGTACAAAACAGGACATACAGGAAAGAGAAGACCAGAGCTACTATAGCACATAAATGTGTTAAAGTCTTGTAGGGAAGCTGAGGTTTTTGTGGTCAGCAGTAGTGTAGTGCTGACATGTACGATAGTATGATGTCAGGGAGTTATAATGCTGTTAAAATAGACAAAACATTGTCTGAGTCCCAGAAGCAAGAAGTGAAAGAATGCTTACTAAGAAGTAAAGATGTTTTCCCAGTAGAATAAATTTAATTTAGCATGTCATATTGAAACTACGCCTGGGAGAAGGTCAACCTAAAACTACATAGGGTACCAAAGTCCCAAAAAAGGCAGTAAGTGAAGGAGTGGGTGCGAAAGTTTAAACTATGAGTAATTATGGAGTCCCACAGCAGAACAAGTGGAATAGTGCAATTGTGTTTGTTTCAAACCTAAAGTCCACTCTTCAAATTTTCCCTTAAAACTACCTTCCTCGAACTATACTACTGATCAAATCAGCGTATCCTATAACTAAAAAGATCATCTCCACTTGACTCCAAGTAGACTATTCTCTATCTGTTAAACCTAGCACTTGCTCCTACAGTACTTATTACCTTGATACGGCACTCTTGTCATAGATAGTACCCCAAAAAGGTAACCCCCCATTTCTCGGTCACCCACGTCCCCCTGAATCTTTTTTAACGTTTTTGTCTATCCTTCTAGCATGTCGAGGGATCAGTTGCTAGTATCCTCTCCTGCTCAGCTGGTGAACCTGGGAATACTGAGGCAATGTTACAATTGCCTCATGTACACAGACAACCCTCTCCTCCTCCCACAAAACACAAATACATGCGAGAGATGCAACTATACGGCCAAACTGGAGGCTGAGCTCTCTCAACACAGGACTGGCAAGACCAGTCAGGAGGAGAAGGTTACCACACACACTATAGACCCAGTCTCACATAGCACCATTACAACCTCAAATCATACACATAAACACACAAAGACATACTCGGAGGCTCTGATCAAAATCTACCAAAACAGCAGAGGCCACCAAAGCAGACACCCAAACAACCACCACCTCAGAACACAACACCTGCAACACATAGACCTCACAGTCAGAGTGTCAAACAGTCACAGCCCTTAAGGCCAAACACAATGCCAGACACACTAGTCATTGGTGACTCCATAGTCAGACACACTGACGTCCCGCTCACCAGACTGAGTAAGGAGAAGGTCACAGTAAGCTGCCTGTCGGGCGCTAGAATCCGCCACATAACGCAAGCACTCAGGTCTCTCAACAGCAAGTACAAATATGACTCAGTCATTGTCCACGCTGGTGTAAACGACCTGAGGCGTACCTCCTTGGACTACATGAAAAGAGACATTGAGGAGCTCTCTGATTATGTAGCCCAGGCAGGTATGACCCTGACCTTGAGCAGTATCCTACCTTCACCAAGAGTGATGCCACAATACAGAGATAAGATGATCAGCTTTAACAATTGGCTTAAACACTGGTGTCATTCAAAGGGGATCCAGTATCTGTCTGCCTGGGATGACATGCTGGACAAGCCATGCTGCTTCGCAAGGGATGGCTTGCACCTGTCACCCCTGGGATTCGGATATTGGCAAAGGCTCTTGCCACCCCATAGTGCCTTTTTAGGCAAGGCTCAAATTCTAAACCTACCACCCTAGAACACAAAAAGGAAAAAACTAAGGGTAATGCTGCTCAATGCCAGAAGTCTAAATCTCAAAATGCACGCACTCGAGGCCCTTCTCAGTATGGAGAACATCGATGTCTGTGCTGTGACAGAAACCTGGTTCAAGGCTCCTGAGAGCACCCCAGCGCTATCAGGTTTTACCTCATATCATGCGTTCCGGCCCCAAAATCCGGACAATACCAAGAAAGGAGGGTATCCATATTCATCAAGGACACCCACACCTCAAGACTGGTGGCAACGCGAGATGCATCGGAGACCATCCAGGTGCAATTAACCATAGGCAAGACTGCTCTGCAAATTGTAGCATGTTACAGGCCACCCTCACAAACTCAGGAACCTCACATGGCCTTCCTGAAAACACTAGAGGGATAAATGTATCACCAAACACCATCATACTAGGTGACTTCAATTACCCTAATATAGACTGGGAACACTACTCAAGCCCAAACACCCTAGCCCAAAAGTTCCTGGAATTCATAAACTCAAATGCCATGGAACAACTAGTCACCATCCCCACAAGAGGAGATAACATACTTGATCTCATCATCACGAACATGGGAGCACAGTGTTCAACACCGGAAGTATACCCCTCACTGGTGAGATCAGATCACAAACTAATCTCGCTGGAGGTCCTCATCCCACCCCACCTGAAATAAAAAAGACCACAGTAAAGAACTTCTCAAAAGCCGACTTCACACTTCTAAAGACTAGTGTGGTCTCCTTTAAGGCCCCCGAGCCGGCAGAAAACAGTACTCAAGCCGCTGAATCACTTACAGACACCTTCTACCAGCACCTGCAGGACTGCATGGATAAGGCAATCCCAAACAAAACAAAGACTCTTAGTACCAAAGGCAAGCGTCCAGTCTGGTGGACCCCAGCCATAAACAAACTCTACAATAAAAGGAGGAAGCTACTACAAGATATAGCAAAATCCTTAAAAGGTAAGACACCCTTGATCACTATAAGTAAAAAACTAAGAGCTCTCATAAAATCATCCAAAGCAAATTTCGAGAGAAAAATAGCTAAAGACTCAAAAGACAATCATAAGGCCTTCTTTAGCTATGTTAGAAACCTAGGAGGAAACTCCCAGATATGCTCAGAACTAGTTCAAAATGATGTGAAGATTACTGATCCTACAGACATTGTCAACATACTGGCTGACAGGTTCAGTGCAAACTTCTCCTCCCAAAGGAGAGATATCTATACCAAACGATTGCAGCCCCCAAACATCTCCAGCGCCCAAGTGAGAACTGCTCTCTCCAAAGCAAAAACACAGCATCCATGGGACCTGATGGTGTCCCCGGCTGTGTGCTCCACGAACTCAATGAGGAATTAAACCCACAGCTAGGACAGCTGTTTAATCAAAGTCTTACCTCTGGATACGCACCCAGGAGTGGCGCACTGCAACTGTGGTCCCACTTCACAAAGGCGGTGCCTCCACCGACCCTGGAAATTACCGCCCATTAGCTTGACAAGCCTTATCTGCAAAGCCATGGAGAGGATCATAATGGACCTCATAAATAAAGACATAGGGAATTTGCAGACTTTGGATCCAACCCAGTTTGGCTTTGTCAAAGGCAGATCATGCCTTTTAAACTTGGTTGACTTCTTGAAACAGTCACCAAAGCCATTGGCGAGGAAAGGCAGTCCATACAGCCTACCTCGATCTGGCTAAGGCCTTCGATACAATACCCCACTCGGGTATCATTGAAAAACTCATCAGCTTAAATGTTAACCCATACATCACAAGATGGGTTGCAAACTGGCTGTGTGACAGAACCCACAGGGTCAGAGTTGCTGGCGCCATGTCAGACTCAAAGCCTGTCACAAGTGGTGTCCCACAGGGCTCAGTCCTGGGCCCACTCTTGTTTGGCATCTACTTTTCCAAGTACAAGCAAACACAGGAGGGTTATGGCTGACAAAGTTTGCAGATGACTGCAAACTGGGCCATAGTAGAAAACACATCTGACACAGATATCCTTCAGAAGGGTCTCTCAGAAATGGATAACTGGTGCCAGAGCCACGGCCTGAAGTTAAATGCCAAAAAATGCATAGTCATACCCTTTGGGAAAAACAAGGTTACCCCTAGCTACCAAATAGGTGGCAATCCACTGAGCACAGAAGAAGTTATCAGGGACCTGGGGACCCAGGTTGATAGTAGTCTGTCATTCGACACCCATGTAGCTAAAGTAGTTAGGAAGACCTTCTACATTGCCCACCTTATCATGAAGGGATTCTCATCTAGATCAAGGGAGGTCATAGTCTCCCTTTACTCATCACTCATCAGACCAATGATTGAGTACAATGCCCCATTCGGGATGTATCTGACCCGACACTTGCAGCAGCTGGAGAGGCCACAATAGTTCCTCACCAGAAGGATAAAGGGTCTCAAAAATCTGTCCTATGCTGCCCGACTGAAAGAACTCCAGCTCTATTCAGTGGCTTACCACTTGCTCAGAGGTGACCTTTGCCTAACATACAAGGCCATGTCAAACCCAGATTTGATGAATATGCTTCACCTCAAAAAATCTAGATCCATCAGAGCCACAAGAGTGGGAGACTTAAACCTCGACACGGCTATTAATAGGACGTGCTGGAGGGATAGATTCATCACCCAAAGACTCCCTATGCTGTGGAACAAAATCCCGGTACATGTGAGGCAGAGCACCTCGCTGGCGTTGTTCAAGAGAAATCTTGACCAATGGATGGGAGATCGCAGATATACCCCAGGGATTACCTCAGTGTCACTGCTCGACAGAGGCACAGCAAAATAATGGGTATAGTTCCCCATACTAAAGGGGTGGCGTAAGCCACAAAACGATGGGCTAGGCTTGTAAATGCCCTCGGGCAGATAGCCTAGTATGAACCTATGAACCTATGAACCTATGAACCTATAAGATGGCTCCATTATATTTTGTATTGCTTTCCAAACACTAGATGCTGTATCCAAGTTTGACGCTTACTCAGTATCCAGTGTGGATGAGCTCTTAGATTAGAGAAAGCAAAGTTTTTGACCACCTGAGGTTTAACTAAGGAGTATTGACAGATTCCCCTTATCCATGAAGCCAAAGAGAAGAGAGCAAGAAGACAACATTCTCTACTCATGAAGGTGTTTGGACTTGGACAGAACTGCTGACATTTTTCAAAGGCTCATGGATAAAAGTTCTATAAATTCATGGCAGGTACTCTGCTGTGTGCTTGATAACATATTATGTTAATAGTAATGTTTTATCAAATTATTATCAAGTAACGTATTATTGAGGCCGCAGTGGTGCAGCAGTTAGTGTTGTCACCTCACAGCAAGAGGTTCTCCTGTTTGATTCTCGACTAGAGCGCCTTTTGTGTGGAGTCTGCATGTCCTCCCTGTGGTTGAGTGACATAAAAGACATGCAGGTAGGTGTGTACGTGAATGGGTGTGCCTTCCTTGAAGGTTGGGCATTGGGCTGGCAACTCAGCACCATAAAACTCCACTGCCAATCATTAATGGACCAGAGTTCCGCTGTGGTGACCCCTAACCGGGAAAAGCCGAAAGACAAAGAAGAAGAAGATCAAGTAATGTATTATTCAGAAGGTTGTGAATCATACTTATCCAAAGTACAAACCTTGCTGGTGTTTTAAAACAGGCAAGATTGATGTTGCTAAAAGTAAGATTTGAATGACAAAAGTCAGGTATTAGGGATATGTCATTTGGAGAAGGGGTAATTAGATCCCAAAACAGGCAAAACAGAAACCTTTAAAAAAAGAGCTATACACAGTACCAAATGACACGTGAAAGCATTCTTAGGACTAGCACACCAGCTAGAAAATTGATACCGAATTTTGTTGCCATAGCCTGTCTTTTTGCAAACCTTACAAAAATTAAGGTGCCCATCCAGTTAAGGTGGAACCATAGGAACAGATGAGGCTTTTAACAATTTGAAATCTGTTGTAAATTCAGAACCAGTTGTGGTAGCCTCTGACATTACTGAACCTTTTGTTGTGTATACTGATGTATTTGAAGTAGGATTAGGTGTTATCTCAGGAGATAAGTTGTGAGGAATACTCACTACTAAATGGGCAGTAATCTCTTTATAGTTTTACTTCAGTAGCTGACCATGTGCCCCTTTAGATGTTCATAGGTGTGTACTAGGCTAATGGCCCTGGAGCTTTTACAAGCCTAGCCCATAGGATTACCCTGGCATTGTGCCACCCAACCTTAGTTCCCAGTGCATCTTTTGAGTAAAGCCACTGAAGTGATCATTGGGGTGAATTTTCTATTTTCCATCCACTCATCAAGATTTCTCTTGAAGAGGGCCAGTGAGGTGCTCTGCTTGACATGTATGGGAAGTCCATTCCATAGCATCGGCAGTCTCTGGGTTATGAACCTGTCCCTCCAGCATGTTCTGTTGATTGTGGTAATTAGGTTGAGGTCTCTGGAGCATGTGGTGCGGAGGGATTGGGATTTCTTCAGATTTAGCATTTCTAACAAAGCTGGGTCAGACATGGCTTTGTAAGTCAAGCAGAGATCGCCTGTAAGTAGGCGATATGAGACCGAGAATAGTTGGAGTTTTTTTAGTCTGTCCACATAGGACAAATGTTTAAGGCCTAGGATCCTCTCTGTGAGGTATTTTTGCTGCCTTTCCAGTTGTTGCAGGTGTTTAGTGAGGTACATGCCAAATGGGGCATTTTACTCAGTGACTGGCCTGATAGTTTCCTGCAGAAAACAGAGATCTAGTTTAAAAGTGAATGCTGTTCTGCATCAAAGTATTTATCAAAACTAATTATAGTAAATTAGTAATGAGTGATGTAAAATTAGTTCAATCTGAATAGTCACTAAAAGATGAAAATGCTTTGTGTATAAATGTGTTGCTATTTTAAATCAAGGCAAATTACCAGAACAAGAAAAAAGTGCTTATGTTTGTAGTTTCTAATTTAGACTTTTTACGGCTCTCTTTTAAGGTTCATTTATTCTCCATTTACTTATTTAATCAATTTCTGGGTTATGGAAAGTAGGAGGAGCTTCGTACTTAAATTGTTGCATGAAGGAAAACTGAAGTGAAAATTAACAAAGTGCACCCATTCATTTAGTAAATGAATATTTGAATGATGGCCAATAGTATGTGTTCAAGTATATATATATATATATATATATATATATATATATATATATATGTGTGTGTGTGTTTATATAGGTTCATAAGTTAGAACTAGGCTAGCTGCCCTTGTTGAGCCATTTTAAGCATAGCCAGTTACCCCATGTGAGAATCAAACCCTGCACCTTGCGTCTGTAAGGTAAACACTTTAACCATTATGCCATGCTCCCATCCTTCAACACATCACACCCAGTTTGTTTGTTATCGCTATATTAATTAGCAGAGTGTACTCTTAGCATGTGTGTGTACACATGCTAAGAGTATACTCTGCTAATTAATATAGCAATAACCAACAACTGGGTGTGATGTGTTGAAGATTTGTCCACAGTTGGTGTGGTTTAATCATGAGGGTGAAGCCCAATTGATTAAACAAAGGCAACTGTGGATAAATTTTCAGTACATCACACCCAGGAGTTAGTTATTGCAGTTATACAGTGACATTATTTAAGAAAGAAATCACTTACTTTTCTTAAGTAACATATTTGTATAAAAGTGCCATGGTGTTCTTCCACCTTTTTTCATATCCTGATGCTTTCTTGACATACTGCACATACGTATGAGACTTGTGTTCCCACGCATATGCAGTACATCAGTGCTTTGAAAAGCAAGCAGTGGAGAAAGGAAGATCTCCATTGCTTCTTACGGCCAGTTTAGAGGTACGAGAGAGACAGGGCAGAAATGCAAGGAAAACTGGGTACATATCTTTAGTTTTGCATAGCATACCTGTTTTTCCTTGTGTTTTGTCTGCCCTCTGTATGTACCTCTCAACTTCTTAGCTTTGTGATTGATTTACAGTAGACACGCTGGTTGGGCTGACCAATCACCATGCACGTTTTTGACTGTTAATAACTTGTAATTGTATAATAATTTATGATCACTGCTTGACTACAGTTGTGAAATGTTCTGTTTTTGCTGTACTCTGTGTGCATAGTGTATGTCTGCACACAATCCACGCAAAAAAACTTTTCATGCCCCCATTCCAGCTTCTGAAGTGTTACCATTTTGTTTATCATGACATGTACTGTCTGTGTCCTCCAGACTGGCAATGTTTAATTTATAACCTTGCTCATTAATGAAATTCATATTCTCTGTCACCATTATAAGTAAAGAAATCATGCTGCTGTCAAAAATGCCCTTGCAATCCTTCAGCCTTCTCAACTGGAAACTGACTCTACTGCTTCAGAAATATGAATGCAAAACTTTTGATTGGCATACATTGATGGGCTATACCTGCAAAAAGAAATGTTGCTTAAAGATAATGTTCAAAGCTACAGACCACATATCAGAAGAAATAATCCTGTTTCCTCATAGTTTTGTACAAGATATACGTCATTGCTGACTGGCTGATAAAGGTAGGGAAAAGAGCTACAGAAATGTGTGAAATGTGTAATTTTCAATATACTTAATATGTTACGTGACATGTCTGCCCAGGCATACATCAGCATACACGTGTGCACCTGTCATGTGCTTGTCATCAGGTGCAGTGTAGTGACTTTTTTATCCTTTCTGTGTTGGGAATTGAATGACAAGTGGCTGTTGTGCGGAACTGCAGGGACAACAGTGCAACAATACAGCAGTACAGAGCAAATACAATGTAATGACTTTGGGAAGTAAAGTACTTATAAGGGTGAGGCTTGTGGTCGAATCTATAAATGTCCTGTGCTGTGCAGGTGAAATTCTGATATCTGGTTGCTGAGTCTCAAACTCTGTAACTTCACTGTGAATTATTAGAACTGGGAAACAGCAGTGCTGTGAGGAACATTGTGTGTGTGTGTGTGTGTGTGTGTGTGTGTGTGTGTGTGTGTGTGTGTGTGTGTGTTGGTTGGGAGGTGTCACAATCAATGACATTCATGTTTCCATTCAGTTTTCACATAGTATGTATTGGAAGTGACTAAGCTTAAGCATTTACCAGAGATTTTTCACCCAGTCACATCACAAAGACACCATTTTCTTGATGGACATTCAGGAGACAAAGCTGTTGTGTGTGCAGGGTGTGCACAGACCCACAGCATTTAAAAAATATATATTTTTAATTTGTTAAGAAAGTACTTTAAAACTGATGACATGACTGGAGGACTGCAATAGAGGCATGTGGTGTGAGAATAAAATAATTTACTGCTATAAGCTGAGCCCATGCACTTTATCTTTATCTTTAACATATAGATTAGCCAGTTAGAAAGTAGGGCCTACAGTGTTCCTGTTTGAAAGCAGCTTCTTCGCAGGTCCACATGTTACCTCAGTCATGCCTGTGAAAGTGAGGACTAAGTCAGAATACAGACATCTGACTGCAGTCCCTTGCAGTTTACACCATTACAGCATTTATCTAAGGGAAGCATGTATGAAGTGTATGGACATAATTTACTGGCTTTTTTATGTAAACTTTTAGTCAGAGAGTAAGCATTAGTGTGTGCTGATGCACACTTGATAGTCATTTTATCCAACTCAGGAACTGTGCAAGCCAAACGTGTTTATTTTGTTTTAGAGCCATAATTGATTGGCAGCAGATTGCTGACTGTTGGTGCAGAGGGTTAAGGCCAACTGTTGATAAACCCAAAATTGAAACCACACATTTTCTGTCATGTTTGGCATTCTTAACCTTTTCTTCTTAGTTTTAAGAGTACTTCAGTGCCATTGTGCAGAAATAAAACTAAAGATTTAGTTTTAACATAATAGATAGCTTTAATTTTTGGTATCAAGAACACATGCTTGCAGTAATGGTCTGTATATCCTAACTTCACTGATATTTCACAATATCGTAACCCCCTGGGGCTTGCTCTAGAAAGTAAAGCAAAGCATGAGGTCCAAGGGAATGTGGTTACCCAGCATCACACTCCAGAGCCGAGCAGGTTTATTTCTGAACCAAGAATCCCTCCCTTCTTCCAAGCAGTCAGTATTAGATTTAGCAGAAAAGTGCATCTTTTTGCATGTTTATTTTTATTTATTAAATATCTATTTACTGGTTTAGAATCCTTCTGATCATTTTTTCAGTCTTGGCCCGGGTCAAATTTCAGAAAAAACGACTCTTAAATTGATTAGAAACAAATACATGTGGCGCATATTTTCACAGGTTGTTAGCAACATGCCTTGGTTTTCACCATCCTCTATGCAATAAAAGCTACAAAAATAGTGTCGCCTGTTAAGCAACTTAATGTTAGTAGTGGTAGTTACTGTCCTGTGCAGTTGGAAAGCTTTGTGGTTTAGGCTCCATTCTTACAGTTCCAGGGTCACCGGTTTATTCCTGACTGCTGGATGCTGTATTAGTGGCTTGCACTATCTCCTGTGAGTCTTATTTAGGTACTTTTGATTTTCTTCAGCTTCTCAAAGAATGTGGTTGCTGATTTGATTTGCTTTTCTAAAATTATTTATGTATAATGCATTTACCCGTGCTGTTTCTGGCTTGTGTTGTGACAGTAAATAGCATACACAGTATCAAATTACTTACCTAGTAAACAGACAAAAACTAATAAAAATGACTGGAAAAAACAGTTGTTTCATAGTAAGTGATTCTTCTCAGTCAGTAAAGAGAGAGGAAAATCCAGGTTTAGTTTGTTTATAGGACTCAATGAGCCATGTGTGTGTGTGTGTGTGTGTGTGTGTGTGTGTGTGTGTGTGTCCAGATAGTTCCATAAATAACAGTATGGAGGCTGTTATGGTGATCAGCCATTTCCCTCACAGAAGATGATCACTGCTTTTAGAAAAAATAACCAGGCTATGATTGCCACTCGGGTAACTCAGATTCATTTAGCTGGCCAGTGTCTGAGAAATCAGGGGGACAGAGATTTAGTGGCATTTTTACAAGCTTGCCTGTTGTGGAAGAGGTTCTTCACTCAGTGCCACAATCCTTTGTAGAGATCTGGGACTCTAGTATTGTAATGTTGTTTAGGCATGACTTGATTTCACTTTGGGTATGGAACAAGGCCTGGGATAGGCGTAACAAAAAATACACATTTAATAGCTTACAGGATAGATTAACAAGTCACCTTGAGCTTCTCTTCACCTGATATCAGGGTTTCTCTACTTGCAGGACCCTGGTTTCTGTTGGCTATGTCAGACAGGTGCCAGGAATGTTGGAGGTGAAGACTAAAGAGGGTCACAGCTGTGTGGAGAAGAAGAGGAGGAAAGAAAGAGAAATGATTAGCCAGACTGAAAGTGATTACCAGAAAAAAAAAAACTCCATCCATGGGTTGCCTCAACTGCAGGTGCTGCCACAGTTCTCTTGAAGAGGTCTGAAACTGTTTTACATAGCAGTAATATGGTTACATGGAGCCCCATCCTCTAGGTCCTCTGCTTTGCTGCTTTCTTTCTCCGCTTAGATAACTGTGTACATAAGTTATTTTCCAGTCATTATCTCCTTATTCTCCTATGGCAAGCTAAAGAATCCAGACAAGTACACATCTGGTGCTGACTGTTGGGGCAGATGACAGTGAAAGCAGTTTTCAGGGTGACAGCCAAACAGCATTTTTCCTCGGTGCAAGGTTGATAAAACTGGGATATCTGATTGCTCTGTAGATTTAGGCTAAGTCAGTGAAAACAGGTAATGTAGGGCACCTGTCAACCTAAAGGTAAAATTGCTGGAGCGAGTTAAAAGATTTATAAAATGAGTTGACCTTTTAAGCACCTATAGGAGTATCAGTGTGAGGGGGGCACAGAGAGTATTTAGGTAAATGACTCGTATTGAAAACAATTTGCTGTGTAGCCCATACATGTTATAATTAGTCCACTTAGAAGTTCAGAAATAGTACTGATTCTTTGATGATGCCATTCATTTCAAAATGTTATAAAAGGTATTTCGTTGTGCATGCTCTGCTAATCCTGTCAGCTTTAAAACTCATTTTGTTACACTAGTTGTATTGGTTCCCAGTTAACTACAATGGTTTATGTGGTATTTTATTCCATAGGGAGATTAATGTTCTTGTTGTGTGTGATACTTTTTGTCTTGTCCATCTTTAGGGGAGGGGGGTGAGCCTCTTATAGCCCCTGTACCTCACTATCTTTTAACGTAAACATGGGCACACCAGCCCCCCCCCCAAAAAAAAAAAATATTTAACAGCAGGTACAGTTTCTGGACAGATGAATGAACACAACTCAACCAGTTTTGGGTAAAATGTGCACACTTGAGTTATGCCTGGCTGATGCAGTACACAAATTAAATTATGCTTTGATTTACTCCAGTATCAGTTTATTTGCAGCTGCATAAAAATGATGAAAAAGAAAATCTGTCTAACTCCAGTAGACTTTATCGCCTAGGTGGCATCATTAGGACAGTGGCATCATTGGGACAGTACAGCATTGAAACTGAAGTGTGTAGCTATGGTTTTAAATCTCCTAATACCTGTTGTAATTAACTTATCTTGCTTCATAGTCAGAATATAGCAGTTACATAATTTATAGCTTAACCAGTATAAGGCACAAAAATTCAAAACTCCTGACTGAATAACAATAAAACTGCTGTCTCCTTTTAAGTGTAATTGTGCCACATTATGAATTTTAGAATTTTTTAGGAAAGGTTTTGTTAATGTGTTCAGATTCATTCCTTTATTTGTTCTCTGATACCCACTATATACTGCTCAGATTTGCAGGATCCATCGCTTATCTCAACATTTTTTAAATGCATTTATTTGTTTAATTATTTGTTTTTGTTTGAGTTTGTTAAATCAAAGTAAAGCACTGTTCTACATGGACTTTTTTATTATTCAGCCCAGGAGCACTGTCTGGTTAAATGATTTGTTCAAGAGTTGCACACCTAAGGCAAATGGAGACTGAATAAATCAAACCCTGGACCACACGAAGCAACGTGTCAACAGCTCATTGCCTTAACCGTCTGCACTAACTGCAACTTAGTGAGCACAAGACAGAGAATTAGTCCTGGACAGGATGCTGGTTTATCTCAAGAATCATGTCTGTGTCCCCCCCCCCCCCCCCCCCACACACACACACACTGCATACACATCTGGGAGTAGTTTAGCACATTAACATTTTTCACCTAGTGGAATATTTTTGGGATGTTGAAGGAAACTGGAACATGTTGGGAAAACTTACATGGACACTAGGAGGAGCACAGAAGGCACCCCAGCTAGGAACCAAAGCAAAGTGTTGTCTCTCTGTTCAGTGGCTACAAATATAATGTCCAGCTGTTTTCTTTCTAATCCATTGTTAAGTCAGTGCCAATCTTTCTCCTGCCTAAAATACATTTGCTGTATATTTGATTATGTAACAAGTCATTTTGGTGTTTATATAAGGCATTTTAATTTCCTTTTGTTTTAATTCTAAGTTACGTTCAGTTGTCTTTGTGTCTAATGTTTTTGTCATTGTATGTGTCTTTATTTAGTTAAGTTGGGTAGACTGGAACATCACTGATTCTTTATATATTTCAATCTAAATGAAATTGATGGTATTACAAATTAGTAAGTCTTGTATTTGTAAAAGGTTCTAGGTTGTCCATTGTTTTAGATTCTTTGATTGATTAGGTGTGTTTGCTTGCTACACAGTTGTCAAAAACATTCATGTTTTTTTCCCTGGTAACATTTTACATTGCCCTTCCTTACATGGTTGCTTCATACTGCCATTGACCTTAATGCAGGTGGTGTACATGAATGAAATTGTGATGGTTCCAATACATTTTTTCATTGTCTGATTCAACAGTAAATGTGCTACTGTTTATTTAAATAGTCCTTTATTGTACTAAGCTTGCTAGGTGCATTATATTGTAACATAGATTTCTTTCATAGGTTGGTACTAGGCTATCGACCCTAGGGCCTATGCAAGCCTAGCCATAACAATTCCCTGGATATTTCTTCCCACAATATTTACTTCTCTGGACCCCTGTCTAGCAGGGTGACTGACATGATCCCCGGGGTGAATTTCCTATCTCCCATCCAATCATCAAGGTTCCTTTTGAAGAGGGCCAATGAGGCGCTCTGATTGATATGTATGGGCAGTCTATTCCAGAGTATGGGGAGTCTCTGGGTCAGGAACCTATCCCTTCAGCATGTTTTGTTCATTGTGATGACAAGGTTTAGATGCCTAGAGCGTGTGGCTCTGAGGGATTGGGATTTCTTTAAGTGGAGCATGTCCAATAGCTCAGGGTTTGACATGGCCTTGTATGTTAAGCAGAGATCGCCTCTGAGTAGGCGATATGCCACAGAGTATAGCTGGAGTTTTTTTGACGGTCAGCATATGGCATCTGCTTTAGGCCTGTGATTCTTTTAGTGAGGTATTTCTGTGGCCTTTCCAGCTGTTGCAGATGTCTTGTGAGGTACATACCAAATGGGGCATTGTACTCTATAATGGGTCTAATGGGGGATGAGTACAGTGGGACAATGACCTCCTTTTTTCTGGATGAAAAGCACTACGTGATGAGGTGTGCCACATAGAAGGATTTCCTGACTGTTGTGGCAATGTGGTTATCGAAAGTGAGACCACTGTCCACCTGTGTCCCTAAGTCTGTCATCACACTTTTGATGTTTAGTCTCCTGCCACCTATGTGGTAATTCATGGGTACATGTTTTTTTTTTTCCAAAGGGGATAACTGTACATTTCTTGGCATTAAGCTTGAGCCCATGGCTCTGGCACCAGGCATCTGTTTCTGTAAGGCCCTTTTGTAGAATATCCACATCATGTGGGGATTCAATAATGGCTCCCAGTTTGCAGTCATCTGCAAACTTTGTTAGCCAGAGTCCCTTAGTGTTGGCCTGTACTTCAGAGAAGTAGATGCCAAGCAAGAGTGGTCCCAGGACTGAACCCTGAGGTACTCCACTTATCACATGTCTGGAGCTGGATTTGGATTCGGCTACTTTTACAGTCTGGGTTCTGTCAGCAAGCCAGTGGGCAACCCATCGAGTGACATAGGGATTTATGCCCAGCTTAGTAAGTTTATCTATGATTCCAGAGTGGGTAATGGTGTTGAAGGCCTTGGTGAGGTCCAGATAGGCTGTGTGGACTGCCTTACCCTCGTCCACAGCTCTGGAGACTGATACAAAGAAGTCAGTCAGATTCAGGAGACAAGATCGGCCCTTCACAAACCCAAACTGTGTGAGGTCCAGTGTTTGAAGGTTGCCAATGTCTTTGTTTATAAGTTCCGTGATAATATGTTCCATGCCCTTGGGGATCAGGCTTGTCAGACTGATGGGACGGTAGTTCCCGGGATCCAAGGCGGATCCCCCCTTGTGGAGTGGGATAAATGTAGCTGTGTGCCACTCAGTGGGCACGAAGCCTGAGGTGAGGCTATGGTTAAACATGACACTTAGGTGAGGTGCCAGTTCATTTTGTAGTTCATGTAGTACACAGCCTGGGATGTCATCTGGTCCCATGGATGCTGTATTCTTAGCTTTGGAGATTGTGGTTTCTACCTGTGGGGCCGTGATTACCGGAATTTGGCAATCTTTTGGTAATGAGATGGGCCCTTTAGGGGGTGAGAGGGGGGTGAAGTTGGCACTAAATCGATCTGCCAGGATATTGGCAATATCCTTGGGATCAGTATATTTAATGTCACTCTGTTGTAGCTCAGAGCAGAACCGAGCATTGCCATTTAGATTCTTGACATAACTATAGAATGCCTTGTGGTTGTCTTTGGAATCATTCGCAATTTTATTTTCGTAACTAGCTTTTGAGGATTTTATGAGGGATCTCAGCTTCTTACTGAGGCTGGTGAGGGAGTTTTTTGCATCCTAGGATTTTCCTCTTTTCTGCAACAGTTTCTTCCTTCTGTTGTATAGTTTGTTTATAGCAGGGGGCCACCAGATTGGCTTCCTTTTTTTGGAGAAGAGCATCTTGGTTCTATTTGGGATGGCATGATTCATGCACGAGTGGATGTGCTCGTACAGTGCCTTAGTGTAGGATTCCGCAGTTGAACTTTCAGATCCCGTCTGCATGGGTGTCGTGAAGTTTGTCACTTCTGACTTCAGTAGCATGAAGTTGGCTTTGGAGAAGTTTTTTAAGGAGGTTTCATTACTGGGGGGTGGGGGTGGGATGTGAATGTCAAGGGTGATTTGC
Organism: Protopterus annectens; assembly: GCF_019279795.1. Taxonomy (NCBI): domain Eukaryota; kingdom Metazoa; phylum Chordata; order Ceratodontiformes; family Protopteridae; genus Protopterus; species Protopterus annectens. The sequence continues at coordinate 1,653,732,213 of NC_056731.1, read as the reverse complement.
TTATGGTCAGACCTGACCAATGAGGGGGTGACCACTGGTGTGGAGCATCTATCTCCCATGTTGGTAATGACCAGGTCTAGGATATTGGAGCCCCTGGTGGGACAATGGATTAGTTGATCCAGGGCATTGGAATTTATGAATTCCAAGAACCATTGGGAAAAGGAGTTGGTACCTGAGTAGTTTTCCCAGTTAATGGCAGGGTAGTTGAAATCACCCAGTATTAGGGTGTTTGGTTGTATCTTAATATCTTCCAGTATGTTTAGAAAGGTGTAGTGAGAATCTTGGGGCATGGTGGGGGATCTGTAGCAAGCTACAATTTGGATTGCAGTCTTACCTAGTGTTAGTTGCACCTGGAGAATTTCAGATGCATTGTGTTGGGCAACTAGCCTGGAGGTGTGAATATCCTTGGTGAATATGGACACTTCTCCACCTTTAGTGTTTTGGTCTTGGTTTTGTGGCCGAAAAGTGTGGTAAGAGTTGTAGCCTGGTATTGCAGGGGTGCTCTCTGGAGCCTTGAACCAGGTCTCGGTTACTGCACAGATATCGATGTTCTCCATTTTTAGGAGTGCCTCGAGAGAGTGCATTTTGAGGTTTAGACTTTTAGCATTGAGCAGCATTACGTTCAGATTTTGCATGCTTGTATCTGTTACGGTGGTGGTTTTATCCTTTGATCCTTGCCTAAAAAAGGCACTATAGGGGTGGCAAGAGCTTTAGCCAGTAACCTGAATCCCAGGGGTGACAGGTGCAGACCATCTCTGGCAAAGCATCTTGGTTTGTCGATCATGTCTTCCCAGGCAGACAAATATTGGATCCCCTTTGAATGACACCAGAAGCTTAGCCAATTGTTTAAGTCAATCATTTTGTCTTTATACTGTGGTGTCATTCTGGGCGAAGGCAGGATGCTACTCAGGGCTAGGGTCATACCTGCCTGGGCCACATGATCCAAGAGCTCTTCCATGTCTCTTTTCATGTAGTCCAGGGAGGTACGTCTCAAGTCATTCACGCCAGCATGGACAATGACAGAATTGTATTTGTATTTGTTGTGGAGTGACTTAAGTGCATGTGTTTTGTGGCTGATCCTGGCACCCGATAGGCAGCTGATTGTAATTTTCTCCTTGTTCAGCCTGGTGAGTGGGATATCAGTGTGCCTGACTATAGAGTCACCTATGACTAAAGTGTTGGGTACATTGTCTTGCCTTAGGGGCTGTTGTTGGGTGGCACACTGGTGTTGTGAGCTATGTGTCACTTTGGTTGTGACTGGTGTTTGTTTGCGTTTCAGCTTCGGAAGTCCTTGTTGCTTGGGCAGGTTAATGTTAAGGGCCTCCGCATATGTGAGTTTAGTGTTGCTATGTTTGGGTGTTGATGGTGTGGGTTTTGAAGGGCTATGAGTTGCTAGAGGTGTAGTGCAGCTGTTAACCTTCTCCTCTTGGCTGTCTAGCACAATCTTGGCTGGAGAGAGCTTTGCTTCCAGTTTGGCTATGTAAGTGCATCTCTCACAGGTTGTAGTGTTGGGTGGTAGGAGGAGAGGATTGTCTGTGTACATGTGGCAGTTGCCACATTGCCCCAGTATGCCCAGAGTCACCAGGTGGTCAGGAGAAATCACCGCAAACTGACCCTTGGACATGCCTGTTTAGGTGCTTTTTTGTAAAGTTTTAGAGCTGTTTTCCCTTACCTTTGCAAGGTACTGTGCAATTATATGTAAAACAACAGACGAAGAATACACTCTTTATTATACTCTTTGAAGGTGTTTGCCGAAGTGCTAGAGGTATAATAAATCGAGTGCATTTATTCCCTTTTTTTTTTTGGTTGGTGTTTTACTTTGCAGTTATAGGCTGTTTAGTGCCTATGATTAATTTCTCCTTTTTGACAAGAAGAGTTGAGTGCTTGTATCCGTTTCAGGCTTCCTATTGCTTTCCAGCAGGTTCTAGAGCAAGTGCTAGTCAAAGATCATAGGAAGTTACTAGGCTATTGGCCCTGAGGCCCTTACAAGCCTAACCAAGAATTTAGCCCATGTTCCAACAAGTCAGCACCCAATCCCCATGTCTCTGCTGGACATGGGCATTGGTCCAGCAGAGACACCGGTGGAATACCACAGGGATGTATTTTCTGTTCCCTATCCAGTTATCCAAGATGTGCTTAAAAAGGGTTAACGAGGTACTCTACTTGACGTGGAGAGGGGGTCTATTCCACAGAAGAGGTATTTCTGGGACACAAATCTGTCCCACCAACAAGTCTTATTGATGTCACAGAACAGGCTGAGGTCATAAGTGTGGGTTACTCAAGTTTTCAATATGTCATCTGTCTGAGAGTACAGAGTTCCTCTGGAGGTACTAGTCTGTCAGGTTTATGTATATGTGCATTTTCTCATTGTTATAAATCCTTTCCAAAATATGTTTCTCATTTCACAGTGCATTTAGTATAGTATCCTTACTTTATATATATATATATATATATATATATATATATATATATATATATATATTTTTTTTTTTTTAGAAATAGCATGAAAGGTTACTGCTGTCTACCCTGACAAGGTATATCTGTTTTTTTTTCTGAGTAGTCACTTTTATTGTGTTCTCTCTTAACAGGGGTCTAGGCAAGAATTTTTAAGATGTGGACACAGGGGTCATACTGCACCCCAATGCACACACAAAAAGGTGTGTCATGTCACAGCATGTGGCACACAGTGGAACCATAGAGCACCTGTACCAAAGGGTACAGGTCATGTGATGATGTACACAACAAATATCCAATTGATGAGCAAGGGCTTTTTGATTGCAGCAAGTTAACTTCTTGGCCGCATCACATGGGCTGACTTTTAGTTACAGTGCTGCACTGCAGCACGTCTCTCTAGGGCAGTTACAGTGCTGCACTGTAGCAAGTCTCTCTAGGGCAGTTACAGTGCTGCACTGCAACACCTCTCTCTAGGGCAGTTAGGGCACTTACAGTGCTGCACTGCAACAAATCTCTCCAGGGCTGTTACAGTGCTGCACTGCAACAAATCTCTCCAGGGCGGTTACAGTGCTGCACTGCAACATATCTCTCCAGGGCAGTTACAGTGCTGCACTGCAACACATCCCTCCAGGGCAGTTACAGTGCTGTACTGCAGCACGTCTCTCTAGGGTAGTTACAGTGCTGCACTACAGCAAATCTCTCTAGGGCAGTTACAGTGCCGCACTGCAGCACATCTCTTTAGGGCATTTAGCAGACTGTCCATACAATGTGGGATTGTAACAAGCCTCTGTACTACTTCACTGTAGTTAGTAGCAGAGAGTGCCATTCATACCAGTGCTAATACTCGGCATTCCCCTTTCCCCTATCACAGTAGTGAGTCCCAGGGCCCATTCACAAAAGTATCAGAATGCAGCACTGACTAGCATTCTGCACCTTAATAGTTGCTCCATGCCAGTATGCAGTCCAGAGGGTCCAGCAGGGGTCCATTCATAGCAGTACAATCCAAATCATGGGCCAGAACAGAGGGCATTGGCAGACAAAATCATTTTGTTTATTTCTTGTGTAGAAGTACAGTCATAATAGGTGGTAATCCATTACGTACGGAAGAAGTAATTAGGGACCTGGGGACCCAAGTTGATAGCAATCTCTCATTTGACAACCACGTGGCCAAAGTGGTTAGAAAAACATTTTATATAGCCCACCTAATCATGAAGGGATTCACATCTAGATCAGGGGAGGTCATTGTGCCTCTTTACTCATCCCTCATCAGGCCCATAATTGAGTACAATGCCCCTTTTGGGGTGTACCTTACCAGACACCTGCAGCAACTGGAAAGACCCCAAAAATACCTCACCAAGAGAATCAAAGGGCTCAAACAGATGCCATATGCTGCCCGGTTAAAGAAACTCCAGCTCTACTCAGTGGCATACCGCCTGCTCAGAGGCGATCTGTGCCTGACATATAAAGCCATGTCCAACCCGGAATTAATGGACATGCTGCACCTCAGAAAATCCAAATCCCATCGAGCTACGCGCTCGAGAGACTTGAACCTCAGTACTGAAATAAATAGGACATGCTGGAGGGACAGATTCATAACCCAGAGGCTCCCTTCACTCTGGAATAAAATCCCAGTCCAGGTTAGGCAGAGTCCCTCATTGACTCTCTTCAAGAGGAATCTTGATGAGTGGATGGGAGATAGTAGGTTTACCCAGGGTATCACTTCTGTGTCACTGTTGGACAGAGGCACAGTATACTAACCTCGAAAAAGGGCATAGCAAACTTCATTTAAAATGGGTGGTGAAAGCCAAACACACTCTGGCTAGGCTTATAAATGCCCTAGGGCAGATAGCCTAGTATGAACCTATGAACCTATAATACATTGCACTTCTTTTTATAGCTCCCTTTGCAATTGTTTTATACTGTCACTGTGCCAGTAACTTTATTCATTCAGGTTCTACTTCAGTCAGCCATTTTTATTGTAGTCTTCCAAGTATTTATTTTTTATTTTACATTTGTTGACCGGGATAGTCTGACTGTATTCATGTCCATTTTCAGTGGAGGCCCAGGGAGAAAAGCTCCAAGATAAGCAGTTAAGATTACAAATACAATAAGTATAATAGTGCTACCTTATCTTAAACATCCAGGTATACAGAAGTAACCAATGGAAAACGGTGCTGATCTGTGTAGTCCACTGAAGCTAGCTTTAATGTACTTGTCTCGTGTTTCTATACCTCTTGCATAAATGTATTAGTTTCAAGCTAATTTAAAATGGATCAGTATTTTGACAAAAGAATCTCTAAACAATTTAGGAGCTTACAGCAGCCTACTGGCTCAGTATCATATGAGTAAAAATATCCTTGTAGCATCTGACTTCATCCCCCCTTTATTTGCCTGTAATTACCTCACATGGTTTCCTTATTTATTTCAATTTGTTGACAGTGATAGCCCGACTGAGCTAACACTCTTTTTTCAATTGAGTCAACTGGAGAAAAACTCCATTCAGTGTAATGTGAATTTAGAGATAGTAATAGTTTCCATTACAGTCGTATACAATATTATGTAGTATTATAAACTGCAACCTGTGCACAAATGCAGGCCTTTCTCCCTCTCTCCCCTCACACAAACGTGTGTGTGTGTGTGTGTGTGTGTGTGTGTGTGAGTGCAATGTAGAATAGAAAAGAGCAGAAAGAAATGGAAAAATGAAGATGGTTTATGTAGTCATGAGAACGAAATTCTTGTCTTCCCAGTTTAATGTCTTATTGTAGTTCTCGTCACTGTACTTCCATTAAGTTATTGTAGTGTAGAACACACACACACGCACACTAAAACGTGCAGCTGGATGCAAAGTTAATCTTGATGGCTAGATGCAAACTTAAATTTGTTGCTTTGGGAAGCTTAATATTTGATCTAGCAAATGTCAACATTGTATTGTATTAAGTAAAAAAAATGAATGCATTTAGTTTGTTTCATTTTTAATTTAACTGGGGTAGTGCACTGATCCCATTGGCCCTAATTCAGTCATGACAATATATACAGAATGATTGACAAAACGCAATATATACATGCATTATTAAAACAGTGGCTTTCAGAACTGAATGTTTGAAAGAATTACAGTGAAAAGTCCAGTCAGAGAAAACCATTTAGAGGGAAGTAGGGTAGTGAGAGGCTGTGTTATAGGATTTCTATCTGTTTAATTTTTCAAAGTATTTAGGGTTTCTAATACTATGATGGGAACGGACCCCATTCTTAAATCAGGGTGCAAGTAGAGTTCATTAAACTAGTATTGTTCAAGTCTGATGTTAGCCAGAAGTGCTCTTTGCAGCACCTGCATTGTGCCCAGAATCAACTCCTTCTGCAGTTCATATGGAGTTACATGTATCGGTAACATATCTAAGTATGATTGTAAATTTTAAAAATTATTTAGAAAGTATCTCTGGGATTTTTGACAACACCACAATGTCTAAAATGAGTAGACGTGGAAGTTGTAAATATTGTAAATTTATAAATGATGGTCCATATGTTACAGTGGATGGATTTAGTGGGACCTGTGGCTGTACAGGAAGGTGTAACTGTATTTCTACTAGGGTGGTGTATTTAGCCATCTGTACTTCATGTCCCACATTCTTTGTTGGCAAAACCAACAGACAATTTAAGGACAGAATATATGAACATTTATATGATATAAAGAAAGGTAAAAAGATTAATGCTGTTTACAGACATTCAGTGATAGATTTATTTTCTTTGTTATAGATAGATTTTTAATTAATGAGAGGGGTGGTGAAAATTGGCTTAAACAAAAATAATTAATGAGGCAGTTATGCCTTAAAGTGTGTATTGAACCTGGAATAAATGATTCTTTGTCATTATATAGTACTCATAAAGAAGGGCTGGTCAATTGTGATATATAATGGTGGTGTATGTTGGGGTTTATTTTAAGACCCTTATTGAGGGAGGGTTATTTTGTAATATGTATTTAATCTGTATAGGTTTAGGAACTAATATACACTTTGGAGGTGTGTTTACTTTAGATTATGGAAGTGATTTTATTATCATGGTTATTTTTGCATATGTTGCTTTTATCGATTTTTTTGGTGACTTGTTTGGCTGTTGTAGTTTGACATATAAAAAGCAGGATGTGATATTTTGGTGTTTTTTAACTCTAATGAAGTTCCATGTAGTATGGTATGAAAGCACTTCATTTTCTGTCAGTAAATTAACAAATGCAATACACCACTACAGGTTCTGGTCCAGTTTTGTTTTTGTGCTTTAGAATTCCACATTCTGGTCCCCGTGTGCTTCAGAAAATGCATGTCTGCATAAACTGTGTTTGCCTGCCGACACCCTTGATGGGTTGAAACAAACTGTATTATGTATCGTAAGCCAATTTAACTGCCACTTAGTGTCATCTCATATCATTTTCTTATAGAATAATTTTTAACTTAACTGGGAGTTTTCCTTCTGGTCTTGGTGCTACCCCTTCCTTCAAAAAAACTGTACTGAAATTAGTACAGCGTGTACACCTCCTGATGTGCTTGCACTTTGGTTCGATCTTTGATGAAAGCATCCAGAAATGAAATTTATATCCAAGTGTGCTTGGCATCCTCGCCACACTCTGAGAGGGTCCCAAGTTAATCCTGCTCCATCCCTGGCACATAACTGAAGTGCAAAATAATAAAATAAGTCTCTAAACTGTTTTGAGTGCTACTGCTTTATTTTTTGATTTTGCACTTTTAAATAATTTCAGGTCTGTAACACTTGAAATCACCTTGTCCAGGTAGTTTAAGTTGTTTTGTGGTAGTATTACACTCTCAAGCAGTCTTTTAAGAAAGCTGTAAGTGTAGTTGTTTTATTGGTTAGAGAACATAGAAGCCAGTTCCTTATGTTTTAAGTGCCTGTATAAATTTGGAGTGTTGTGCACCAAAGGCCATCATGCAGTGGTGGTTCATTATGCTATGTATAGATACAGATACCTAGAAACCAAATTTTCCCTATTAAAACACCTGTGAAACTGTACCAGTAACTCAGTGAGTGTAGAGCAGATCGTTTACATGTTGAGGAGTACTGCTCCTTGAATTTAGTATTATGTAGCCTAATCTAGGTTCAAGACCCAAAAGCATCCTTAGTCAACCCACTGTTAACCGATCATGCATCACATACTTGTAGCACACCCAGTAAATGGCATGACCTCAAGGATAAGCACTTTCCCAATTTCTCCTCAGCCAGGTTGGTGGATATGATTATACTGAGACAATGTAACAGTTGACTTATGTTCACTGACAGCCATTTAAATCTCAAAGAAACAAATGCAGTATGCAAGAGATGTATGTATACAATGTCTCTGGAGGCAAAACTATAACAATCTGGTTGTCAGGAACACACACTACACCCAATGCACATAGTATGCACCCCACACATAGACCTATTTATGCTAAGGCACTTAAATGTAACCTTCCCAAACCTCTGATAATCTCCCACACAATCCACCTGCAAAACTTATCCTCCCTAAACCCGAATGTACTCAGCAGAGACAACACCTAGCACATCACATATAGCCACATAAAGTGAAGCCTTAGTTACCAAGTTCATAGGCAAGTCAATACACTACTCAGGACTACAGTCACATGGGACTCCATTGTATAACATACTGATGCGCCACTCACTAGGCTGAACAAGGACAAAATAACAGTTGCCCATCAGGTGCCAGGATCTGCCAAGTTACATATGCACTAAAGTCATTGTACCACAGGTACCAGTATGATTCCGTCACAGTCCATGTAGGTATAAATTACCCAAGATGTACGTCCCTGGACTATTATGAAGAGAGACTTGAACTGTGTGTCACAGGCTGGTATGTGCTTGGCTCTGAACAGCGTTTTACCCTCACCAAGGTTGAGGCCACAGTACAAACAGAAGAGGAGTGACTTTAATAATTGGCTTAGTTTTTTATGTAATTTTAGGGGAATACAATATTTGTCAGCATGGGAGGACATGCTTAACAAAGCATGCTGCTTTGCCAAAGATGGTCTGCACCTTCCCCCTCTAGGTTTTGAATATTGGCTGAAACATTGTCCATCACCATAGAGCCTTTTTTAGGCAATGCAAAATTGTCAAACCATCCAACATAGCAAAATCTACCCAAGAAAACTAAAGGAGTTACTGCTCAATACCAGGAGTCTAAACAAGAAGCTCCAATCCGTCCAAACTATCCTCACCTTGAAGAAGGCAGACATCTGTGCAGTTACCGTGACATGGTTTAGAACCACAGAGAGTACTTTGGCAGTGTAAGGCTCCAGTACCTATTACACATTTAGACCAGCAACTGCACAGACAGGGACTAAAGGTAGAGGTGTCTCGATCTACATCAGTAACAAACATGCCTCTAGGTTGGCTAAACAGGGTGAAGCAGTGGAGTCCCATACCATATCTTAGCAAGCTGTAGGTCACCCTCTGTGTCCCATGAAACCCATTGTTCATATTTAGACTTATTGGAGACACTCACCATTCAACCAAATGTCATACTCATGGGGAATTTTTATTACCCCCTCTCTAAACTGGGAATCCTGCACAACCCCAAATTTGCTAGTGCAGAGATTTCTAGACTTTGTAAACACAAACACCCTGGACCTGTTAGTGCATCTGCCCACTAAAGGTACAAACCTATTAAACCTGGTACTCACAAGTACAAGAGAACACTGCACCCCTCCAGTGTGGTATCCTCTTTGGTGTATTTGGAACCTGCACCTACTGCACATGAGGCTGTCACTCTTAACTATTCAGCTACGTAGCTGGTAAGGTTAGACCGCAAAGCAGTCTCCTTTGAAATATGAATCAATTCTGTAGCCCCAGCAAACCATGTAACAGTTAGAAACTTCTCCAAGGCAAACTACCTTATAAGTGGTAACGTGTCAAAATTTTAAGTCCCTGTAAACTCAGATAATACAGCAGCCTATGTGGAATTATTCACAGAAGCTCTATACAACCACATCAGTGATTGCATAAAGGCTGCTGTGCCTACCAGAAGTAAGCCCAAAACTGATGCAAAAAACTAACCACCCTGGTAGAATCTGAAATTAAACAGGTTGTACAACAAAATAGAAAGTCATAGCTAAAATTAAGAAGTGTAACACCAAAAAGGATAAAAACTCTCTCATCAAACTGAATAGGCACCTAAGAGGACTATTTAAATCAAATAAAGTAAATTTTGAGGTAATAATTGTGTCCCAGGCCAAGGACTACCATTAATGGCTTCTTTAGCTATGTCTGAAACATCAAAGGCAGTACACAACAGTGTGCCAAACTGTTGGTAAATGGAGCCATGTTCAAGGAACTTTGAATATAGCAAGTCTTCTGGCTGACCTAATTCAGCTCCAACTTTAACTCCTCTCACCTCCAGCCACTCCCTAGGAAATACCATGGAACATAATCTCTCCAACTATCCATAGGGGGCAGGTCTTACATGCACTGTCTTAAGTCTAAGAATGCAACTTCAGTGGGCCCTGATAGCCTGAAATATGACCTATCAAGGCCACTGGTATCAGTATTCAACCATAGCCTCTGCACAGGCTTTAAGCCACATGAATGGAAGACTGCAGTGGTCATCCCTCTGCACAGGGGAGACCATCAATGGATCCCGAGAGCTGCAGACCCATTAGTCGTGGCTAGATTCATAGGCAAAGCAATGGAAATAATTGTGATAGAAATGATTAACAGTAGCATAGGAAACCTTCAGATACTGGAACCAACCCTGTTTAGTTTTGTCAAAGGCAGGTCATGCCTGCTGAACCTGGTGGACTTTGTCACCAAGGATGAGGGCAAAACGGTGCACACTGCCTACTTTGACCTAACTAGGGCATTTGATATAGTACTGCATTCTTAGGCATAAGTCCTTTTGTAACTTGCTGAGTAGCCAGTTGGCTTATGACCTAGCTCCTGTAATCTAGCTAAGGCATTTGATAAAGTACCATACTCAGGCATTGTAGTCATACTCACGGAATTAGGAATAAACCCCTGTGTAATTCACCAAATAGCCAGCTGGCTCTCAGAGAGGAGCTAAGTAGTTAGGATTGGAGAGACACCTCCGTAAAGAGGCCACTCTCCAGTGGAAGCCCCAGGGCTCTGTGCTGGGTCCGCTCCTCTTTGGCATCTATTTTTCTGAAGTCATGGCCAAAGTCAAGGACCTCTGGCTTATCAAGTTTGCAAATGATTACATGCCAGAAACAGTCACATAACTTACTCAAGATACTGATATCTTAACAGCAAGGTCTAACACAGACAAATGACTGGTGCAAAAGCCATGGCTTAACACTCAGTCCCAAGAAATGTATAACACTACCTTTTGAGATGTCAGCCACCCAAGGAAATGACCTCATAGATAAAACACCCCTAAAAGTTGACACAGTAGTCTGGGATTTGGATACTCTTACAGGTAGTAACCTGGCGTTTGACCACCATGTGTCTATGGTTGTAAGAAATCATTATATGTAATTCAACTTATAAAGGCATGGCATCTAGATCCAGGCAAGTCATTGTGCCAGTGTACTCTGTCATCATCAGACCAGTCATTGAATACAACACCCCCTTCTGTATTTACCTGGCCAGGCTCATGCAACAACTGGAATGTCCACAGAGGTTCCTCACAAAAATAATACAGGGTGCAAGTTAACACAGTATCCTATGCAGATCACCTCAAAGCCCTATCTCTATGCTCAGTTTCCTACAGACTACTGAGAGATGATTTACACCTGGCATATAAGGCATCCTTGGATCCTGTTCTGATGGACTTTTTGCATGTACACAAAATGAACAGCTCCAGTACTACTTGATCCAAGGATTTAAACTTTGCTTGCAATGTAAATTGAACTGTTGGAATGACAGGTACATGTAACTCGGAGAATCCCTATTCTCTGTTATAGGTTTTCCATCCATGTGAACCAGAGTCCTTCCCTAACCCTATTCAGCCACACCCAGGACCAGTGGTTGGGAAACTGGAAATTCACCCCAGGTCTGACACCTGTGTCTTTAGACAGAGACAACTGTTAAATCACTTTTTAACAAAAATACACTCCTTATAATACCCTGTAAGGCACAGTAACTTAATGGGATACATTTAGGTTGCTTGGCTAGGCTTATAAATGCCCCACCAGTCATTACCCTAGAATACAACTGTGAACTTATAAAATGGGGAGCAGTTTCTTTTTTTTGTTGTTTGTTTGTTTTCCATATTTAAAAGTTAATTAGAACATTAGTTTCTATAATTTAGCAATGGTATTACTCGTATGGGAGGCACAACATAAAGACTGTGCCTCGATAAGTTCATCTTATTAAATAATGTATGCTCTCTGTCATCATTAAAAGTGTCATTTCACACAGTCCTGTAAATACGTATAATAAAATGTAGATACACATATGTGAAATGTACACACACGCATATAGAAAATGTGTGTTTATGTACACACATTCCCTGTATAAAACATTACATATTTTCCATACACACTCCTGCGTATATACACAGATACAAATGTATGATATAGATACGTATACTTATACACATTTGTGAGTGTTTACCCGCACACGTGCATGTGTGTATACGTATATATATATATGGATATGGATCCCATTTGATCCAGCAAATTTATGTTTCATCAAAATGTAAATTGGCGACCTCACTTACACAAAAGTGCATTTTTTCGAAAATGCACTTTCTTGTAAAAATATAACTTAAAAAAAAAGAGAGAAAAGAAGTAAAAACATGCAGTTTGCATGTAAGCTTAGTTGTACATCGTTTAGTGTTGATGTACAACTAAGCAAACTATTGCTGAGATCGTGGTACAGTGGGGATAAGGGAATATTCCCTTTTCCCCACTGTAGTGCAATCTCAGAGTGAGAATATTAAAGTAGGGGGTTGTGGGGCGTGCAGGGGGGCTTGCCCCCCTGCATAAGTGTATTTAGTGTATTTTTTTTTTTTTACATGAAAGTGCATTTTTGAAAAAATGCACTTTTGTGTAAGTGTGGCAGCGAGTTTACGTTTCGATGAAACTTAAATTCACTTGATTAAAGTAGAGATATATATGTGTGTGTTTATATATATATATATATATATATATATATATATATATATACACACACACACACACACACACACACACACACACACACACACATACAGGTATATTTAAGACCTATCAAGTGCTTAAGATATGAGTGCTAGTTCTGTACATTCACTGTTTCATTGCTTATCAGTCCTTCCCTGGAGGTCTGTAGAAAATGAATAATGATGATAACTAATTGTTAACGTACTCATGTTTGTATGTTGTCCAGAATAGTCAAAGCCTGTGTACTTCCCTAGCATAGGTTCCTTGATGACCCATTTATTAATGTAGACATCTCAAACAGTGTTTCATCAATTGCTTATTGTTAAGATAAGCTTACAAGGATAGTACAAGAATTTTGCATCTTGGCCAACATAAATATAGATGGCCATGCTGAACATTGTTCCGAAAGTACATTTTTTTCTGATTTCTTGATTTTGATCCATTAGAATCTACTTGATTTAGACTGATTTATTTTGATGTTGAAAATGTAGGGTGTTAATATCTTGTAGATGATTCAAACCAGTGTCTTGAAAATGTATCCCAGTATTTTGTATGTTTTTTCTATGTAAACTCTATTTTTATTCTACACAATTTTTTTTTTTTTTTTTACTTTTTCATCTGTTTTGTGCTGGAGCTTTTCTCCCCGGGCCTCTACTGAAAATGGACATATATCCAGTTAGACTAACCCGGTCAACAAATGTAAAATAAAATAAAATAAATGTATAGTATTGGTAGCTGGTTTATAAAGTGCCAAGTTAGTCACATGGGACTTCAGTACTTCCAGATGTCTAACCTACTCCTGAGTTACCATTGTGCTTATTCACCATGTTAGCAACTTTACTAGTTAGTATTCACAATGTTGTATTGTTTGATTGGAAAATCCTCTGTCCGTGGTGTGCATGGGTTGGTGCTGATACACCTCATGACATCACAGTGTTGTGGGGGAGAGCAGAATGTCGAGCACTGCCAACAGTTCAGTATGGCTTCTTTAGACATTGGAGGGGAAGGGTGACCTACATTGCTTTCAGGTGACTGAGAGCTGTTGAAAGCTCATTTGTAGGAATTGGTGGAAGGTTCCTGTACACAACCCTAGTCACAGCCAAGCATTGGCACAAGGTTCCAAGCTTAGAGGATAGACCGGAGCCAGCAAATCTTGGAGGGAAATTAATTTCTAAAATTGCCTTTAAGGTCCTGCAGGTACATAGCTTGTTCTGTACAAGTGATGGCTGAAGCGTGCTCTAATCATAAGCGTCTTCAGCCCAGAGGACTTACACTACCCTCTTCACCCCGGCGGTGACCTTAGGATGGGAAGCATTCTGAGGGTTCTTGTTATAAGCAACCATAGATGTTCTTCGTGTTTCACTGTTGCAGTCATTGCATTTGGGTAATCTGCTGGCAGGTTGCCCTCAGTCGGCCTGAATTCCAAAGTCTTGGGTCCTGCGTCGGTTGCTGTCTTCTCTTCCATGACGTCAGGTCGTCAGGGGTATAAAATATGCAGCCAACGCCATTTTCTTTAGTCTTTCTTGCCGCGCGGTGCCTGAAGCAGAAGCATTTCGCAAGTGCTGGTCGGCCAACTACTGAAATATTCGAGTTTGAGTTTCAGAACCGAAGTCTTCACTAAAGCTAAGTACCCCGTTGGGGTCTTGCTCCTTACCGATGTCAGAAAAAGTTAATAAGTGTGTTACTTGTGGGAAACAAATAGCTCATAAGGATTTCCATTTATACTGTATTCCTTGCCTAGGCCCTGATCACAATGTGCCTGGCTGTCGGTTTTGTTGTAGATTTAACCAATGCACTATTAAGCGTCGGTATATTTTTGCATCAAAGTATTTTAGAAAAAGATTTAACTACCCAGAAATGTCGTCGGATAGCAATCTGACTACCGTAGTACATAAAAAAACGTAAAGAAAAGGACAGAGAAAGGCAGTCGAGATCCAAAACCAACGACAAAGCTTCTCCTAAGCCAGTCGCCGGTTTGCCAGTACTCAGTGAGGCACTTTCGCAGCCAGTGATACCCGCTACCTTCGAGTCACAGGCCTCTACTGACACCCATGTGGAGTCCGGCATGCCACAAGATACTAAAGGTATTGGACCGATGGATGCATCTCCCTCGGATGGGTCCGGAGCCGCTGAGCAGGCACTGGCTTTTGAGGGTGTATTCAGACCTCAACATTTGTATATCAAACGACGACAGCTGCAAAACCAAAGACAAAAGCAACTTCTAAAACTAAAAAAACCAATGCATGAGCCACATGCACAGGCCTCTATGCCTAAAAAACAGATGATCAAAATGGCTGAAGACCTCATTACCTTGATTAGGGGTTCCCATCCCCCTCCAGATAAGAGGCCTAGGCAAGACACACATTATGAATCTTCAGATCAGGTTTCTATTTCTTCTGATCAGGAATTCTCTATACCTCCCTATAAGGATTCTGATGCAAAGGAGTCTATACCATCTGCATCTCCTCCTGGGGATTATTCATTTGGACAAACCTTGCACACTTTGAGGGAGCATTTCCACTGGGAGAGTCAGGACTTCTCAGAATCAAAAAAGAGGCTCAGGGATTTCCTTCTTCTCCATCAGCACAGGCCTTTAGCCATTCCCCCTGTTTTAGACATTGTGGATGATGTGTTTTCGGAGTCGAGCTTGACCCCTGACTCCTTACCTCCGGCTCCCAGTAAGCCTAACAGATATTACAGGGTCCCTGACTCACATACATTTTTATTTAGAAACCCTGCTGCTAATCCTGAAACTATTTCACGGGGTCCAAAGGGAGTTAAAGCCTCAACAGCAAAAAATCCTACCCCCTCTGACAGAGATTCAAGGGTACTGGACAGATGGGGAAAGAAGGTTTATACATCTGCAACCTTGGCAATCAGGGCCTTAAACTGTCAATTCTATATGCTTAAGTACCAAGAACATGTTATGGGATTGCTGAAACAGAAAATTATGTTGATTTCAGAATGTGCAGAAAATAAAGAATTGCAGGAA
The DNA here is from genome assembly GCF_019279795.1 of Protopterus annectens. Classification (NCBI taxonomy): domain Eukaryota; kingdom Metazoa; phylum Chordata; order Ceratodontiformes; family Protopteridae; genus Protopterus; species Protopterus annectens. Next base: position 1,653,716,676 of record NC_056731.1, on the reverse strand, counting down.
TTATTGCATGCAGCTGAACAGGTTGTTAAGCATACTTTGCAATGTGGTTTTGACTCTTTAGAGGCCTCCTGCAGGGCCGCAGTTACTGGATCCATGATTAGGAGGCATGCCTGGTTAAAGGAACAGAATTTGCCTGATCATGTTAAAGCTAAATTGCTAGACGCACCTTTACAGCATGATTCTCTGTTTGGTATTAAGGCAGAAGAGGTTTTAAAGAAAATGGAAGACAAAGCTAAGTCTATGCAAACTGTTAAAGACTTCTTACATGTGCAGCCACCTAGATTCAGTAGACACTGTCCTACAAAAAATTGGTCCTTTCCTGTTTCAGATAGAGCTCAAAGGGGCAAATCCAGACACCCTAAGGGTTCCAGATACCAGGTGCAAGATTCATACAGGTCAAAGCAATGGGGCGCCTCTACCTCCAAATCTGGAGGGGAGAAAGCGCAAACCTACAGAAGACAATCCCAGTGACTTCCCTATGCCTACACCAAGCACTTATCTTTTGGCAGCACCCGTAGGGGAAAGTTAGCACTTTTTGCTCAAAATTGGCAGTTAATAACCCAGGACAAGTGGGTACTAAACATAGTATCACATGGATACAGATTCCATTTCCACACTCTGCCAATGGCAAACGGTTGGCCAAATCTGCCAAAAAATCAATGGGCAGAGGCACAAAAACAGGTTACGTCCTTCATGGATATGGGGGCCATTCAGCCAGTACCAGAACAGGAAAAAGGACAAGGTTTTTACTCAAGACTGTTCGTGGTGCCCAGAAAGGACAAGGCCTGGTAGCCAATACTGGATTTATCGATTTTGAACACATACCTGGACATTCCAAAATTCAAAATGCTGATTTTACAGCAGCTTCTGCCCATGCTGGGCAAGAATGCTTGGCTGGTGACATTAGACCTAAAAGAGGCATACCTGCATGTCCCAATAAGACAGTCATGCAGAAGATACCTTAGATTCAAGGTTGGCATAATGCATTACCAATTCTCTGCACTGCCCTTTGGCTTATCTACTGCGCCCAGGGTCTTTACAAAGTGCCTGGCACCAGTAATTGCATTTTGCATACAAAGAAGTATACAAATATATCCTTACTTAGACGACTGTCTCAGTCAAGCAGAGAACAAGGACATTCTTCTTCGACACCTGGCTTTTGTGAAAAGGATTCTAACATGCCTAGGGTACACAATAAACCAAAAGAAATCACAACTGGTACCCTCTTAAAAGATAACATTCCTGGGTGCAAGTTTGAATACAACTGCCCAGATGGCTTACCTCACGCCAGATAAACAAAGGGAACTGACTGCTTACTTCAAACTGATGGCAACAAAAACCTAGTTATCTGCAAGACAAATTCTGCAGACTCTGGGCTTCATGGCATCCTGCATCCTACTGATTCCATATGCAAGACTGTATATGAGGAAACTTCAATGGTACCTGAAAAGTTTATGGAGTCAATATTCTCACAGTCTGGAAACAATGATTACTCTCATTCCCTGCCTACAACTGGAGTTTCTGTGGTGGGTAAAGGCATGTCACCAAAACATGGGACGGGCCTTCATTCTCCCCCCTGCCAGCCAAACCTTAACAACAGATGCATCAGATTATGCCTGGGAGGCCCACATGGCAGGAAGATGCATTCAGGGCATATGGACCCCTAAACAAATGCATCTACATATCAACCAGAAAGAGATGCTAGCTGTTCAAAATGCCCTAACAGCCTTCAAGGACCTACTTCATCCAGGACAATTACTGATAAAGATGGACAACACCACAGTCATGTAGTATATAAACAAGCACGGGGGCACACACTCATACCCCCTTTGTAGATTAGCCATGGTACTGTGGGACACAGCTTTGACCTATCAAATACATCTTCAAGCTCAATTCCTGCCAGGAAAACAAAATACACTGGCAGACAATTTAAGCAGAAACCTTATGGATCCTCACGAGTGGAAACTAAATCCACAAGTCTTCAGCATGATAACAGAGAAATGGGGGAAACCAGACATAGATCTATTTGCCTCTCCTCAAAATTATCAATTGAAAAAATTCTGCACAAGGACTTATCACAGACAAGCATGGAAAGTGGATGTCCTATCCTTCAGGTGGAAAAACTTTTCAGTTTACGCCTTTCCTCCTCTGCCTCTTCTCCTCAAGGTCCTCCTAAAAGTCAGACAAGAGAAACCAAAGATGATACTAATTGTCCCAGACTGGCCCCGCCAGTATGGGTACTCAATCCTAAGGAACTTGTCTCAATACCCAGCTTGGACCTTACCTCAAAGACCTCAACTACTGTCCCAGCAAAACAATCAGATCCTGCACAATCAACTACAGACACTGAACCTGGCAGCATGGCTGATCATGTAGTTATACAAACAACACCTCTCAGTAAAGCTGTGATGGATGTCATTTTGGAAGCCAGAAGGCCTAGTACTAGGAAATCTTATGCTGACAAATGGAAGAGATTCTGTGCTTGGAATCGAGCACAAGGAACTGATACAGCAGAACGAAATATTCCTCAGATGTTACAATACTTAACTGAGATGCTTGACAAAGGCCTATCTTTCTCATCAATTAAAATCGATGCCTCTGCCATTTCGGCTCATTACAATACAGAGCCACCAATCTTTTCTCATCCCTTACTAAAGCAGTATCGTAGAGGAGCCAAAAATTTAAGGCCTCCTAGAAGATCACCATTACCTGCATGGGACCTCCGTTATGTGCTGGAAAAGCTCACCCTGCCTCCATTTGAACCAGCTGCTACCGCTGATATAAAGTTCTCATCATGGAAAACAGCTCTGCTACTAGCAGTAACTTCAGCAAGAAAAGTTTCAGAGCTACAGGCCCTCATGGCTGTAGAGCCTTTTATCATATTTTACCCAGACAAGGTGTTTCTGAGGACAAATCCTACTTTTATGCCTAAGGTGGTTTCCAGTGTGGCTCTTAACCAAACAATTCATCTGCCAACCTTTTATCCAAATCCACAGAACAAGGGGGAGAGAATTCTGCAATCCCTGGATGTTCACAGACAGCTAAGATTCTACTTGAGCAGGACTAAAGCTCTAAGAAAAACTGAGCAATTACTAGTGTCATATGCTGCAGGATCAGAAGGAAAGGCTATTTCAAAGCAGACAATTTCAAAGTGGATCAGCCACTGCATCCGTTTCTGCTACTTACACCATGGTAAACCTGTGCCCATGGGCATTAGGTCTCATTCCACTAGAGCTGCAGCTACTTCAGCAGCCTTTCTCAGAGGAGTACCAACCAAAGATATTCTAGAGGCTGCTACTTGGGAGTTCTGTTCACACCTTTACAAAACATTATAATTTGTCTCTAAGTCCAGGGCCGGATTTGCCACTGCAGTGCTGCAGGGCCTTATAGCCGCACCTAATGCTGTTTAGCTCCAGCCTCCCAACCATAGCTTTGGGATTCTACACAAATGTAATGACTGCAACAGTGAAACACAAAGAACATAGTACAGTTGTGTACACTTACCATAAATGTAGATGTTCGAGTGTATTCGCTGTTGCAGTCCAGGTTACCCTCTCGCCATCCCCCTGTCATTCTGGAGTTTATCTTTCCTTCACTGTCTTCTACTACCTATGTGGTGTATTTGTTTGTAGATGAAGGTGAAGTTTATATTGATGCATATATGTATGTGTGTGTGTATATACATATATATATATATGTATATATATATATATATATATATATATATATATATTTTTTTTTTGCTACCTTTTTGGGGGCAAGAAAAACTAAAGAAAATGGCGTCGGCTGCATGTTTTATACCACTGATGACCTGACGTCATGGAAGAGAAGACGACAACCAACGCAGGACCCAAGACTTTGAAATTCAGGCCAACTGAGGGCAACCTGCCAGCAGATTACTCAAATGTAATGACTGCAACAGTGAATACACTCAAACATCTACATTTATGGTAAGTGTACACAACTGTACTTTGCGATTCTCAGAACAGTGAAACTATAAGTGCAGAAAGGGCAGCCTCGTAGAGCTCTAACTGTACTCTTAACAACCTCCAAGAAAGCATGCATCTTCCAGCCAATTCCTTTTTGATGTCCAGCACAAGGCTTACAGACTACAGCATTTTGTTATTCTCCTGCCAGACAAAGCATCCATGATTTTGGAATGGTGTGGCAAGAACGTGTACTTTATGACAATGATGCTGACTGCCCTCAACTATTCTCCCCACGTGTCTAAATTCCAGTCCTTCTTAGTGGCCCAAGCTTTGGAAGAGCTTGCAGAATTCCTTGAATCGAGGCTGACACAAGATGTGATTAAAACTCTGTGCACAATTTGTACAACAGTCTTTTGCATGCCAGTCTTTTCCTTCTTATTGACTGCCATCCATCCATATTTTAATTAGTAAATATTGGGTTGCAAGCATCACATTTGGGCACCCTTCAAAAGGTTTACTCTGATTTTCATTTACTTTAGAATTGAGCCTGTTGAGCCTTGGTCTTTTGGCTGTTCTCTACCTTTCATCCAGGTGGTTTTACAGCTTGGGATTGGGCCCAGTCATAGAGTTCCTTATGTCGGATGTCATAGCTATATTTTTCCATATCAATTCATCTATAAAGGGACCCTCCTTGATGAGTCACAAGTGCCTCCTACTGTCTCACTTTGCATGGGCAGCCTCTTCATCCATCTGCAAGCGTCAGAGGTTTCCTGTCTGTTAGGCAAGAATATACTTTCGTATTATTTGTCAACAGTAAATGTGAAATCTTTATTTCTTGATTTGTAAAAAGTATGCTCACTAGTAATTGTGGCTTTACTGATGAGATGCCCTTTGCTTTCAGTGTGTGATGTGACTTCATACTCTGACATGCAGTGCATAAACACGTGATGCCGGAAGCCAACCTCCTTGGGAAGGCTCAACCTTGTCCTCTTGGAAGGGCAAGTAAGTGTGAAAATGGTGGCTATTTAACGCATGTTTTGGCTAGCTGTTTCATTCTTTTTATGTGGGATTACACTAAATACAGAAAAATAGCAGGTAATGATTGTGCTTGAGTTAGTTCATGAACTCAGGTGTGATATTGCGTTTGTCTGAGTCCAAGAACCTATACCGTAGTGTAAATATTCATGATGCTGAGCAGTCTTGCACTGGCAACCAGTTCTATTCCTATGCTTCCTCCTACCATGTTGTTTACTCTGGGACAAAAATCTCACAGTTCTACTCTATTGTTGCACTGCATCGCACATCTGGGGTACTTGAATCAAAAACATCAGATTGGCTTGTAAATCTGATTCAGTCTGGTAGTCAACCTTTTTCTCAAATTCTGTACTATTTATAAACCTGCTTTCTCCATTCCTTACAGTTAATATGACGTTTACAGTACATGAGAACCCCTGCTAAGTAACTAGAACAGAGAGGAGTTAAAGTTTACTTCTTCAAATAGAGTCAAACATGATTGCATCTGTTTTTACAGGATTTTGTATTTCCAGGTACTGATGAAATGTTTTAAGTCAAACATTTCCTAAGAAAATCCAAAAACCAAACAATCTCAGAGTGGCTTGAACAGTGACAGTCTTATTCGTTTTGAAGGCATTCATCTTGAATTTTATGTGGGTATTTTGCCATCTTCTGGTTAGGCTATGAATTACATGCCTTTTTGTACCTGGTTTAGTGTGCTGAGTGAAATGCTCACAAGTGTACACTGTTTTGTTTTTAGACCCACTACACTTTAGTGGGTTGTTTTGAGACTTCGGGGATACCACGGAGATTACTTGTTTTTTCATTATTTTATTTACTAACGTCTTACCTGTTCACTTCATATTTTATAGGTTTATTTTGAAAGTTTAAAAACCTGGTATGTATTTTTGTTTTGTCATTTTCAGCAACTATTCACAAGTACAGTTATGAATGGTATTGTTTGGTTCTTGCTGAAACCACAGCTGGGACAGTGAAACCATTTGAGGTTTCTGTAAGTAATTTTTTAATGTCAGCAGTGAAGCTGTTGTTGAACTATAGGTCTCTGTGCTGTTTTGAAGTTTTAAGGCATCAATGGTGATGCGCACTGTATTTCCTTTGGGCAGTGGAACTGTTGTGAACTTTTGGAAGAGTTGGTTGTCAGAATACTTACAGTTGTTTCAATAAGATACACTTGGCTAATTTGTTTTTATGTGATAACTGTAAGTAATGTGCTTAGTTATATTACTGGTATGATAAAATGAAATGATTAATTAGCTGTACTTTTCATATTAGTACAAAACGCAGAAGTATGATACAAGGAAAGAAAGATGTTTGTTGTATGCTGTCATTTAAAAGATAAAATGAAAATGGAAGAAAATCTGCTTTGCATTCATTTTCAGGATGAATGCAAGACTTTGCTTCCTTTGCTATATTCTTACAGGTTAATTCTAGCTATTGGTTTATTTGTCGTTACAGCTTGTAGAGATATTCCAGAACAGATTAATGCACCAAGCGGGATAATAACAAGTCCAGGCTGGCCTTTAGAATACCCCTCCCGGAGCAACTGTAGCTGGTACATCAGAGCTAACCCTGGGGAAATAATTACTATTAGGTAAGAAGTATGTGGCAGTTCAGTTCCATTTCCTGACTACATACGTTTATACGTATGTTGTGAAAAAATCATGCTTTTACCATACAATTCACTGTAAGCCAAACAAAAATGTATAAAGAGTAGTAGTGTGGTAGGAGTACGTGACATACACGAATTCAGAAGCTGCTGTTGTAGTGTCATTTCAGTAGTTTTGCAAGTATTTCATTCATCAGTGGACACTGTTTCTGTTGTGGGTACTATTGTGCTTATTGTGGTAATCCACTCCAGACACTCCCATGTGTTTGCCTTGTCTCACAACTTACCACCTGCTTGAAACCGTCAGGTTTCTGGTTTGACTCTTGCCAAGTTTTCCTCAGTCTTTTCATGTCTTCTGTACTACATTCCTGCATTTGTAGTACTGTTGTAATCTTGCCACCCCAAGCTGATTTGTATTTTTGAAAAATCCTTTCTTAGCCTGGACTTTGCTTGCTGAATTTGTAATTATTGTAGGTTTTACAATGTACTAAATTATGCTTATTACATTAGTATGCAAGTTTTCTGCTGTTTCTTTTAAACGTGAAATGAGCATTAGTCATTCATCTCACAGCTTTGAGTCTTTTCTTCCATGTACCAGCATTGCAAAACTTCTGTTTTATTTACTTAATTACTTGTTTGCTGTTTTTATTGAGTTAATAAGATATTACTTAATAAGGGGTTACTAATTTGCAGATGTTCTTCATGTTTCACGGTTACAGTCATCACACTTGGGTTGTCTGCCTGCAAGTAGCCCTCAGTTGGCCCGAATACCAGAGTCTTAGTATTTCTGCGTCGGATGCTGTCGCTTCTTCCATGATGTCAGGTCGTCAGGGGTATAGACTAGGCAGCCAACGCCATTACATCAGTCTTTCTTGCCAAGGAGCCCGAAGCAGAAGCAGTTCGCAAGTGCCGGTTAGCCGCTACCTGAAATTTTCGTTTTTGAGTTTGTAATCCTAAAGTCTTCTAATGCTAAGTACCCCGTTGGGGACCCTTTTTTCTTGCTCTAACCAATGTCAGAAAAAGTTAAGAATTGTCTTGCCTATGGAAAGCAAATACCTCACAGAGATTTTCATTCTTACTGCGTCACTTGTTTAGGCCCAGACCACGACGTTCCTCACTGTCGGTTTTGTGCATTAATGCCCGAACCATTCGTCGTCGGGCTATCTTTGTCGCTAAATTCTTTTGCTCTTGTTCTCCGTATTCCGAAATGGCTTTGGTAAGCCATCCGACTACCGATCTTCCGAAAAAACGTAAAGATAAAGACAGAGACAGACCGCATAAGTCCAAAACTGCCGACGAAGCTTCCGTTAAGCTAGTTGCTAGTCCGCCGGTACTCAGTGAGGTGCCTTTGCAGCCCCTGATGCCCGCTTCTGTGGATTCACAGGCCTCTGCTGAGACCCATTCGGAGTCTGGTATGCCACGAGATGCTTCTTCGATTATGGAACCTGCGGATGTCTCTACCTTGGATGGATCCGGAGATGCTGTGCAGGCACCGGCTTCTGAGGGTGTATTTCGACCTACCGATGTTCGGATTAAAGCGATGACTTTGTTTTTAGCCAAAACTACAGAGTTTCTCAGGCCCAGAGTACATACTACGCCTAGAAAACTAATGACCAAAGCGCATGCTCAAGTTCCCATGCCACAAAAACAAATGCATAGAATGGCTGAAGACCTTATCACCCTAATTAGGGGAAGCCAGACTTCCCCTACTAAAAGACAAAGATTTGAGTTTCCTAATGATTCTACAGACCAGGAGTCTGATGACTCTGACCCTTCTGATTATCAGGACATGCCCTTTTCAGCCTATGAGGATTCAGATGCAGAGGAATCCATTCCCTCTGCCTCTCCTCCAGAGAATTTTTCTTTTGGTGAAACTTTTGTATATCAGATAATTTTTAGAGTTGCCTCAGCACAGGCCTCTAGCTATACACCCTGTCCTGGAGGCTGTAGATGATGTTTTTTTGGAATCCAGTCTTACTCCAGATACATTACCTCCGGCCCCTAGGAAACCTGACAGGTACTACAGAGTACCTGATTCCCACAAATTTCCCTTCAAGAATTCTACTGCTGATCCAGAGACCATTTCCCAGGGACCTAAATGTATTAAGGCTAATACAGCCAAAATTCCTACCCCTTCGGACAGGGATTCCAGAGCATTAGACAGATGGGGTAAGAAAATATATACCTCTGCAACTCTTGCCATCAGGGCATTGACTTGCCAGTTTCACATGTTGAAGTACCAGCAACATATTATGGAACTAATTAAACAAAAAATGGTGTTACTTCCAGATTGTGCAGAAAATAAAGATTTACAAGAGTTAATGCATTTTCAAACCAAGTTAGTAAGCATACTTTGCAGTGTGGCTTTGATGCTCTAGAAGATTCTTGCAGGGCTGCAGTCACTGGGTCTGTACTGAGAAGGCATGCTTGGCTGAAGGAGCGAACATTGCCAAATCATTTCAAATCCAAATTACTAGATGCTCCTTTAAATAAGAACTGTTTGTTTGACACCAATGCAGAAGAAGTTCTTAAAAAGATGGAAGAAAAAGCTAAATCTATGCAAATTGTCAAAGAATTCTTACAAGTGCAGCCACTTAGATTCAGTAGGCATTGGCCTTCAAAAACTGGTCCTTTCCAGCCCCTTCCAAGCCTTCCCAGACCAAACCCAAGGGAAACAGGCCACGCAGACTACAGTCTCAGGGTATGCAGCAATCTAAACAATGGGGTGGCCCCACATCAAAAACAGGGAGTGGTAAGCCACTCCCTTATGGAAAAAGTTCACAGTGACTTATCAATTATCCTTCCCAGCCCTGCCCAATTACTTGTGCCCCTAGGAGGAAAACTTGCCCTTCATGCAAAAAACTGGATCTCCATTACTCAGGACCGATGGTTCCTAAACATTGTATCCCAGGGGTACAAATTCTACGTCCATTCAGTGCCAACCCCAGACCTTTCTCCAAACCAGTGGGCAGAGGCTCAAAAGCAAGTACTTTCCTTGCTCATTATCAGAGCTGTTCAGCCTGTTCCACTAGAACAAAGGGATCAGGGTTTCTACACCAGACTTTTCCTAGTGCCCAGAAAAGAGGGCTCTTGGCACCCAGTCCTGGATTATCAATTCTCAACACCTTTTTAGTGGTCCTAAAATTCAAGATGCTTACCCTGCAACAGCTTCTCCCTATGCTAGCCAAGGATGCCTGGTTAGACACTCTAGACTTAAAAGAAGCTTATCTGCACATCCCCTTAAGGGAGTCCTGCAGAAAATATCTATGTTTCAGGGCAGGCTCTATGCACTACCAGTTCTCTGCACTTCCCTTTGGCTTATCTACTGCGCCCAGAGTATTCACAAAGTGCCTGGCTCCAGCCATTGCATACTGCAGGCAGAGAAATATCCAAATTTTCCCATACTTTGACGACTACCTGATTCAGGCGGACAGTCAGGAATTGCTACTTCCGCACCTGGCATTTTTAAAATGCCTTCTCACTTCATTGGGGTACACCATCAACAAAAAGAAATCATAACTGGTGCCCAGTCAAAAGATTGTATTCCTGGGAGCAAGCTTGGACACAACTTCCCAGATGGCATTTCTCACTTCAGAAAAACAGATCTATCTGAAAAACTACTTCAAACAAATGTCCACCAGAACCCAGCTATCTGCATGGAAAATACTGCAAGCCCTAGGGTTCATGGCCTCATGTATTCTGCTAATTCCATATCCAAGACTGCATATGAGGAAACTTCAATGGTACTTAAAAAGTCTTTGGTGACAACATTCTCAGGACCTGGAAACAGTCATTCCTATCATACCTTGCCTAAGGGCAGAGTTTCTTTGGTGGGCAGAAGCATGCAACCACAACAAGGGACTGATGTCCTTCAAGGATGCATCTGCAGTCATAACAAATGGGTTGTCCTGTCGTCAGGCAGCCCTTCGGTCGGCCGGATTCCAAAGTCTGGGTCTGGCCTCGGCTGGTGTCGCACTTCACCCGACGTCATCTCTGCTGGTCTTCGGGTATAAAGGCATCAGCCGACGCCATTTTCCTCAGTCTTTCTTGCCGCGTGGCGCCCGAAGCAGAAGCTGTTCGCAAGTGCCGGTCGGTCAGATCCAGAGATTACTACTACCGAATACTACAAGACTTCTAAAAGCTAAGTACCCGCTGGGGACTCTTTTTTGCCTCAGCCGATGTCAGAAAAAGTAAATAACTTTAACTTGTGGGAAACAAATACCTCATAAAGATTTCCACTCTTACTGCTTACCTTGTTTAGGCCCAGACCACGACGTAGCTGCCTGTTTAGCCTGTGCTTACTTCAACCGACGAACGTTTAGGCGCCGGTCTGAGTTTGCTGAACAGTTTTTCGGCTCAGATTTTGCGACATTATGCCGCCGGATCCTCCGACTTCTCAAATTGTTAAAAACGCAAAGAAAAGACCGACACTCAAGGGTCCGCGATTTCAGCGAAACCACGGTTAAGCAAACGCGAGTGTCTCAGTTTCGCCGAAACCGAGCAAACGGGTCAATCTTCAGCCGAATCCATGACTACTACCGAGGCTCCTGCTACCCTAGTTGAATCGGCCTCTGAAGTTTTGCCTACTAATGTGGTTCCTATAGAATTATCGGACACCATCCCTTTGGATGTCTCTACCCCAGCACGTGGTGCTGCTAGGCCTCCTGCAGCCATGTCTATTAAGGCCTTTGCCAGGGCTAAAGCAGCCAAAACTGCTAAATCAGTGCCTGTTAAGCCCCCCTCACACAGACCCAGTTCCAGTTCTCAAATGCTTACTCTGGCAGAGGATCTCATCTCTTTAATAAGGGGATCCCAATCTCACCCAGACAGGGCCTCTCAGCCTCCAGAAAAGAGACCTAGAGCAGAGCCCCCAGAGCCAGTGTCCTCGGATGATTCTTCTGATGATTCGGACATTACAGACCATCCAGAGGCTCCTTTTTCTACTTATGAAGATTCCGATGCCGAAGAATCTATTCCATCTGCCTCTCTACCAGAGGAATTTTCCTTTGGGGAAACCTTACATGCCATGAGAGAGCAATTCCAATGGCAGGGACAAGATTTCTCAGATTCAAGAAAAAGGCTTAGGACCTTTCTACACCTACCGCAACATAGGCCCTTAGCTATACCTCCAGTTCTGCCTGTTGTGGATGATGCATTTAATGATGTTTGCACTGCTCCTGATACTTTACCTCCAGCCCCTGCCAAACCAGATAGGTTTTACAGGGTACCGGACACTCACCACCACCTATACAAGGCCCCACTTGCAGATCCTGAGACTATCTCCCAGGGGCCTAAGGCAGTAGCTTCGACCTCAGCAAAAAACCCTCTCCCTTCTGAAAGGGAATCCAGGTCCTTAGAGAGATGGGGTAAAAAAAGTTTACACCTCTGCTACTCTCTCAGCTAGAGCTTTGAACTGTCAGTTTCATATGATCCAATACCAAGAGTTTATGCTTGATCAGTTAACTAAGAAACTGTCCTCTGATGACTCCTTAGATAAGAAATATGTTTTAGAAATGGTGAATAACATTCAGCAGGTTAGTAACCATTCTTTAAAATGTGGCTATGATGCACTGGAGGCTTCATTTAGATCAGCCATGACTGGCACAGTTATAAGAAGGCATGCATGGTTGAAAGAACAGGTATTGCCGGATCATGTTAAAGCAAAGCTGTTAGATGCTGCTATGGATAAGGCCAGTCTATTTGGTTCTCCTGCCCAGCAAGTAATGAAGAAAATGGAAGAGAAGGCAAAATCTGTACAAACAGTTAAAGATTTCTTACAGGTTCAGCCCCCAAGGTTTAGCAGGAACTGGCCTTCCAAAAATTGGTCCTTTCCAGACTCCTCTAAATCTCAGAGAGGCAGGAATAGACGTTCCAGAGGCAGAAATCAATCCAGAGGAGGTGCCTACAGAGGACGACAGTGGCAAGGCAATAACCAGCGAGGCACAGACGCAACCAATGCCACTGCAACAGGGCAATCACAGTGACTTGGCTCTGACACCGCCTACCAGGGAACAAATAGCAGCACCCTTAGGCGGAAAGTTAGCCTTGTTTTCAAAAAATTGGCACTATATCACAAAAGACAAGTGGATTTTACAGACTATAGACCAAGGCTACAGGTTTCACTTCCACACCTTACCAGTAAAAAGAGGAATGCCAAACCTACTTCCAAATCAGAAAACAGAAGCTCTAAAACAGATAGCTCAATTAACAAAGATGAGAGCTGTGGAAAGAGTACCACCAACAGAACAGGGCAAAGGATTCTACTCCAGACTCTTCCTAGTACCAAGAAAAGAGAAAAGTTGGAGACCTATTCTCGACCTGTCTGCTTTAAACACATTCATCATTGTTCCAAAATTCAAAATGCTGACCCTACAGCAACTTCTTCCCATGCTGGGCAAGGAGTGTTGGCTGGTAACTCTAGATCTCAAGGAGGCATACCTGCACGTCCCCATACGACCAAATTGCAGAAGATACCTCCGATTTCTTGCAGGATCAGAGCATTATCAATTCTCAGCATTGCCCTTTGGCTTATCTACTGCGCCCAGAGTATTCACAAAATGCCTGGCATCAGTAATCGCTCATTGCAGGCTACAGGGAATCCAAATTTATCCATACCTGGACGATTGCCTGATACAAGCGGACAACAAAAGCAAGCTGACAAAAGACTTACAAAGAGTCATCTGCTTACTACAAGCCCTGGGATACACAGTCAATTTAAAAAAGTCAAGACTAATACCATCCCAAACAAAAACATTCTTGGGTGCAGAATTGGACACAGTAAAACAGATGGCATTCCTAACTGCAGAAAACAAGAACAGCTCCTCTTTACTTCTTGGCATTAACAAAGCAGAACAAACTAACAGCAAGGAAAGTACTGCAGGCCTTGGGCTTCATGGCATCATGCATAATCCTGGTCCCCCATGCCAGACTGCATATGAGAAAACTTCAGTGGTACCTAAAGAATTTATGGTCTCAACACAGGCACAGCTTAGAAACCGAAATACCACTAATCCCATGCCTGAAACAAGAGTTCCTATGGTGGGCTCAAGCATGCCAGTCAAACCCAGGCTTGCCCTTCCACAACTTTCAAGCAAGCCAAACCATCACGACGGACGCCTCAGACCTAGGTTGGGGGGCCCACATGCTGGACAAATGCATACAAGGATTATGGACCCCAGATCAACTGCACCTGCACATAAATCAAAAAGAAATGCTGGCAGTAAAACTAGCAATCCAGAATTTCAGACCATTCCTCAAAGAAGGCCATTTGATGATAAGGACAGACAACACCACAGTCATGTGGTACATCAACAAACAGGGAGGCACTCATTCATACCGCCTATGCCGAATGACTCTGGACCTATGGAATATGGCTCTGAGCTACAACATTCAGTTACAGGCAATATTTGTACCGGGAAAAGAAAACATCCTAGCAGACATGTTAAGCAGAACTACCTCGGATGCTCACGAATGGATGCTACACCCAGACATCTTCAAGGCCATCACACAGAAATGGGGAATGCCACAAATAGACCTATTCGCATCCCCACTCAATCACCAGCTCAAGAAATTCTGCACAAGGACATACCACCCACTTGCATGGAAGGTGGACTCTCTATCCTTCAGTTGGAAAGGCCTGACAGCATATGCATTTCCACCTCTTCCTTTGATGCACAAGACACTACTGAAAATCAAAGAGGAGCGTCCAAGGATAATTCTGATAGCTCCAAATTGGCCAAGACAACACTGGTATCCATTGCTGAGGAGCATGTCTCGTGGGAGAACGTGGACACTACCCTGATGCCTTTGATGTTAACTCAGAACGACTACAACATCATGCATCCAAATCTAAAAACTCTGCAACTAACTGCCTGGAACATTACATAACAGCAACTAACCCAGGTTTATCCCAAAGGGTTAAAGACATTATCCTGGAGGCCCGCAGACCTTCTACAAGAAGGAACTATGCAGGGAAATGGAAAAGGTTTGTCATTTGGAGCACTGAAAGAGGAAAAGATGTGTCAAAGATAGATATTGCCAACATCCTGGAGTATTTGGCAGAGCTTCTCCATACAGGCCTGTCCTATTCCTCCATCAAGATACATGCATCAGCTATTTCTACAGAATACAGCTTCGATCCCCCTGTCTTCTGACATCCTCTACTCAGGCAGTTCCTCAGAGGAATCAAGAATGTAATACCTCCTAGGAAACCACCGTTACCAGCATGGGACTTGAACTTTGTGCTAGAAAAATTGACACTCCCTCCATTCGAACCAGCAGCAACAGCAGATCTTCAACACCTATCCTGGAAAACTGCTTTCCTACTGGCAATTACTTCAGCAAGAAGGGTTTTGGAACTACAGGCCTTAATGGCAGTACAACCCTTCCTAATCTTCCATCAGGATAGAGTATCCATGAGAACTAATCCTACATTTATGCCTAAGGTGGTATCCAGAGTGTCTCTAAACCAGGCAATCCACCTACCTACCTTCTTTCCCAACCCACAAAACAGGGGGGAAAGACTGCTGCATACCCTGGATGTACATAGACAGTTGCGCTACTACCTGGACAGAACCAAGGGCAATAGAAAAACTGACCAGCTTCTAGTAGCCTATGCAACAGGAAGGGAAGGAAAAGCAATTTCCAAACAGACAATCTCCAAGTGGATAGGAAATTGCATAAGATTCTGTTACTCCTACCATGGAAAGCCAATTCCACAGAACATAAGACCTCACTCTACAAGGGTTACAGCCACTACCACAGCTTTCTTACGAGGAGTGGCAACCAAGGACATTATTGAGGCGGCTACTTGGACCTCCGTGCATACATTTGCCAAGCATTATAACTTACCTCTATACTCTAGATCCCGAGCAGGGTTTGCCACTGCTGTATTGCAAGGGATCCTAACTACACCATAATTCTTCTTCCTCCTCCCCTAGTTTGGCTATGGTATTCTACCCATTTGTTATGACTGCAGATGCATCCTTGAAGGACATAGTACAGTTTTGTACCTACCATAAATGTAGATGTCCGAACAGGATAGCATCTGCAGTCAGGATTACCCACCCTCCTTCCCCTCTGTGGTATTCCTAGGGTATTTACCCTCCTAATAGCTAGCTGGGGGGGATCTCTTATGGTGTATTTGTTTGTATATATGTACATACATGCTTATTTTTTGTGTTTGCCTACCTTTTTTTTGGAAACATTGGCATTTACCCAAATTTTAGTTTTCCAATAGGGCAACTGGCATCTGGGGCAAAAAACACTGAGGAAAATGGCGTCGGCTGATGCCTTTATACCCGAAGACCAGCAGAGATGACGTCGGGTGAAGTGCGACACCAGCCGAGGCCAGACCCAGACTTTGGAATCCGGCCGACCGAAGGGCTGCCTGACGACAGGACAACCCATTTGTTATGACTGCAGATGCTATCCTGTTCGGACATCTACATTTATGGTAGGTACAAAACTGTACTTTTTTTACTCAGCCTCTCACTGCCCAAACCCTGACAACAGATGCATCAGACTATGCATGGGGGGCTCACATGGCAGGCAAATGCATTCAGGGCCACTGGAGCCAAGGACAGATTCTCCTGCACATCGGTCAAAAAGAGATGCTAGCTGTACAGAATGCTTTGACAGCCTTCAAACACGTAATCCTTCCAGGACAACTGCTTATAAAAACAGACAACACCACAGTTATGTGGTACATAAACAAGCAGGGGGGAACCCTTTCTTACCCACTATGCAGGTTAGCCATGGCCCTGTTGAACACAGCCTTAAGCAACCAACTGCATATACTAGCTCAATTCCTGCCAGGCAAACAAAATTCACTGGCAGATGACTTAAGCAGAAATCTCATAGACCCACACAAGTGGAAATTGGAGCCCAACACCTTCAACCTTCTGATCCAGGGATGGGGGACACCGGATGTGGACCTCTTTGCTTCCCCGAGAACTACCAGTTGAGCAAATACTGCACCAGGAACCCTCACAACAGGGCTTGGAAGGTGGATGCCTTAACCTTTCAATGGGAAAACCTCTCAATTTATGCCTTTTCCCCTCTGTCCCTTCTCTCAAGAGTACTAATCAAGATAAAACAGGACAGACCAAGGGCAGTTCCTATTGCCCAAGACGGGCCACACCATCACTGGTACCCACTCTTACACAGCATGACAACAGTGCCACCCTGGCACCTTCACCAGACTCCTACCCTTCTGTCTCAGTTGGAGGGACAGATTTTGCATCCACAGTTGCAAACCCTAAACCTTGCAGCCTGGCTTATACCTTGAATACCCCACCAGCAACCCTCAGCAGACAGGTGCTGGACATCATTCTTGAAGCCAGAAGGCCTAGTAGTAGGAAATCCTGTGAGGAAAAGTGGAAAAGATATTGTTCTTGGAATCTGTCTCAAGGGAAGGACACAACAGTGCCCTCCTTACCTGTAATCCTGGATTACCTAGCAGAGCTACTCTACAGAGGCCTACCCTTCTCTTCCATTAAGATTCATGCCTCTGCCATCTCAGCTCATTATAATACTAAGCCACCTCTATTTTCTCACCCTCTCATCAAACAGTTCCTGAGAGGGGCTAACAACTTTAGGCCCCCTAGGAGAGCACCCACCCTTGCCTGGGACCTTAACTTTGCACAGGAAAAGCTCACGCTTCCTCCTTTTGAACCTGCTGCCTCAGCAGAGTTAAAATTCCTCTCTTGGAAGACAGCCTTGCTTTTAGCCATAACTTCAGCAAGAAGAGTGACTGAGTTACAGGCAGTAATGGCTGTGGAACCTTTCATTATTTTCCATGCTGACAGGGTTTCCCTCAGGACTAACCCGTCCTATATGCCTAAGGTGGTGTCCAGTGTGGCTTTAAACCAATCCATCCATTTGCCAACCTTCGTCCCTAACCCTCAGAATAAAGGGGAAAAGATCTTGCACTCCTTGGACGTGCACAGACAGTTCAGGCTCTACCTTGACAGGACTAAGCCTTTCAGAAAATCTGACCAGCTGCTAGTCAGCTTTTCTACAGCAGAGGGTAAGGCCATTTCAAAACAAACAATTTCCAAATGCATAGCACACTGCATCCATTTCTGCTACAAGCACCATGGAAAACCTACCCCTCAGGAGATCAGACCACATTCCACTAGGGCTACTTCCACCTCTACAGCATTTCTCAGGGGAGTCTCTACCAGGGACATTCTGGAAGCTGCTACCTGGAGTTCTGTACACACCTTCACCAAGCATTACCACCTACCTATCTTTCTTTTCTAAATCTGGGGATAGATTTGCTACAGCAGTCTTGCAAGGCCTACTAGCCAGCCCTAACCCTTCTTGACTGCCTCCACCCTTCCTCAGCTTTGGGAATCAACCCAAGTGTGATGACTGCAACAGTGAATGCACTCGAACATCTACATTTATGGTAAGTGTGCACAACTGTAGTTTGTTTACAAATGTGGTTTGAAATTCACATTTTGGTAGTGACTTGATTGGCGAGGTTATTCTTACCTGTAGACTTCACACACACACACACACACACACACACACACACACACACACACACACACACACAAAAGCATTATTATATGTATTTATTTTACTGTTTTCTTGCATTAGGAGTCCTGTGCTTGTTGGACTAGATGTTAATGTTGACATTGTTTCTTTTTGAATTGAGAAAGTTTTTGCATCAAATATTTTTTGTAGGACCCACACACATGTTCATACCTATTGATATATAGTTTTAGTTGCACACTTGTTGATTATAATTCAGCCAGTGCATACTAATATTTGTATTAATTTTGCTTCTCTTAATGCATACTAATATCTGTATGCATTTCTGCTTCTCTTAGTTTTATTTTTCAACTTTTAAAAACGATTAAAACAAATTTAAACAAATTCACAGAGGTCACAGAGCATTTTTCCAGATGTTCTTCATCTCACATTGCTGCAGTCATAACCTGTGGGTAGTCCGCTGTCCTCGGTCGGCCCGAATACCAAAGTGTTAGGCTGGCGTCGGTCATGGTCGCTCAGATCTGACGTCAGTACGCCGTGGTACTAAAGCGCATGACCGACGCCATATCCTCAGTCTTTCTTGCCGCATGGTCTGAAGCAGAAGCAGCGTTTGCAAGTGCCGTTCGGCGTCCTGAAATTTTCGTATCTTGAGTTTCAGACCGAAGACCAAGTTGGGCTAAGTACCCCGTTGGGGAATATTTTTGTCTTTTCTTGCCTCAGTTAAATCCGGATGTCAGAAAAAGTGAATAATTGTATTTCTTGTGGGAAACAGATACCTCATAGGGATTACCACTCTCTTTGTATTCCTTGCTTGGGGCCTGAGCACGACGTAGTCGGGTGTCGCTTTTGTGATAAATTTAATAAGCGCACCATTAAACGCAGGTTAGATTGTGCTAGGCTTGTCTTGAAGCGGTGTAATTACAATATGCCGTCGGATCCTCCGGCGCCACCGCTAAGAAGCGTAAGGAAAAATCGTTAAAGTCCAAGCAGGATGAGTCGTCCGTTACGGACGCCGGTTCTTTAGAAACTATGGTGGAATCTGTGGATCCAGCCGAGGTTTCAGCTGAGTCTCAGGGGGAGCCTTTAATTTTGCAGGAGGTGGCCTCTCAGGAGTCGGGTCAGGCTGAGGGGGCCTCTCAGGTCTCTGTAGTCCCTTCTTTGCATAAGGTGGTTAGGCCTTCTACTTCTGTCTCTAAGGTACCTTCCAAGGTCAGGCCTGGTTTGTCTTCCTCTGGCGTCAGCCCTAGTTCTGCAGGCTCTGTACCTAAAAAGCATATGCTGAAAATGGCAGAAGACTTGATTTCCTTAATCAGGGGTTCCTTGCCCCCTCCAGATAAGAGGCCTAGGGTGGAGCCAGAGGTGGAAGGTTTGGAGCATTCCTCGGATTACTCGGAGTCTTCGGCTGAAGACATTCAGGATTTTCCTCCTTATTCTGATTTGGATGCAGAAGATTCTAGTCCTTCTGCTTCCCCCCCAGAGGATTTTTCTTTTTCTGAAACCCTGCATTCCATGAGGGAGCATTTTAAGTGGGAAGGCCAGGATTTCTCAGATTCTAGAAAGAGACTTGGGGAATTTTTGTTTTTACCACAGCATAGGCCCTTGGCTATACCCCCTGTTTTGGATGTTGCTCAGGATGTTTTCTCTGAAGCTTCCCTTAATCCTGATTCTTTGCCTCCTGCCCCGGTCAAGCCAGACAGGTATTACAGAGTGCCTGAGGCTCATAAATATTTGTATAAGAGCCCGAGAGCTGACCCGGAAACTATTAGCCAGGGACCTAAGGGTGTCAGGGCGTCTGTTGTAAAGAATCCAGTTCCTATGGTTAAAGATTCTAGAGCTTTGGATAGGTGGGGTAAAAAAGTGTATACCTCTTCCACTCTAGCAATGAGGGCTTTGAATTGCCAGTTTCATATGCTGAAGTACTAGAATTTTCTCCTAAGTCAGTTAAAATCTAAGGTAGATGCTTTGGCAGAGGGCATTGAGTGTAAGGAATTGCAGGATTTAGTTCATGCCTCTGATCAGATGGGTAAGCATTCTTTGCAGTGTGGTTTTGATGCTCTTCAGGCCTCTTCCAGGGTGGCTGCCACTGGCTCAGTTATTCGTAGGCACGCCTGGCTTAAGGATCAGAACTTGTCAGAGCATGTTAAAGCTCGAATTTTGGATGCTCCCCTTCAGTCTGAAGTTCTGTTTGGTTCTCCTGTGGAGTCTGTTTTGAAGAAAATGGAAGACAAAGCTAAGTCTATGCAAACAGTTAAGGATTTTTTACAGGTGCAGCCCCCTAAGTTTAGCAGAAATTGGCCTACTAAGGGATGGGCTTATCCTTCTTCTGATTTACAGTCTAGGGGCAGATCTAGACGTGGTAGGGGCAGAGCTCATGCTCAGGGTTCTTTCAGGCCTAGGACGTGGAGTTCCCCTGCACAATCTTCAGGTGAGGGCAGGGGTCAGCCTTTTCGTAAACAGACCCAATGACCTGTATCTCCAGCTGCCAGATCCCTCCTGTCTGGCAGCTCCTCTGGGAGGAAAGTTGGCACTTTTCAGGCAAAATTGGCTTTTAGTCACTCAGGACAAATGGGTGTTGGACATTATAGATCGAGGCTACAAGTTTTATTTTCACACCTTGCCTCCTTTCAAAGGCATGCCAGACATTCCTTCTCAGCAAAAGGTGGAGGCTCACAAACAGATTTCTTTACTTCTAAAAATGGGGGCTATCCAGGAGGTCCCTCCTTCAGAAGTAGGCCTAGGATTTTATTCTCGCCTGTTTCTTGTACCAAAGAAAGGAAACACTTGGAGGCCAATTCTGGATTTGTCTATTCTCAACACATACCTGGACATTCCAAAATTCAAGATGTTAACGTTGCAACAACTTCTGCCTCTTTTAGGCAAAGATCACTGGATGGTAACTCTGGATCTCAAAGAGGTTTATCTTCACATTCCTATCAGGCCCAGCTGCAGGAGGTTCCTGCGTTTTCGGGCTGGGACTTTACATTATCAGTTCTCTGCATTGCCCTTTGGCTTATCTACTGCGCCCAGGGTGTTCACAAAGGTCCTGGCACCAGTGATAGCCTTCTTAAGGTTAAGGGGAATACAAATTTATCCTTATTTGGACGATTGCCTGATTCTGGCTCAAGACAAAGTCAAGTTACTTCACCATCTACAGTATGTTATGGCAGTGTTAAGGTGCCTAGGGTATTCTGTGAACGAAACAAAGTCCAGTCTAGTACCCTCTCAGGACATGTGCTTTCTAGGTGTGAGACTGAATACAGCCTCTCAGATGGCATTTTTGACCCCGGACAAAGAAGTCTTACCCTTTACTTCCAACAATTGTCTCTACGGTCCAGGCTGACTGCAAGGACAGTCCTTCAAGCCTTGGGGTTCATGGCATCTTGTATTCTGGTGCTTCCCAATGCCAAACTGCATATGAGGAAGCTACAATGGTATCTCAAAAGCGTATGGACTCAGCACTGCCACGATTTGGACACTGTCATTCAGATGATACCTTGCATCCAAAGGGAATTTTTGTGGTGGGCTCAGGAATGTCACCTAAACAAGGGACTCTCTGTGACCCGACCAGAGGCGAGTCAGATCTTAACGACAGATGCCTCAGACATGGCTTGGGAGCACACTTCAATGGAAAATGGGTTCAAGACACGTGGCCTGCCAGACTACAACATTTGCATATCAACATGAAGGAGATGTTAGCAGTCCAATTTGCATTGATGGCTTTCAAGGATCTACTTCACCCAGGACAAGTGTTGATTCAGACAGACAACACAACAGTCATGTGGTACATCAACAAGCAGGGGAACCCATTCGTACCCTCTTTGCAGACAAGCTATGATTTTGTGGGAGACTGCTCTCAGTTTGCACCTCACTCTTCAGGCAAGGTTTCTGCCAGGAGCACAGAACTCCTTAGCAGATGTTTTGAGCAGACAAATGGTGGATCCCATGAGTGGAAATTGGATCCTCATGTTTTCAACAGTTGACGGTGGCTTGGGGACTCCAGACATAGATCTGTTCGCTTCTCCACTGAATTACCAACTGCCAAAGTTTTGCACAAAGCTGTTTCACCCAAAAGCTTGGAAAGTGGATGCTCTATCATTCAGTTGGAACAACCTTCACGTTTATGCCTTTCCTCCTCTGCCTCTCCTTCCCAAGGTGCTCCTGAAGGTCAGGCAGGACAAGCCTTGCATGATTCTGATAGCTCCAGATTGGCCACGGCAGCACTGGTACCCTCTGCTGAGGACTTTAGTACGGGAGCCTCCTTGGCCTTTGCCATTAATTCCACACCTTTTGTCCCAGGCAAGCAATCATTTCCTCAATGTCAGGATTCAGTCCCTGCATCTGACAGCCTGGCGTATTCTGTTTTAGACCCTGGGGGGTCGCAGCTTCCTCAACAAGTTTTAAATGTCATTTTGGAGGCCAGACGGCCTAGTACCAGGAAAGTTTATGCTGATAAATGGAGGAGATTTTTTCTTTGGAGCAAAACAAAGAGCTTTGATGTCTCTGTGCCTAATTTGAGTGGTTCACTTCAGTATCTTACAGAATTATTAGACAAGGGTTTGTCTTTCTCCTCTATAAAAGTTCATGCTGCAGCCATTTCTGCTCACTATGACTGTGACCCTCCTTTATTCTCTCATCCTTTGTTTAAGCAATTTCTTAGAGGGGCAAAAAACATAAGACCCCCACGTAGAGCTCCTACTCCTTCCTGGGATCTCAATTTTGTGTTGGAAAAGCTCACTTTACCTCCTTTTGAACCTGCAGCTACTACAGAGTTGAAGTTTTTGTCTTGGAAGACTGCTTTTTTGTTGGCCATTACGTCTGCTAGAAGGGTATCTGAATTACAGGCTCTAATGGCAGTTGAACCCTTCTTGATATTTCATAAGGATAGGGTCTCCCTGCGTACTAACCCTACTTTTATGCCTAAGGTTGTTTCTAATGTGGCACTAAACCAATCTATTCATTTGCCTACATTTTATGCTGATCCCCAAAATAAAGGGGAAAAAATTTTGCACTCTTTGGATATTCACAGGCAGTTGCGTTATTATTTGAGCAGAACCAAAGGGTTCAGGCAGTCTCAACAGTTGTTTATTTCTTTTGCTTTGGGTTCTCAGGGGAAACCTGTTTCTAAGCAGACTATTTCTAAGTGGATTGGCCATTGTATTGCTTTTTGTTATTCTTATCATGGTAAGGAGGTTCCGGCTGGAATCAGACCTCATTCCACTAGGGCGACTGCCACTTCTACTGCTTTTTAAGGGCAGTAGCTACTAAAGATATTTTGGAGGCAGCTACTTGGAGTTCAGTGCACACTTTTTCTAAACATTACCATCTCCCTCTCTATTCCAAATCTAGGGCTGGGTTTGCCACTGCAGTTTTACAGGGCATGTTAGCAGCTCCCAATGCTTTATGATTTTGCCAACCTCCCTTTACCTTTGCTTTGGGATTCTACCCACAGGTTATGACTGCAGCAATGTGAGATGAAGAACATAGTACAGTTTTGTACCTACCATAAATGTAGATGTTCGAAGATCCACATTGCTGCAGTCCAATTTACCCTCCCTCCTTCCCCTCTGTAGTTTGGGGTGGTTGTGTGGTTTGTGTTGTAGCTTTTGTTTCTACATGGGTGATTGGGTGTTTCCATTTTTGGCTATAGCCTTTCTTTTTAAGGCCTTCTGACATCTGGGGCAAGAAAGACTGAGGATATGGCGTCGGTCATGCGCTTTAGTACCACGGCGTACTGACGTCAGATCTGAGCGACCATGACCGACGCCAGCCTAACACTTTGGTATTCGGGCCGACCAAGGACAGCGGACTACCCACAGGTTATGACTGCAGCAATGTGGATCTTCGAACATCTACATTTATGGTAGGTACAAAACTGTACTTTTTCTTTCTGTTAATAAAATAATGAGAAACTATTATAGAGCTTAACTTCATATTTGTACTGCTAACAAGAAGGCAAATACATAAAACTGTTAGGAAATACATAAAAGTAATAGAAAGATGACCAACAAAATAATATGCATAGTAAAGAAATTGTCAGTTCAGATAGAGGCTCAAGGCCACTTACAGTCCTGGGTTATATTCAGGAGGAAGCAATTTCATGTAGTACTCAAAAGTATGTGGTATAAGAGTTACCATGCTAAACTCCAGTATAATAATCTCTAAATTATTTGAACTTTTATAAGTATTCAGTACATACATATACTGAGAGTGTCATTACTTAATTCACATGTAACAAGGCCCATTGAGTGTTTTATAAAACTTCAGTAGAGCAGTGAAAGCAGTAATTGATATTTGCTTCTCCTTATTTAAAGTGTAAACTCATGATCTGAAGTTGTTGTCTTCATTTGGTCTTCAACCTGTGGGTTATCTGATCCGGCACTTATCTGACTTGACCGCATATCCAGCATCTGATCTGAGCTCCAAGCTCCTTCCCTACCCATAATGCCCCTGTCTTCTTCTTCCCTTCAGATTGAGTTTGCTGCCTAACTTCGCATTCCAGCCTGACCCAACACCTTGTCCCATGCTAAATATCTCCATAAGCAAGAAAAGGAGAATAAGAGGCATCCTTGTAGAGACCACATCCTCTACTAGCCCGACCACTACACAGTCTATGCAAGGCAGGGGGAAGGAGGGAGGGACGGTTGAAGACAAATGAAGAGCAGCAACTCAGATGGAACATTATAGTGAGTACATAACTTTATCTGAAGTTGTTTTCATTTGGTCTTCAACCTGTGGGACAGAGTCCCTAGCTACTAAACACCTGGGAGGCTCTCATGGAAGGATATTCTGGAGCATGGCAGAGTCAAAGGATGCCCTGTTCCTGGATATGATGCGAGATGAAGGTATGTGAAGAAGCCCAAGTAGCCTTAGAGTAGATGCCATCTAACGATATTCTGGACCAAAAGGCTGCTAAAGTAGCCATAGATCTTGTGGAATGCGCCTTCACATGACCTGGCAGGGATAAACCCCTAGCAGAATACACCAAGGTAATACACTGGGAAATCCAATGGCAATGGTGACCTTCAATACTGGTTTCCCTAAAAAGAGCTTAGAGTAGGAAATGAAGAGTTGGTCAGACTTACGAAAGGACTTAGTCCTGTGCAGGTAAAAACATAACTGTCAGCTTGTGTGTGTGTGTGTGTGTGTGTGTGTGTGTGGGGTATACCCAAAAACGTAACCTGGACGAATCGGTATTTCTGGAGGTATTTGGCACAGGACCCTCTACTTCCTGGGTGTCCCCTCCCGCGGATCCACTAGTGGATTTTATTACATCTCTGGCATGGAAGGAGCCGGCCACGGTGGAGCCCATCCCCAAATGCCCGAACACAAATGTACTTTCTGTGAGTATGTTCAGATAATGTGGCGGGAGACTAGCTGAACCTTTGCCCTTCTCCTAAAATAGATTACAGATTTACTACATCACCTTCATGGGTGTTTTTTCCTTGGCGGCTTGTTTCTGAGGATACCACGAATGTGGCTTGAAATGTCCAGGATACAGTGCACCTGGTGTCTAAGATGTTAGAGAGGTGTATTCCAACCCCCAAGGAGTACATTTGCAAAGAGACTTGTATGCTGAATAATGTAGTTTCAGCAGTGGCTCTGAATGAAGACCAGCACCTCAGACCCTAGCTCTCTAGTATTTGAACAGAAAGTCACAATTTTGTGTCCTTCACTACCTTTGATGGAGATTAATTAATTAGCATATATGGTGTGCTTTCAGAAAAACTTGGCTGGCAAAATGTGTCACGCATTAGGGAGGTTGCCTCACTGGTTACAGAGGCACAACCTTACTAGCATGAACAGCCTCATGCTCCATGTGTTGTACAGTGTGGTTTGGGAAGCTGCATGGGCTGCAGGATCTGGCACTGTTATGTATCAGCACTCCTGGCTCCATGTAATTGACATAAAAACCTTTTTTGGATTCATCTTTTTGAGATTGTCTTGCATTTGGGAAAGAGGCACAGCAAAACCTTAACAGTAGTACCTTGAAAATATGGAGAAGTAGTGCAAAACCCTTAATATTTTCTAACAGAACTCAGAACCTAGAACTAAATATGGTTCAGTTAGGGCCCACAGCAGCAAGAGACTGTTGAAAAAAAATCAGTGTCCCAAAGCAGTGTCCGGGTCTCAAAGGTAAGCGTCCTTGTCACTTTTTGGGATGCTGTGAGTGGCTGCAGATAGACAACAGCAATCCTGAAAATTTGCCTGACTGTCACACTCTGAAGGGAGGCAGTGGCCATATTTTCCTCTCACTCGTTTGGAAGAAGATAACCTGGGGCAAGTGAATTAGGGAAATCATATCATGCCCAGAGAATACTTGATCCCCTTTGTTGTCTGTTCTCCACCACCCCCTTTACCTTGCCAAAAACAGTATCAACAAAAGAGGGAGTATCCAAGAGGTTCTGCCCGACAAGAAAGGACTTTTGCTGTGTCTCCCCAAATTATTGCATGCTGAAGCTTCAAATGGGGAAAAAGCAGTTTAAAAACATTTTTTTTTAATTTGTTTGGTAGGTGCCCACTTCGTCCCTCACACACACACACACACCCTTACTTAAACATACTGACACCATTATCACACAAATATGAAGAAAAGAGGAAAACTATGGACAGTAAATCCTCTTGAATTGCAGGTAGTATTGCACAAGCAGTGCTTTTATATGGTGAAGCCTACTTGCTGAGTTTTGAATTAGTGAGTCAGAACTGACAACTTCAATCCTCATCCACATAATCTTCAGCTAGTAGGGAGTCCCAGAAAGGCTTTAGGATATTGTTCCAATGTTTTTTTTTTGTGCCAAGGGAAATACCCCCCCCCCCCCAAAATAAATAAATAAATAAATAAATAACTCACACTAAAGCTCCATGGCCTAAATTCCTTTGTCTCGACATAAAACATTTGGATGGTCATATTGTAGTCAGTGCTGCCTTGTTTGTTAGAATGAGACTGTATGCATTCTTTGGACCTCTAGGATATCTGCCACCAATCAAAATTGCCAATGAATCCAGGAAGTTTCTGTGTTTCTAGGTCAAAGCCAGTCAGTGTTATTTCAGGACTATCTTTTGGGTATCACCTTTACTCCCAGGGTGTTCAATAAGTGTGTGTGTGCATGTTGCATCACTTCACCAACGTCTGCAGGGAGCCAAGATCCATTCTTACCTACACCATTGGCTTCTCTCTGGTTTATCAGTGGCAGATCTCTTAGAACACACGGAGCCCTTGTGCAAGTTTCTTTATTCTATGGGAATAATAATGAACCTTGCAAAGTCACATCTTCATCCAGCTTAACCCCCCCCCCCCTTTTTGTTTCAGCTGTACTCTACAGACATCCCTTTGCCCAAGACAGGTCACTTCCCCTGGAGAGAATGGTAGTGCTCATTCAGTCATCCCAATTTGTGCCAGCAGAATGTTCCTCAGAGTGTTAGAGCTTATGACAGCTTCATTTGTTACATCCCATGCCAGATTGCACATGAGAGCTATGGTCATCTTTCTAGAACCAGTGGTCTCAGAGATTTTAATTTCTGCCCTTTCCAGTAATGATATCCAGTGCTTGCAGGTGACATCTTCAGTTGCAGTTTGACTTCCACAGAAGTAATGGTTGCGGGTCCATTTCAGTTGCAGATTCTGTAGTTTCAGTCACCATGGAGCATGACAGTATGCAGACAGACCAGAGTGCTTAGTCACCTCAGAGCTCTTATATCCAAAGAAGCATCTTGACAGTGAGAATTGCTCTTCTCGTGTTAGGATTCCCTGTGTTAAGATTCATTGCTGTTCACTCCAAAACTATGAATATTTGTCTGCTATGCCAAGAAATTGGGGGAGGGGGCGTAATGCTTCCGATGAGAGTATAGCAGTGGACTAGCAAGTCTGATTGCTTTCTGTTTGCCAGCTACATTCCTGCGGAGTTAATTTCCTGATCAGGCATATTCAGATATTCCTTATTAATATCCTACAAAAGGTTTTGGCAACCAAGCAATTTTTCCTTGGATGGGAAATACGAATGTGCATCCTCTTTGTATCTCCAACCAACAGCAAGTGTTCCTGCTATTTTGACATGATCCATCCATCTGTGGTGAGAGGGGGTCAGGCCATGAACTTGGTCACAGTAGATGGATGACTTATTAGATATGAAATGTTTCCACTTAATATAAAAGTTAACTGTAAGAAGGTCTACCTTGTGTAATGTACCCTACTTTGTTCCCTAACTTTGATGCATCTGGTGTGGAGTTTCCTATTTTCTCTCCTGTGTTTTCTTCTTGCCTCTGCCCAGCACTGTAGCAAGAAATGGAGAGTCTAGCATGTATTCTGCATGATGCGAAGGAGGGAGGATTCCTAGCAACCTAGGAAAGTTGTACCTTCCAAGCTGTCTTAATGCATGTGGCATTAGCCCTGTTGGGTGCAAAGGATGAACCTTTTTCTTACAGCTTTATTGTTATGGTTAGTATGTGGCTTTAATTTTCTTTGTTGAGCTCATTGCCTGTGAGGACCTTGACAATTCTGGAAGACCTAAGAGCACAGCCAATGCTCCCGGGTGTGGAGTGGAGTCTTTCAAAGTGGCTTGGACACCTTAAGAGGATGTGTGTGATTGGCATCCACTAGAGGTGTATTAGGCTCAGCCCTCCGAGAAAAGGCCCTAAGGAGAGAGATGCAAGACATGTTGTAGAGATGAGATGGTATCTCTTAGCTTGCTTGGGAATGCCTGAAAATCTCACAGGATGAACTGGAGATTGTTGCTTGGGATAAAGAAGTCTGGCCTAACCTGCTCAGCTGGCTACCACTGCAGCTGTCCCAGGACAAGTGGTTTAGAAAGTCATTAGGGTTAGAAGAAGTGTAGCTTTCATAGCATCAAGTTTATTGGTTTGTGAAAGGTAATTCATGCCATCTAGACTGTGTTGACCATTCTGAAGGGGTTATGGATAACTGACGATGATTTACTATTCATACAGACTACTTAGATATTTTTAGGGAACTTGGCTCTATCCTCACACTCCCCACACAAAATAATTATAAACTGACATGTCTTTAAGAGTTAATATTTTTGTTGTATGTTGAAGTGGACATTGGGTAAACCCCACTTGGTCAGGGTGGGTGGTAAGCTGTGAGTATGAGTTGAAGTATAATATGGAGTACCATTTGTACTTTGACCACTACTGTTCAGCATCTTTTTTTCTGATATACAGGTACAAGATGAAAAGCTCTCAGTCAGATCACTGTGGACTGTGGAGCGTTGTCCTGTACCTCATTAGACATGTTGGCTCTTCCTGAACATCTCTTAGCTGGTACAAAGATAGTGGCTTCCCGATGTATATAAATAAGTCACAGTCACTTTGGGGTAGCAAATGGTCCCTGTCCTCTATATTGAGGGAATAGTATTAAAGACAGACTGTTTTATAAAGCACCTTGCTGAAGGTATACGTGAATGTCTCTTTTTTGACTAGCATGTTGCCACATTAGTAAGAAAGATCTTAAGCATGATCCAGTTGAGACTAAGTGGGGTTACAGGTAACTCCAGGGTAGGCCATTGTCCCCTTGCCATAATTTGTTATTCTGTAGGGTTGTAGTTTTTAAGATGTTTTGAGGGCCTGAGATAAGGCTACACAGCAAGCTGTTTTAATGTGGGGCACGGTATGTCAAGGCAGATAACCTCAATCACCCACTGCCAGCCTGTAGATCACCCTGATATTTTTTCTCACTCCGTTTGTTTTGGGCCAGATGCTAATGATGGTGCTTTTTACTACTTTAGCTGATGCTGGATAGTGCAATCTTTACTTGACTTCGCTTGTTTTCAAGACTTCCATGAGCTTCTTCTAAATGACTAAGAAATTTACTTCTGGAAGTTTTTTTATTCTTTTCTTAGACAGATATGAGCTGTTTTTTTTGTTTGTTTATTTTTTTGTCTTGGAAAAAAAACATATTGTTTCTTGAATATAGTGTTTGGGTTTCCATTTTCTAAATCTGTTATGGACAAATGACATGCAACATTTTTGGAGAGAAACAAGGAAGTTTCATGAAGGGGACCATTGCTAATGTTTGGAATTTCTTGTTCTATGGACCCTGTAACTGCCATATTATTTGTCTGTAGCTGCTCTAGTCAGGAGTGCCCATGTCTTGTGCAGGCACATGCCATTGCATCACATGCCAGATAGAGAAGGTTGCACTTAACCCCTTTTTCACCAGTTATTTTCTCCATCTCACACACTTAAGTTCTTGATCCTATAAGTCATCAGTGGGAGGTTTCTTTGTCCAACTTGCTCAATACTAAAAGAAAAAAAGTCACCCTCCATGAGCTGCACTGGGGCTGTTTCTGCTGCCTGGGAGAAGAGCATAACATCAGATATGTATTTATTTAATTATATATATTTAATTTTGATTATTTACATTTCTTACCTGAGATAGTGTGACTGAGCTGATGGCCCTTTTCCAGCAGAGACCCAGAGAGAAAAAAAACTCCAAAGGTGTAAAAAAAAAAAAAAAAATAATGGTTAAGCTTGCATAAATACAGGTAAAATAACATTAGTAGGAATAAGATGAGAAGCAGACTGTATGACAGAAAGATAACAGGGAGGGAGTGAAAGCTATTTCAGATAGTACAGGAGTAGATGTCCTTCAAGGATGCATCTGCAGTCCTTACAAATGGGGTGTCCTGTCGTCAGGCAGCCCCTCGGTCGGCCGGATTCCAAAGTCTGGGTCTGGCCTCGGCTGGTGTCGCACTTCACCCGACGTCACAGCTGCAGTTATTCGGGTATAAAGGCATCAGCCGACGCCATTTTCCTCAGTCTTTCTTGCCGCGTGGCGCCCGAAGCAGAAGCTGTTCGCAAGTGCTGGTCGGTCAAAACCAGAGATTACTACTACCGAATTCTTCTACTACCGAAGACTTCTAAAAAGCTAAGTACCCCGTTGGGGACTCTTTCTTGCCTCAGCCGATGTCAGAAAAAGTGAATAACTGTTTAACTTGTGGGAAACAAATACCTCATAATGATTTCCACTCTTACTGCTTACCTTGTTTAGGCCCAGACCACGACGTAGCAGCTTGTCTAGCCTGTGCTTCTTTTAACCGACAGACGCTTAGACGTCGGTCGGAATTTGCTGAGGAGTTTTTTGGCTCCGATTTTGCTTACATTATGCCGTCGGATCCTCCGACTACGCAAATATCAAAAAAGCGCAAGGAAAAGGACTGACACTCGCGGTCTGCAGTTTCGGCCGAAACCGCGGTTAGGCCAACCGCGAGTGTCTCGGTTTCGGCTGAAACCGAGCAAGCGGTTCTTCCTTCAGCCGAAAACTTACCTCCTACCGAGGCCTCTTCCAACCTCGTGGAATCGGCTTCTGATCTACCTTCTGCTCTGGCAGTTTCTCAGGAATTATCTGACACTATCCCCTTGGATATCTCCACCCCTGCACGTGGAGCTGCTAGGCCACCTGCATCCATGTCCATTAAGGCTTTTGTCAGGGCTAAAGCAGCTAAAACTACTAAATCTGTGCCTGCTAAGACCCCTTCTCACAGGCCTAGCTCTAGTTCACAAATGCTTAGTCTAGCAGAGGATCTCATTTCTTTAATCTGGGGATCCCAATCTCACACAGACAGGGCCTCTCACCCACCTCCAGAGAAGAGGCCTAGAGCAGAGCCCCCTGAACCAGTTTCTACAAATGATTCCTCTGATGATTCAGATAATACTAACCCTCCAGAGGCTTCTTTCTCCCCTTATGAAGACTCTGATGCTGAAGAGTCCATCCCTTCTGCCTCTCCGCCTGAGGAATTTTCCTTTGGGGAAACCTTACATGCTATGAGGGAACAATTTCAGTGGCAGGGCCAGGATTTCTCAGACTCTAGAAAGAGGCTTAGAACCTTTCTGCATTTACCACAACATAGGCCTTTAGCCATTCCTCCAGTTCTCTCTGTTGTAGATGATGCATTTAATGATGCTTGTACTGCTCCTGATTCACTTCCACCGGCCCCTGCTAAGCCCGATAGGTACTACAGGGTCCTGAATACTCATCACCATTTGTATAAGGCTCCTTTTGCAGATCCCGAGACTATCTCCCAGGGTCCTAAGGCTGTAGCAGCTACTTCTGCCAAAAGAACCCTCCCCTCTGAAAGGGAATCCAGGTCCTTAGAGAGATGGGGTAAAAAAGTTTACACTTCTGCAACTCTTTCAGCTAGAGCATTGAACTGTCAATTCCACATGATCCAGTATCAAGAATTTATGCTAGACCAGTTAACCAAAAAGTTGTCCTCTGATGAACCATTAGACAAAAAATCTGTTCAGGAAATGGTACATAACATTCAGCAGGTCAGTAACCATTCCTTAAAATGCGGCTATGATGCACTGTAAGCTTCCTTCAGATCAGCCATGACTGGCACAGTTATCAGAAGGCATGCATGGTTAAAGGAGCAGACCTTACCAGACCATGTGAAATCCAAATTACTAGATGCTCCCATGGACAAGATCAATTTGTTTGGCTCTCCTGCACAACAGGTGCTGAAGAAGATGGAAGAGAAGGCAAAATCTGTCCAAACAGTGAAAGATTTCTTACAGGTCCAACCTCCAAGGTTTAGCAGGAATTGGCCCTCCAAGAATTGGTCCTTTCCAGACTCCTCCAGAGCCCAGAGAGGCAGGAATAGGCGTTCAAGAGGCGAAGTCAATCCAGGGGTGCCTACAGGGACGCCAGTGGCAAGGTAACAACCAGCGAGGTGCAGCCACGGACACAGCCACCACCACTACTACAGGACAATCACAGTGACTTGGCTCTAGCACCGCCTACCAGGGAACAACTAAAAGCACCCTTGGGGGGAAGCTAGCTTTATTTTCAGTAAACTGGCATTACATCACAAGAGACAAGTGGATTTTGCAGACAATAGACCAAGGTTACAGGTTTCACTTCCATACTCTACCAGGGAAGAGAGGAATGCCAAACCTACCTCCAAATCAAAAGGCAGAAGCTCTAAAACAAATATCTCAATTATTAAAAATGAGAGCTGTGGAAAAGGTACCATCTATGGAGCAAGGACAGGATTTTACTCCAGACTCTTCCTGGTACCAAGAAAAGAAAGCAAATGGAGACCTATTCTCGACCTGTCCGCTTTAAACACTTTCATCATTGTTCCAAAATTCAAAATGCTGACCCTACAGCAGCTTCTTCCCATGCTGGGCAAGGAGTCTTGGCTGGTAACTCTAGATCTCAAGGAGGCATACCTGCACGTCCCCATACGACCAAATTGCAGAAGATACCTCAGATTTCTTGCAGGATCAGAGCATTATCAATTCTCAGCATTGCCCTTTGGCTTATCTACTGCCCAGAGTGTTCACGAAATGCCTGGCATCAGTAATTGCTCATTGCAGGCTCCAGGGAATCCAAATCTACCCTTACCTGGACGACTGCCTGATACAAGCGGACAACAAAATCAAGTTAGCAGAAGACTTGAAAAGGGTCATTTACCTACTACAAGCCCTGGGATACACAGTCAATATAAACAAGTCAAGGCTGATACCATCCCAAAGGATAACCTTCTTGGGTGCAGAGCTGGACACATCGAAGCAAATGGCTTTCCTAACAGTAGAAAACAGGAGCAACTCCTCTATACTTCTTGGCATTAACAAAGCAGAACCATCTAACAGCAAGAAAAGTCCTGCAAGCCTTGGGTTTCATGGCATCCTGCATAATATTGGTTCCACATGCCAGACTGCATATGAGAAAGTTACAGTGGTACCTAAGGAATTTATGGTCTCAGCACAAGCACAGCCTAGAAACCCAAATTCCAATAATTCCATGCCTGAAGCAAGAATTCCAATGGTGGGCTCAGGCCTGTCAATCAAACAAAGGATTGCCCTTCCACAACACTCAACCAAGCCAAACCATTACCACGGACGCCTCAGACCTCGGTTGGGGGGCCCACATGCTGGACAAGTGCATACAAGGCTTATGGACTCAAGACCAGCTGCACCTACACATAAATCAAAAGGAAATGCTGGCAGTAAAACTGGCAATTCAGACATTCAGACCATTTCTTCGACAAGGTCAACTATTGATAAGGACAGACAACACCACAGTTATGTGGTACATCAACAAACAGGGAGGCACACATTTGTATCCTCTATGCTGGATGGCAATGGATCTCTGGAATGTGGCCCTGAGTTACAACGTTCAGTTACAAGCAATTTTTGTACCAGGAAAAGAAAACATTCTAGCAGACATACTAAGCAGGACTTCCACGGATGCCCACGAATGGATGCTGCATCCGGACATCTTCAAAACCATTACAAGAAAATGGGGACTCCCTCAAATAGACTTATTTGCATCCCCACGCAATCACCAACTAAAGAAATTCTGCACAAGGACGTACCACCCACTTGCTTGGAAGGTGGACTCCCTATCTTTCAGTTGGAAAAACCTGACAGAATATGCATTCCCACCACTTCCTTTGATGCACAAGGTGCTATTGAAGATCAAAGAGGACCGTCCAAGGATCATCCTGAGACAACATTGGTACCCATTACTGAGGAGCATGTCTCGGGAACAAATATGGCACCTACCCCTTGTTCCCTTGCTGTTAACACACAACAACTACAGCACCCTGCATCCAAACCTGAAAACACTGCAGCTAACTGCCTGGAACATTGCATAAGAACAAATAACCCAAATTTATCCCAAAGGGTAAAAGACATTATCTTGGAGTCTCGCAGACCCTCAACAAGGAAAAATTATTTAGCAAAATGGAAAAGATATTCCATTTGGAGTACTGAAAAAGGAGAGAATGTGTCACTGGTAAACATAGCCAACATCCTGGAATACTTGGCAGAGCTCTTCCACAAAGGTCTGTCCTATTCTTCCATTAAGATTCATGCATCAGCTGTTTCAGCAGAATACGACTTGGATCCTCCAGTCTTCTCACATCCTCTGCTCAGGCAATTTCTGAGAGGAATTAAAAATGTAAAACCTCCTAGGAAGCCACTATTGCCAGCATGGGACTTGAACTTTGTACTAGAAAAATTGACACTCCCTCCATTTGAACCAGCAGCAACAGCAGATTTACAATTCTTATCATGGAAAACTGCTTTCCTACTGGCAATCACTTCAGCAAGAAGGGTATCTGAGCTACAGGCATTAATGGCAGTACAGCCCTTCCTGATCTTCCATCAAGATAGAGTGTCCATGAGAACAAATCCTACTTTTATGCCTAAGGTGGTCTCCAAAGTATCTTTGAATCAGGCTATCCACCTACCTACATTCTTCCCCAACCCACAGAACAGGGAGAAAGACTGCTGCATACCTTGGATGTGCATAGACAATTACGCTACTACCTGGACAGGACCAAGAGCAATAGAAAAACTGACCAGCTACTGGTAGCATATGCAACAGGAATGGAAGGAAAAGCAATTTCAAAACAGACAATCTCTAAGTGGATAGGAAATTGCATTAGATTTTGTTACTCCTACCATGGGAAGAAAACTCCAGAAAACATCAGGCCTCACTCTACAAGGGCTACAGCCACTACCACAGCTTTTCTTCGAGGAGTGGCTACCAAAGACATTTTAGAGGCTGCTACTTGGAGCTCCGTGCATACATTTGCCAAGCATTATAATTTACCTTTATACTCTAGATCCCGAGCAGGTTTTGCCACTGCTGTTTTGCAAGGGATCCTAACTACACCATAATTTCATTTCTCCTCCTCCCCCAGTTTGGCTATGGTATTCTACCCATTTGTAAGGACTGCAGATGCATCCTTGAAGGACATAGTACAGTTTTGTACCTACCATAAATGTAGATGTCCAATAGGAATGCATCTGCAGTCAGGATTACCCACCCTCCTTCCCCTCTGTGGTACTCCTAGGGTATTTGCCCATCTTGTAGCTAGCTGGGGGAATCTATTATGGTGTTTTTGTTTGTATATACATGTACATACATGCTTATTTTTTAATTTGCTCTCTACTATTTGGAATCATTTGCATTTATCCAAATTTAGCCTTCCTAGAGGGCACCTGGCATCTGGGGCAAGAAACACTGAGGAAAATGGCGTCGGCTGATGCCTTTATACCCGAATAACTGCAGCTGTGACGTCGGGTGAAGTGCGACACCAGCCGAGGCCAGACCCAGACTTTGGAATCCGGCCGACCGAGGGGCTGCCTAACGACAGGACAACCCATTTTTAAGGACTGCAGATGCATTCCTATCGGACATCTACATTTATGGTAGGTACAAAACTGTACTTAAGCTTCAGTGATAAAAAATCAGTAAATATTGCTAGGAAGAAAATTTAAGGTGGTGGGTATGAAGAGTTGTATTGGGGAGGTATAAATGCAAAAGTAGCTTGAGGCCAAATCACTTGCTTAT
This sequence comes from Protopterus annectens, assembly GCF_019279795.1. Taxonomy (NCBI): domain Eukaryota; kingdom Metazoa; phylum Chordata; order Ceratodontiformes; family Protopteridae; genus Protopterus; species Protopterus annectens. The sequence continues at coordinate 1,653,680,282 of NC_056731.1, read as the reverse complement.
GCTACTGTTGGAGGGTAGCCAGAGCAGGAATTACCACGAGGAGCCTTTTCATAATCTCAGACATGAATCACAGCGATGGGCTAAGCACAAGGGCAGGCATCAGTCAAGCTTTCCTTTGTGCAAGTCTGCTGGCCAGTAAGCTTTCTGCCCCTTCTTCAGCCATTTTGCTCTCCTTCAGCTAGTGCTAATTGTTGCCTGGCATCCAGGATGGAGGCAGGCAAAGTGTCTTCTACAACTGCCTTTGGGGATGAACCTTGGTCCTTTAACACTACTGTTCTGCAGTTGCAGCATGCTGCTTATTTCCTGCTGCCACAGAGCTGGGCCTTTGGTTCCTTAGTTAAGGTCTGTTTCCTTAAATTCTGCTTGAGAATGCCACCACTGCAGTATGTTCGCACATTAGAGTAATACACACAGACAAGATGTTCGAATGAAGAAACATTTAGGCATGATGTACATTCATCTAGAACTTTTATTGAGGTGTACAGATGAAGTCACATGGAATACAGACTGTGGTGCTGACTCCCCTAAAAGGTACAGCTGTAATATCATTGTATGCACTAGGCTTGTTCACATGTTGTATTTTCCTCTTACAGGTTCAGAAGTAAGTACCAGGCCAGCTGCCCTTGCAGGCCATTTTAAGCTTTGGTAATTTCCATTTTTATGCTCAAAATAACCTATCCCATTTGGTTATAGATTGGCCTTACCCATCCCATCGTCAATAATTATATATTACACCCTAATAAGAATAACTGGGGTGATACCATAGGTAATTTGAGGGTACCCATGCATGGAATAAAGCATTTAGGGGCTGCCTTTGTCTAACAGTAGTACAGGGGACATTCCTGGGGTAAGATGTTATTCCCCTAAGTGGGCACTCTGACAGTTGTTCCAGGACATTTGTATTGACAAAATCCAAGAATAGGTTCATAGGTGTTTACTAGGTTAAAGACCACAAGAGTAGCCATGCATCCCAAATCTCTGATAAGTTCTGATACCCTTGATAAGTGTATGCATGGGTCTGGGAGATGAACCATTTACAGGTTACCTGTGCCCATTATAGAGAGATGGGTGCCAAACCAGGGATGAATTTCTGGCTTCCCATCCAGTTGTCCAGATTGCACTTGAATTGGGTTAGGGAGGAACTCTGCTTCACATGGATGGGGAGCCTGTTCCGTAGACAAGGTAGTCTCTGGGATACATACTTATCTCTCCAGCAGGTCCTATTTATATCACAGGCAAGGTTTAAGTCTTTAGAACGGGTAATTTTGGTGCTGTTTGTTTTGTGATATGCAGGAGGTCCATCAGAGAAGGGTCTGACATTGCCCTGTATGCCATGCATAGATCTCCCCTCAAAAGCCTGTAGGAGACAGAATACAGGGATCGGGCCTTGAGGCGGTCTGCATAGGACATTTTACTTAAATCCTGTATTCTTTTAGTGAGGAACTTCTTTGTACATTCCAATTGTTTGGATATGCCTGGTTAGGTACATACCATAGGGGGGCATTATACTCAATGGTAGGTCTGACAAATGCTGAATACAGTGGGACAATGACTTCCTTGGACTTGGATGCCACACCTTTGTTTATAAGTTGCTCAACATAGAATGATTTCCTCACCACTGTAGACACGTGATAGTCAAAGGCTAGATTACTATCTATGTGTGTCCCTAAGTTCCTGACTACTGGGTCAACTCTAAGAGGTGTTTTGTCAATATGATAGTTACCAGGGATGGATGACTTTCCAAAGGATACTATTATGCATTTCTTGACAGTTAGTTTTAGTCCATGGCTCTGACACCAGTTGTTTGTGTCAGCCCCTCCTGGAGAACATTTGTGGCAGTGTGAGATTCATTGACAGCTCCTAATTTGCAATCATCTGCAAATTTAGTCAGCCAGAGACCATTGACATTGGCCTTGACTTCTGAGAAGTAAATGCCAAAAAGGAGCAGTCCAAGAACTGATCCCTGAGGGACTCCACTTGTGACTGGCCTCTTTGTAGAGGTGGACTCCCCAATTCTGACTTCCTGGATCCTGTCTGTGAGCCAGTTGACTATCCATCGGGTGACGTACGGGTTTGTACCTAACCTCTTGAGTTTGTCAACAATGCCTGAGTGGGGTATTGTGTCATATGCCTTGGCCAGGTCAAGGTAGGCAGTGTGAACGATTTTGCCCTCATCCATTGCTTTGGTGACCTTCTCAAAGAAGTCCACCAGGTTGAGTAGGCATGATTTGCCCTTGACGAAACCAAACTGGGTTGGGTCCAGTGTCTGGAGGTTTACTATATCTTTATTGATCATCTCCATGATAATTCTTTCCATGGCTTTACATGCAAGACTAGTGAGACTTATCTGTCTGTAGTTTCCAGGGTAGATGGCCCACCTTTGTACAGTAGGATGACTGTTGCCTTTCTCCATTCATGAAGCACGAAGCCTGTTTGGAGGCTACAGTTAAACACTAATTTCACAAGCCCTGACAGGTCATGTTTCATGCTATTTAGAAGGCATCCTGGGATATTGTCTGGGCCTATTGATGCAGTGTTCTTGAACTTATTTAGAGCAATAAGGACATGTTCCCTAGTGATATGAGGGGGAGTTATATTTGATGATATTTCTTGAGGAAGGTTGAGGGGGAGAGAGGAGTAAAGTTGGAGCTGAATTTATCAACCAGGATGTTTGCTTTATCTTCTGGCTCAGTATAGGTGACTCCATTTACAATGAGCTCTGCACACAATTGTGTATTGCCTTTAAGGTTGCGGACATAGCTAAAGAATGCTTTGTGGTTTGGCCTGGGAGGCCAAACCTACCTCAAATTTGGGTTTGGTAGACGTTATTCGTCCTGTGAGTTGTTTGTTTAGTTTGATAAGAGTGCTTTTATCCTTCTGGGTATATGCACCTCCTCATTTTTGCCATGATTAGTGCACTGTGTGCTTGTGCACTAGTGGTGGTGTAGGATTCCTAGCCTATAATTAGTTTATATACTGCGGTGGTTGTGCTGCGGTAGCGTTGTCACCTCACAGTAAGACGTCCTGTTCAATTCTCAGTTAGAGCATCTTCTGTGTGGAGACATGCGTGAATGGGCATACCTTCGTTGAAGGTTGTGCATCAGGGCCGGCAACTCGGCACGTAAAAATCTACTGCCAATCATTAGCGGACCAGAGTTCCGTTGTGGCGACCCCTAACCAGGAAAGGCCGAAAGACGCAACAAAAAAGATCGCCTAGGAAAGTGGCATTAGGTTTAATACTTAGTGATTCTAGTGCCTGTAAATAGGCATTGTGGTTTTCTTTTGTCATAGTGGGAGTTCTGAAGCTAGCTGATATATGGTACTGAACCTTTTTTATGGTTATTTGAGAATGAAGAAGCTGTAATGCTTCATACTGCTGTATCAGCCTTGATGTGAGTGTCTTCTGGATGTAGATGACCCCCCCCCACATAGTAGCTGTTCTAAGCATATAGAAGAGATACTAGCGTTGCACAGCTGGATCACTTTGCTATTTTAAACCATGTCTCGGTCACTACATGGATGTCAATGTCATCCAGGATGGGAAGAGATTGTAGGGAGTAGAGTAGAATTACTTGTTCAAGCTCTTAGCACTGATCAGGAACACAGTCATATTTTCCTTTGATTCTTTCATTATGTTGATAGATTTATCAGGTTGGCATTGCCTTGAAATGGTATTATGGGGGTGGACATTGTCTTTGCCAGTAATTGAAACCCTAGAAGGGACAGATGCAGGCCATCCCCTGGCGAAGCAGCATAGTCTGTATCATATTCTCCCATGCTGACATATGTTGGAACCCATTTGAATGACATCAAAAACTAAGCCAATGGTTGAAGTCCCATTATTTTTTGCTCATATCACAGCATCATCCTTGGAGAAGGTAGAATGCTCACAACACTAGGCTCATACCTGCCTTGGGCATATAGTCTGAGAGCTGCATCATGTCTGTCTTCATATAATCCAGTGAGGTACACCTCAAATCACTGACACTGGCTGAACTATGACAGCATCATACTGGTACTTGTTCAAGGACTTGAATGCATGTGTGGTCTGACTGATCCTGGCAGCAGACAAACAACTAACTGTCACTCTTTACATGTTCAGCCTGGTAAGAGGCATATCTGTATGCCTTACAATGGAGTCACCGTAACAAGAATGTTGCCCTTATCTTAAAAGAAAGCTGCTGGTAAATGTGAAGTACATTGATTGGACATAACTACAGCTGTAGTATATGTGATGATATACAAGGAGTGACAGAGTGAAAATAAAGTAATCATTTCAAAGTGCACACAGGTCTATACATTTATGTATGGTCAGTGTAAAATACTGGATTCTTGGTTAAGCGTCCATTTATTTATTTATTTATTCATTCATTCATTCATTCATTCATTCATTCATTTACATTTGTTGACCGGGAAAATCTGGCTGGACACGGGTCCTTTCTCAGCGGAGGCCCAGGGAGAAAAGCTCCATAATAAAAACAACAATTAATTACAAGTTACAAAAGTATAGGTAGGTTTCTTGAATGTAGAGTCACTGTGAATTGATCAGGAGTAAAGACTGTGACGTATCAACTGTCTGAACAGTAGCAGTAGCATTGGGGTCTCTCTGAACATCATTCTGACTCTCTTAATCTTGGCCATTAAAAACACTATGGGAAGCTCTTTCACACTGAGAAGTAATTATCTCAGAGCTTTGACGTAACAGTGTTAGAATTCTGGTAGTAACAGCTGTACCTTTTTCCAGGACATATTGTTAATTAAATACACTCCTTTTTATCCGTATGTTTTCTTGTCTAAGTCTTGCACAAAAGGCAGTCATGAATTGCTGCCCTGGACTCATTACTGTAGCAGGAACATTGCTTTTCTTTGAGTTAAATCCATAGTATGTACTGACCTCTCTCTCTCTCTTTTCCAATTCTGTGAGATTCTTCCAGGATTTATCATAATAAAATTTCTGTCTGTGCCGCTTTCCTTTCACAAATCACTTGCATCCATCTTGCTGTTAGGGACCAGTAAGAAATATAAAGATAGTCAGTTTAGCTTTAAGATGTCTTCCCATTAACAGTTCTGCTTGCAAAGTCCTATAGACTGTAAAGGTGTATATTGGCCATCCAGAATTGAAAGAGAGCCATCTGAATTTTCAGAGCTGGTGTAATTCCTTATCATCCCCTCCACTTTTGTTTTGGACCAGATGTTATATTGGCTGATTTCTGTGTGGTTATCTAGGACTCTGGGTAAAGTATTTAAACTCCATTGCTTTTCGCAAGTTCAGAATTCGACATACAGTGGACAGTTGTCTGATATTAATTCATTTAATGTGTCATGTTCAGCAGAAGTAGATGTCAGTGTTGTGATAACACTGTGGCTTGTAGCCTGTTTTGCAGTTTTACTGCTTTGGGGATGTTTCACTAATAATCATCACATAGAAGGTAACAGGCATCTAGTCTTACTTCTCAAGTGTTCTTTTCAACAGCGATGAATGTATCCAAGTAAGATGCATTTTATGCAGTAGCAATTTTTTTTTCTTTTTGATTCTTATTTCTGAAAATGTTGAATTCATCACACCTTGAAAATTCTGTTCCATCTACTTAAACATCTTAGGCTAATAAAGAATATCACATGCTTTTTGTTTACAGTCAGTAATTCTTAGATATGACTTGTCAGTATCACACAGATATGGTAGGAATGATAGCTCTGCTGTCCATAAACATTAAGCCTTATATAAACAAAAGCCCATCATTATATGAAATGTATAAGTGTGATGTCTGGATGCACTGACTTCACATTGACTGGCGTGTTAGGAATAACTACATCTTGTAGCAGTTGAAATTTCCTTGTTTCTTTTCATACGTATACATAGCAGTACTGTCTTAGTTAACAAAGATAGTTGAGATATTTTTCATAGATCTTTTCCTGGCAAGGCTTCTTTACACTCTGTGCTGTGATCATTGTAAGACGTCACATTACCTGGCTTGTACTGATTTTAAAAAATGATATTTTTGCAAATTGTCTAACATTTTATTAACCACTACCTAATTGAAGAGGCTTTTTGAATGTGATTCAGAATAACTGTTTCACAAAAGAAACTCATTACAGACTAAGATTAAAATCAGTTTCTTCTTTATTTCATATATAAAGTCTCAATTGAATTCCTGAGTACTGCAAAACATATTCCACCCTTAGATTTGGCACCATATGCCTGTCATCCAACAACATCACTTCTTTAATGCACAAAAGATCAGTACTCTGCATGCTGGAGCTTTCCAGGAGATCACAGCATTTGGGCTCAGGAGATTAACAGTGCTAACCTTCAGAATAAATTCTACAAATTGATCTTTCCAACAGTGCCTCAACCTACTTTTTGGTATATCTGTATTACCTTGTAAATGATACTAGACTTCAAGCTACTTTCAGGATAAAACAAAAAGGGTTTCATTTTGAAAATGTAATAATTTGGCTTGTTTAAATGCTAACATTGTAGTGTACATAAATATGTTTTTTTCACAGCATCTTGTAAATATCAAGTGACCTCAAGGCTGCAGACTACATGCAGCATAAAACAGATTTGAACTGAACATTTGCAGTACCTCATATGTCAAGGCAAAGTTAAATGTAGAACTTTATTGCAAGAGCTTGTATTCATTCTGTTCCTTAAGATGTGCCATGCCCCTCAGAGTCTTTTGATTCTAACGTACTTAAATGCATCTGGTGTTTGGTTCCAGGGTCTTTTCTGGTGAAGCAAATTACCTTTCACCTTAGCCAAGATTTATTATTGGCCCAATGAGGATGTCTGCTGCATTGTTATGTGATCACATTGAGAACTTGTTTAACTTGTAGAGTGTATGTGGACTAAAGGGAGGATAGGTGTCTGTCCATTTACTGATGCAGTATTCTTTATATCTGTGATTCCCTTCCCAGGGCAGCCCAATGTCTGGCCAGTATATAAGAGCCTTAGGTTACTTTAAGGTATGCCGCATGTTACACGTATGCTCCTTGCGTAGTATAGGGCCTAAAGGTGACATCTGATTGTACCATCCTTAGAACTTCGTTGCACTAGTCCGAACACCGTCTCTCGATCATCAGTCTGAAAGCCTACATCCCATTGCTAGTTTCCAAGCCATTGCAGATAAATGTCAAATTGGGGGTTCTTTTTTTCTTATCTTTTGGTTGCTTCTGGGGTTTTATGCCATCCAAGGATAAATGCCAGTGTGAGAGACAGATTCCCCATAAAGACCACCGCTAACAGTGTTTTTCTTGCCTTGGTGCTCCATCTCTCAGGCTTTTGTACCAAAGACTCTGAGTAGTAGGCATTTCCCCTTAGCATTATATCTGGAGAATCAGCAACTTAAGCTTCTTGCTAAAGATACTATGTAAGGAACTTCCTTCCCCGAGGGTCAGCTGTCAGGGAAGAAGAAGGCTAAAAAACCTAGGCTGGAATCTTCTGCTATCTAGCCTCTGCTGGACATTTCTCCTGAGGTAAATGAATGCTTGGAGGTTTGCCTGGCTTTGTTGTCGAATTCCTCTGCCTTGACTGGGTTGAAGACCTGCGGGGATCCAGCTTTAAGCATGTCGGAAGGGTCTTTGCAGATGTCCATTTCAGACATTCAGGGACAACCACGGTTGATTATTTCCAAGGGGCCTAGTAGGTGTTCCTCATATTTTAGTCAGGGAAGAAGTCCCTACTACTGTAATTGAATGCCATCCTGGGTCAGAGCCTTCCAAGTTTTACAAGGCAGACATCCCATTAAAGAAAAATCAGAAAACTAAACACATTTCTCCTGCCCCTAGAGACTCACAGAGTGAATAGCAGGCCTTCACTCAGGGGGTCTTTAATGCTTTGATGGCATTAAAACCTCCTCAGGGGTTTCTGTTCTAGCTCCCCCGTTGGTCTTCTGCTCCACTTAAATGACTCAGGGAACAGGATTCTTCTGAGGAGGAGTTGGATTCTGATGAGGAATCCCTTGCTTACTCTTCTCATATTCCTTCTTCTTTGGACTGTTGGTCTGAGGAAGAGGAATCCACCGATCCTGATACTCCCTTTGAAGAAATTTCTTTTGGGGACACAGTCTCCAGGATGATGAAGTTTTTTAAACGGGATTGTGTTTAGATCTCTGAAATCCATAAGCAGTACTATGAGTTGCTGCAGATTGAGTCTCCGAAACCTTCTGCTATTCCTCTTGTTTTGGCTGCTTTATTGGATGCATTTTCAAATGTGTCTAAAGCTCCTGACTCACAGCCGCTTGCTCCAGAAAAACCTGATAGGTTTTATAAGGTGCCTGAGGACTGTAACTTTTTGTAGACATTTCCTGATGCTGACCTTTTTCTATTTTTCAATTCCTCCCTTCGCCCAAGTTGCTGCCTTCTGATAAAGAGAGCAGAACTATGAAAAGGCTAGGTAAGAAGGTTTATACTTTAACAACCTTGGCTTTTACGACTATTAATTATCAGACCCATGTGTCCAGGTATGTGTTGGCCCTCCTTTCTCAGGCTTGTCAGGTTATTTCTGATCTTACAGACTCTGAGGGTAAAACCTCTGCTCTTCTCCTGTTAGGGACTTTCTCACAGGTGGTTCTTCATTTGATCAAGTGTAGTTATGATGCAGCAGATGCCTGTTCTAGGGCTGCTGCTTTTGGATCAGGGAGGATGACATATTCCCTATGGCTGCTGCTTTTGGATCAGGGAGGATGACATATTCCTGGATTCGGTTTCAACCATTGCCTGATGATGTCAAGGCTAAGCTGATGGATGCCCCTCTTGATAATAGACTGGTGTTTGGGGAAGCTGCCGCTGATTTGTTTAAATCCCTTCAGGATAAGGGGAAGGCTTTGCAGGAACTCAAAATGTGTTTTTCTCTCCTGTTCCTAAATTTCAGGGAAACTACCCCAATAAGCCAACATTTGTTCACAGGCAGTCTTGCCCTCCTCCTAAGATCAAAAAGAGTGGCAATCAGGCTCCTCCTGCTAAGGCTATGCAGACTTCAGGGACTTGGAAGTCTTCATTTTCAAATAAACCAGGTGCTGTCTATCTATCTGTTTCTTATCAGCCATGTTCCTGTTTCTCTTCACCTCTCCCCCTCTCTTCCTGTTTGGCTTCAGATTATTCAGGATTCTTGGGTTCTGTCCATTTTGCCAGGGGTATTTCATAGGGTGGAAATCCCTTCCCCTTTTATGGACATTCCTCAGCCCACTTGGTAACAACTTCCCTTTTTCCCAGAGGTGATTTGAGACCTTTTGAATCAGGGTACTGTTCAGGAGGTGCCTGTATCCCAAAAAGAGAAAAGGTTTTACTCCAATATGTTTCTAGTACCCAGAAAAGAATGTAATTGAATGCCTATTCTAGACCTGTCTCATCTAAACATTTTTCTGAAGGTGCAAACTTTTCAAATGTTGTCTCTTCAGACTCTTTTCCCTCTTTTGCTTCCTCAGATTTATATGGTGTCTCTGGATCTCTAGGATGCTTATCTCCATATTCCGATCCATCCCCTTTTCAGGAAGCTTTTGCATTTCTCTGTTGCTTCCGGGCATTTTCAGTTCTCTGCTTTGCCCTTGCCCTTTGCTCTATCTACTGCCCCAAGGGTATTGACCAAATGCCTTGCTCTTGTGACTGCTTTTTGCAGGCTTCAGGGGATCCAAGTATTTTCTTACTTGGACAACCTGCTGATTCAGGCATCCCCTCCAGAAATCCTGTTGCAAAATCTTCATTTTGCTATTTCTCTTTTTCAGAGCCTGGGGTTCACAATAAACTTCAAAAAGCCTTCTCTTAGTCCTTCTCAGGATTATGTTTTTCTGGGTTGCAGGATTCAAATGGTGGCTATGTTGCCACCCCTGCCTCCTCCCAAGGCCTTAACTCTCATTTCCTTCTTTCAAACTCTTCTTACTCTGGGCTTCCATTACAGCCAGGGAGTTTTTGAGAGATCTGGGTTGCATGGCATCCACCATCCCTATGCTCCCTGTGGACAAACTCCACATGAGAAAGTTTCAGTGGTTCCTGAAGTCAGTATAGCTTCAGCATGCACATCCGCTAGAATTTGTTGGATCCAGCAGTTGTCTCTAAATCCAGGTCTTCCTTTTCATCCCCTTCTTCCCTTTCAGGAACTGTTCACACATGCTTCAGAAGTGGGATGGGGAGCAGCATTTGGCTCCTTAAAGGTGCAAGGGATGTGGTCACCTCTTTGATAGAATTAGCACATCATTGTCAAAGAGATAAGAGCTCTTCTGCTGACTCTTCAGGCTTTTCATCCTCTTTTCTCCCCAGGACCTCTCAAGGTGTTTACAGACAATATCATAGTGATGTGTTATATAAACAAACAGAGAGAAAAAAAAATCTTACCTTCTTTGCCAGTTGACACTCCTGGTATGGGATCTTGCTGTCCAGTGTTAAGTGACTGTTCAGGCAGTTAACATTCCCTTAGGTCAAAACATTGCGGCAGACACTCTGAGTAGGTCCTTCACTCATTCCCACGAATGGATGCTTCACAGGAATGTATTTCTGGTCATTGTCCACCAGTGGGGTACTCCTCAAGTACATCTATTTGCCTCCCCTCTGAACAGACAACTTTCTCTATTTTGTGCCAGAGTGCTAGGTCCACTAGTATGGAAGGTGGATGCCCTCTCTTTTTTTCCTGGAAGGGGATGTTTCTTTATGCATTTCCTCCCCTTCCCCTCATTCCAGAATCCTGTTCAAAATTCAACAGGGCGCTTCCAAAATCTGGTTGGTGATTCCCTTTTGGCCGAGACAGCATTGGTTTCCTCTTCTTCTGCATTTAGCCAAGGGCATTCATTACAAGTTACCTCACAGGGTGGACCTACTCACACAAGACAGAGATCTCTCATCCATCCCCACCTGTCCTCTCTTAACTGACAATGTGGGCGATAGAATTTTGATTCCACATAGATACCCTTTTTTTCTGAGGACATGCTTAGGGTTTTGCAGGAGGCCAGGAAACCCAATACTAGGAAATCGTACTTATCCAAATGGAAGACGTTTTCTGTTTGGTGTCTTTCTCGTAACCTGGATCCAATTTCTGTGGATGTTCCTTTGGTTCTGTCTTATTTGTGTGAATTGCTCAGTGCTGGGTTGGCTTATTTTTCTGTTAAGGCCCACTTATCAGCAATCTCTGCTTGTCTGCCTAATCTCCTCCTTTAGCTTCTAGTTTTGAAGCCAGACAATTCCTTAAAGGCATCCTTCATATTAGATCTGTTCCGCCTCCCTAGGAACTTGTTTTGGAGAAATTGACTTAGGCTTCTTTTGAGCCTGCAGCTTCAGCTTCCTTGCAACATTGCTCTTGGAACACTATTCTTTTGTTGGCCCTTACTTCTGACAGATGGGTGTCTGAGCTTCAAGCCCTCATGGGCTGTCCTGCTTTTTTGGTGTTTCAAAAGGGCAGGGTGTGCTTGTGTACTAATCCTGCTTTTATGCCCAAGGTGGTTAATGAGTTGTCACTTAATCAGTATATTAATTTGCCTATTTTTCCCCTCTCTGCAGTCTGCCAGTGAGAAGGTGCTGCATACTTTGGATGTGCATAGACAACTCAGGTTTTATTTGGATAAGGTTAAGTCTATTAGATAATCTGATCAGTTTGTTTCTTTTTATCCTAGGTTCCTAGGATTAGCTATATCCAAGCAAACTGTTTCTTCTTGGATCTCTAAAGCTGTTTCCTTTCGTTATTATTTTCATTGTAAGAGTCTTCATTTTTCTTTAAAGGCTCATACTGCTAGAGCTGTGGCTTCTTCTGCTGCTTTTATCAAGAGTTTGGATACAAACTCAGTTCTTGAAGCAGCTACCTGGACTTCTGTGTATACATTTACCAAAAACTACAAGTTGGATGGAATCTCCAGAGCTAGAGCTGGTTTTGCTAGAGCCATCCTTCATGGCTTCCTAGAGGGTTCTGTTGGTCATACTTCCTCCCAAGTTTCTTCTTAAGCTTTGGCACTCTCCCAGATGTAGACAGTACTGCAGCAGTGAATTGAAGGACATAGTACAGTTGTGTAAACTCTTCCCATAACAGTGGAAGTAATTTCCTTCACTGTTGCAGTATTCACTCCCTCCTTCCTCCCCTGGTTCATTTCTCTTCTGGATGTACTGGTTACCTCTTGGTTTTCCTTGGACTGGAGTTCCTACTTGGGGCTATCAATTCTGTGGATGGTACATCCAGACGTCACCTTTATGTCCTACACTACACGAGGAGCATATGTGTGATGTATGGCGTACCTTTAAGCAACATAAGGCTTTTGTGTACTGGCCGAATGTCAGGCTGCCCTAGGCAGGGGATCCCTATTGTAAAGAATACTGCAACAGAGAAGGAAAGGACATCTACTGTTATGTGAAAATTTTACACAACTATACTTTCTCAAGTCATATGTAACAAAGTCAGTGCTTGAGAAGCCAGTCTGTCTTTAAAGAAAGAAGACAATCCTTTTCTGGTGTCACTCATGGTTAAATGTACATCAGACAAATGATTTTTGTCACTCTTCACAGAATCTTTTGTTTAATTGCAGAAACCCTTGATGAATGCATTCTTACTGCAACATAAATGTATTTTTGGAAATGTTTTAATTTTTTTAATGTTATGCTTTTCTGCAAAATGACAAAATGATCAATTACAATGTATCATTCTGATAAGCTTTGAAATGACTAGTGTGCAAAATAGTGTTAAACGTGTGTTTCTACCTTTAGTTTTCAGGACTTCGATGTGGAAGGTTCCCATACTCTTCAGTGCACCTCAGACTGGTTAACAATAGGAGGACACAGAAATACAGATGACAATAGGGCCTGTGGCTCTACTATTCCAGCACCTTATATTTCTTCTCTAGACCATGTCTGGATCAGGTTTCATTCAGATGATAGTGTTGCTGGGAAGGGTTTCCGTCTTGCATATATCACAGGTATTTGTAATATTTACGTGTGTTTCAGTTGTATACATTATTATGGTAAAAATTTGCTAACAGGCAGTTATTTTCTACAGTTAGTAAGTTTCAGTGCATTGCTCTATGACCACAGACCATGGATCCCAAAATGAAGGCAGGGGAAAGATGTCTAAACAACTCAGCCAACCAGTGCTCAGCAGAAATATGTAGCTCTGCACGTACAAGGCCTCAGTAATAGCATATGCTATGGCCAAAGTACACTATCAAATGCTGAAACATATAGGTTACTCCCAATACTTAGTTTAGCTAGGTAAATAGTATTTAAGTATGTTTAGAATGATAGATCACATTCATCATTTAATTGTATTCCTTTCCCCATATGCAGCTCATCCAAGATATGACTGTTTTAATCTCTCGATTTTCTTTGTTTCACTGTTGCAGTCATCACATTTGGCATTCCTTGCTTAGGCCCAGACCATAACGTACCTCACTGTCGGTTTTGTGCCTTATTCAAACCTCGTACTATTCGTCGTCGGTTCATTTACGCATCTAAATATTTTGGTACTCGGTTCAATTATCCAGAAATGGCTTCAGTAAGCCACCCGACTACCGACATTCCGAAAAAACGCAAAGATAAAGACAGAGCATGGCCAAGATTGCAGAAGTGTATACCTTCTTACCCCATCTATCCAGCGTCCTGGAATCTCTATCAGAGGGGGTAGGATTTTTGGCAGTAGTAGCCTTAATGCCCTTGGGTCCCTCTGAAATGGTCTCAGGATCCGCAGTAGGATTTTTAAAGAGGAACTTGTGAGGGTCAGGTACCCTGTAATACCTATCAGGTTTTCTGGGAGCAGGAGGTAAAGAATCAGGGGCCAGGCTGGATTCCGAGAAGGCATCATCTACAATGTCCAGTACAGGAGGAATAGCTAAAGGTCTGTGTTGAGGCAGGAGTAAGAATACCCTAAGCCTCTTTTTGGAGTCAGAGTCATCCTGGCTTTCCCAGTGAAAATGCTCCCTAAGAGTATGCAAGGTTTCACCAAAAGAGATATCCTCTGGAGGGGAAGCAGAGGGAATGGAGTCCTCTGCATCAGAATCCTCATAGGTAGATAAGGGCAAATCCTGGTCATCAGAGAAAACAGAAATTTCAGAATCATGATCAGAAGAATCAGAAGGAAAATCAGTCCTAGGTCTCTTAGAGGGGGAAGGGGGGAAGGGTGGCTTCCCCTGATTAGAGTAATAAGGTCTTCAGCCATTCTTATCATTTGTTTTTTAGGCATAGGGGCCTGACCATGTGGTCTGGGCGATGATTTTCTAGGCATGGATCGAGTTTTAGGCCTTGAAGAAGAAGATGGCATCGGTTTAATATGCAAGTCAGTAGGCCTGAATACACCATTAGAAGCCGGTGCCTGCACAGCGGCTCCAGACCCCTCCAAGGTAGAGACATCCGCAGTTTCCACAGTCGAAGAAGCATCTCGCGGCATACCTGACTCCGAATGGGTCTCAGTAGAGGCCTGCGAATCTGAAGTAGCGAGTATCAGGGGCTGTGAAAGCGCCTCACTGAGTAACGGTGAACTGGCGACTAGCTTAGGAGAAGCATTGTCGGCAGCTTTGGACTTATGTGGTCTGTCTCTGTCTTTATCTTTGTGTTTTTTCAGAATGTCAGTAGTCTGGTGGCTTACCGAAGCCATTTCTGGATAATTGAACTGAGTACTAAAATATTTAGATGCGTAAATGAACCGTGACCAATAGCATGAGGTTTGAATAAGGCACAAAACCAACAGCGAGGTATGTCATGGTCTGGGCCTAAGCAAGGAATGCCAAATGTGATGACTACAACAGTGAATACACTCGAACATTTTGTGGTAGGTGTACACAACTGTACTTTTCCCCTACATACCTGGTGTGGAAGAGGTTTGATGAACACATTTTAGTTATATGTAAATGCAGGGCATACCTCTCAATTGTACAGATTTTCACAGAATGTCCAAATGTTTTCCTCATATTTTTTTTGGTCCATTTTTCATAAAATTGTTGTTGGTGGTGCTGCGGTAGCATTGTCGCCTCACAGTTAAACGTTGCCCATTTTCGATTCTCAGTTAGAGCGTCTTCTGTGTGGCGACATGCATGAATGGGCGTCCCTTGCCTTCGTTAAAGGTTGTGCGTTAGGCCCGGCAAGCCAGCACGTCAAAATCTACTGCCAATCATTAGCGGACCGGAGTTCCGCTGTGGCGACCCCTAACCGGGAAAAGCTGAAAGAAACAAAGTTGTTTTCTGGCAAATTAGTGGCAAATCATTAAATATTGAAGTTTGAAAATAATGACAAACATTTGAGTTTTAGAATTCTTACCCTTCAGAAAATTCTTGCTAATGCACAACATTTTATTCTATCAATTTTCTATGTTTGTAAGAGCAATATTAAAAAATTGTCCCTATTTTGGGGTCTTTGTCCAGTTTTATTGCTCTAAGACGTTGAGAGGTATTGATGCAGGGTAGTGATCAGTTGATGTTTTATTGCAAGAATACTCTCACACTCCCAGGCACATTTTTTTTTATTTTCATCAGCTTATCACCCTGTTGCACACAGTGATGAATACTGATCAGCTTATGTACTTGGACTCCAGTGAAATGTTGAGGAAGAGTTACTACCTGGAAAAATGGATTTTACTCTTTGGATGCCCAAATTAAACATATTTTAAAAATCCTGACTATATTTCTTTCTTAATGGTTCACTACTTACTTCTTGATGTTTGAATAAGTTTTTCCTGGCAATGATTCTAGATGTAGTGAAACTTTACAGTGTATGTGTCATATAATAGTTAAGGATATTATCAGCTTCAATGTTGCTTAAGCTGAGATCAGATAGCCTACTAAGATTAGATTTAGTTGAAACTGGATGTAATTTTATAAGGTTTTTCTTTTCCCTAACAGACTCTGTGTAAAACATGAACTTGATGGTGCAGATTTTAGAAATGAATGATGTATAGCATTGTGATAACCATCATATTGAATCCATTCATCCTCAACTCCTTTTTCCCCATTTTGCACATATGATCAGGGTGTCAACTTCAACAGTGACAATCATCTCAAGGCAAGGTTTAGACCATAGGTTGGCTACCCCTGGCACAGTAGTTCATCTGTGCCACTCACTTGCACACACACTCACACTTACAGCCAGTTTAGAATGTCCAATCCACCTACTGCATGTCTTTGGAATGTGGGAGGAAACCAGAGCACCCAGAGGAAACCCACGTGACCACGGGGAGGACATGCAGACCCTACACAGAAGGCACCCAAGCTGAGAATCTAACCAGAGAACCACTTGCTGTGAAGCGACAACTCTAACTGCTGCACAACTGTGGCACCCCAACCATATTGAATGTTTTTGTTTAAATAAACAGAAATAAACAAAAAAAAATGTTCAGTATATTCTCTGGGTTCCATCAGCAAACTGTTAGTGTAGCAAAAGACAGCATTTTTGGCAACCACGGTAGTGTGGTTCATTGATGGTACTGAGATTTAAACATGGCAGCTTTCATTTTGTGTTACATGTATGTACCCTATAGTTTATTCCCAGTTATGTCACAGAAAAATAAGCTCATGTTTTGTACTATTCTAGTTGTGGTAGCAGTTGGAACCACATAATGTACATCTGCACTTCCACACCTAAGCTGCTTTTTAGAAGCAGAAGCTGTTTTGTTATATTCTGGAAATTTCTGGTACTTGCATGGAGAAAAAATGTTGAACAGCTAAATATTAAAACATACTATAGAACTTGTAGTTTAACTTTTTACAACTGTTGTGGCTGTACTAGTATTCCAAACACTTATACCTAGAAGTATGCTTGTTTTAAAGATAGCCTGTGAAAGTGTTATGTAAGTCTTCCTTGGCACATGTTGTGTTCTGGTATTTGTCAGATGACCTACAGTTTTCTGTTAGTCATCATGGAAAGAGTGCTTGTAAGCCTAAATTCCCTCATCCCGGACCGCAGAGAGCCAGCTCTCAGGAGCCCCTGTGGGATTTCATCCTCTTCGAGGCCTCCTGATTTGGCAGAAGAGCCCCTCGAAGAGGAAGTGCAAGAGGAAACACATTGACTCACCTGAGTCTATCACGCCAGACACAGATCTGGATGATTCTGAGGGTTCCCCTGTTCCCTTCTGAAGATGTCTCATTTGCAGACATTCTGGAGATCCTGAAACAGAGGGGAAATTGGCCAGCCCTCAACCCCTTCGGAGGACGAATCTGTGTATCTTGAGGCGTTGGCTCTCGCCCTTCCACCTCCTGGGTGTCCCCCTTCACCCCCTCATGCAGGTGGTTGCTAAGAAGGCATGGACTGCTCCTGATTCAGTGGACCCCACTCCCAGGAGACCCTCTAAATTCATCACAGCTCCATCAGACAAGCAATTTTATCAAAAGGAGTTTCTGTGGATGCTATGGTGGTAGCTGCTGCCACAAAGAAGGAACTGGCTGATCCTTCAGTGCCTGTCCATCCACCTAACAAGGAATCTAGGTCCATGGATAGGTGCGGAAGCGGATGTTCTCCTCAGCGACATTTACCATGCGTCAGCTGAATTACCTGTGCCATTTCACTCGTCTTCAAAGGGACTTGATCAAAGAAGCGAGTGAAATGTTAGGATCCTACAGCTGCGGGTTTCAAGAAAAATGAACACGAGCTGGCTACCCTTAATTCCATATCTAACTCCTCCATGCGCCTCCTCTCTTATGCGGCCGATGGAGCGAGCAGAGCCAGGGACAGGTGTAGCCTTACGTAGGCACGCCTGGATGCGGCTATGCAATTTTGGACCCTTTCAAGACGTCTTTCACGAACTCCCCTTTTGATGGATCATCTCTTTGGTCCTCAAGTGAAAGAAACCCTGACTAGGTGCGAGACTGATGGCAAGACCCTTTCTGCCGCCGGAGTCCGTTTTCGACTCCTTCTAGGCCTTACCCCAAAGGCCAGAAGGGTGGGAAGATGTGGTTCCATAAACAATCTCAAGGGACTTAGCCTGACGACAGAGTCGTTCCTACCAAAGGCAGAGGTGGGAATAACAATGGTAGACGCCGCCCTAGGGCAGGGGGTCCGCAGAACCAGGGCAATCGGGAAGCCTTCCCTGACAAGCCCTTTCAGCATCCCTGAGGTGTTGCCCGACTGCCCATCTTCGGAGGCAGTCGGGGAAAGATTGTCACTGTACCCAGAAGCCTGGCTATCCCTGACTCAAGACAAATGGGTACAGTCCATCATTTCCGAAGGCTATTCTATCCCCTTTCTTCGCTTTCCAAATCAGTCAAAAAATCCTTCCAGATGTTCCACCCTCAAAGGGATATAGCAGCTTTGGAAATTTCAAAACTGCTTGCAAAAAGAGCAATTCAGTCAGTGCCAGCAGACCAACAAGGATCCGGAATCTACTCAAGGTTCTTTTAGTTCCAAAGAAAACACGGCACTGGAGACCCATTTTGGATCTCAGTGTCTTGAACAAATCAGTCAAGAAAACAAGATTTCGGATGGTCACGCTGCAATCCATTCTTCCCCTTTTGGGCAAAGGAAACTGGATGTGCTCTATAGACCTTCGATGCACTATCACATAAAAATGAACAGACGCTCCAGAAGATTCCTCCGCTTCAGGCTGGGAACCAGTCATTTTCAGTTCAGGGCGCTGCCCTTTGGTCTCACCACTGCCCCGGTGTTTACCAAATGCATGGCAGTGGTAGCCGCCTGAGACGGCAAGGATTCCAGGTGTTTCCATATTTGGACTGACTGGCTT
Source organism: Protopterus annectens (assembly GCF_019279795.1). Classification (NCBI taxonomy): domain Eukaryota; kingdom Metazoa; phylum Chordata; order Ceratodontiformes; family Protopteridae; genus Protopterus; species Protopterus annectens. Next base: position 1,653,661,657 of record NC_056731.1, on the reverse strand, counting down.
CTCACAGCTCCCACCAAGCATCTCCTTCTGATGGCCAGAGATTATACTTTTCGCTTTGTCAAAAACTGGGTATTTCAATAAATTGCGAAAAGTCTGTTTTGTCGCCTTGTCGCACTATTACCTACATAGGCGCAAATTTAGATACTATAAACATGTCTGCAAGGCTAGCGAACCAAAGGATATCAGACATTCACAAATTGGTGTCACTTCTTCTCAACAACAACAGAGCCAAAGCCAGGTTAGTTCTAAAGGTGTTGGGAATCATGGCAGCGGCCATACCTCTCCTTCCATTGGCCAGATACCACATGCGGATCCTTCAGTGGATGCTTTTTCTCAATGGTCATACCAGGAACTTCCAATGTCTCACACCATTATGATCACGCAAGCGTGCAAAGCATCTCATGTGGTGGATGTCTTCCCCCCAGCTCCTGTTGGGAAGACCATTTGTTCCACCTCCTCCGGTTGCTACTCTGACAACGGATGCCTCCCTGATCGGGTGGGGGGGGCATTATCAGGGCAGGACAGTCCAGGGCACATGGCAACCAAACTAATGCCACTTGCACATAAATGTTCTGGAGATGAGAGCAGTGCTTTTAGCGTTGCAAGCCCTTCAAGACTCTCTTCCTTGGGAACGATTGCAATCCAGACAGACAATATGTCTGTAGTGTGGTACATCAACAAACAAGGCGGAACCAGATCATACCCCTGTGTCGAGAAGCACTCAGACTGTGGCAATGGGCGATTTCTTCTCAGCGTTTCTGATAGCAACGCACATCCCCGGAAGTCCAATCACATTGCGGACAAGTTGAGCAGAGCTATACTCATGCCTCACGAGTGGTCTCTGAAAGACTCAGTAGTGAGAGAAAGCTTTCTCAAGTGGGGTCAGCCTTGCTGCGATCTTTTGCTACTCCCCAAAACAGCAAGTGCAGAGTATATTTCACTCTATTCCCTTTTCCCGGCCAGCCCTGCAGGGACGCTCTTGTCCACGTTTGGCACCGGGACTTCTGTATGCATTTCCTCCTTTCCCACTGATCTCTCAAGTAATACAGAAAGCTATCGCTCAGAAGGCCTCATTGATCCTCATTGCTCCTTACTGGCCTCGACAAGTGTGGTTCCCCTTTCTACATCGATTTCTTTTGGAGCGACCGTGGAATCTGGACCTAGTTCCAGATCTTTTGATCCACCAGTCGGGTCAGTTTCATCGCTCCCTCCTCTCTCTGAACCTCACTGCTTGGTTCCTCCAGTTCCAACCGTAGCCAAGCTTCCTCAATTATCTCACTCTGTTAGAGATATATTGATAGCTTCCCATAAATCTTCCACTCGAAATATTTATTTGAGTAAGTGGAAACGCTTCTCATATTGGGCACAAGGAAAGGACATAGATCCTTTCACCGCTTCCATCCAACTAGTCCTTGATTTTCTAGCTGAACTCTTCCATGCAGGTTCATCTCCATCTACTCTTAAGGTTCAATTGGCAGCTATTTCTAATTTCATGTGGGCATTTCTGAATCTGCCCTAATGTCCCACAAACTTTGCAAAGCCTTTTTGAAAGGAGTTTTCTTCTCAGACCTCCTATAAGAAATCCTCCTTCTCCTTGGGACCTAAATTTAGTTCTTGCTTCTTTGATTCTTTCCCCTTTCGAACCTGCAGCTTCATGTTCCTTGAAATTATTATCATGGAAAACTCTCTTTCTGGTGGCTATCACATCAGCTAGAAGAATTTCAGAACTACAAGCACTCAGTTGTCGCTCCTTATCTTTTGTTCCATAAGGACAGAGTTTCCTTACTTAACTAACCCGTCCTTTTGCCTAAGGTGGTTTCAACATCAAATCTAAACCAAAGCATTGACCTCCTGTCTTTTTCCCAGAGTATTCAAATAGGTCTGAACAAAATTACACTGCCTGGATGTTCATCGTCAATTAAGGTACTACTTGGATAGACTAAACAATTCAGAAAATCTGATCAGCTGTTTGTCTCCTATGGAAAGCAGAAAGGGACTTTCAGTTTCAAAGGTATCATTATCCAGATGGCTAACATCTTTGATTTCCCTGGTATATGAAATTAGACAACAAAATTGCCTAATAAACCTAAAGCCCATTCCACCAGAGCTTTGGCTACTTCTTTAGCCTTCCAAGACAGACTGCCTATTGACACCATTTGTGCAGCGGCTACTTGGGCTACTCCTCACACTTTTATTTCTCATTATAAGTTGGATTTAGCTTCTAGGCATAGAGCTAATTTTGGTTCCACTGTTCTCAGGAGTCTGTTCCGTTAGGCCACCGGGACAAGGTGCTAGGACGGTCCCATCCAGCAAGAATGAAGGCGAGATAGACAACTTAACATATAGAAGTTATGTTCTTACCATAACGTTCCATGTTAGTTGTCTTCTTCTCGCCTTCTTCTTGGCCCCACCCTCCTTCCCTGGCCTGGACAGACCTAGAGGAGTTGTGATTGTGACCTCTCTTTCTACCACCTCTTTCTTAGTCATATGCTATTATGCATATTTCTTGGTTCAGGATGTAGGTCACCCTTCCTTCTTCCTGTTGTTAGAGGTGGATTCTGTTTTACAGTTATACTGTTACTGTTATAAGCTGGGGTTAGCTTACAAACGAGATCTGAGGTAACTCTCGCCTAGCATTGTGGGATATAAGGGGAGCCTCGAGCCGGTGGAACCAACTCTCGAGCTTTTAGAGTGGCCGAGTCGGAGCCGAGGTCGGCTCCGAACCCATCCAGCAAGAAGAAGGCGAGAAGAAGACAACTAACATGGAACGTTATGGTAAGAACATAACTTCTATTTTTTTAGGCATAGGGGCCTGACCATGTGGTCTGGGCGATGATTTTCTAGGCATGGATCGAGTTTTAGGCCTTGAAGAAGAAGATGGCATCGGTTTAATATGCAAGTCAGTAGGCCTGAATACACCATTAGAAGCCGGTGCCTGCACAGCGGCTCCAGACCCCTCCAAGGTAGAGACATCCGCAGTTTCCACAGTCGAAGAAGCATCTCGCGGCATACCTGACTCCGAATGGGTCTCAGTAGAGGCCTGCGAATCTGAAGTAGCGAGTATCAGGGGCTGTGGAAGCGCCTCACTGAGTAACGGTGAACTGGCGACTAGCTTAGGAGAAGCATTGTCGGCAGCTTTGGACTTATGTGGTCTGTCTCTGTCTTTATCTTTGTGTTTTTTCAGAATGTCAGTAGTCTGGTGGCTTACCGAAGCCATTTCTGGATAATTGAACTGAGTACTAAAATATTTAGATGCGTAAATGAACCGACGACGAATAGCATGAGGTTTGAATAAGGCACAAAACCAACAGCGAGGTATGTCATGGTCTGGGCCTAAGCAAGGAATGCCAAATGTGATGACTACAACAGTGAATACACTCGAACATTTTGTGGTAGGTGTACACAACTGTACTTTTCCCCTACATACCTGGTGTGGAAGAGGTTTGATGAACACATTTTAGTTATATGTAAATGCAGGGCATACCTCTCAATTGTACAGATTTTCACAGAATGTCCAAATGTTTTCCTCATATTTTTTTTGGTCCATTTTTCATAAAATTGTTGTTGGTGGTGCTGCGGTAGCATTGTCGCCTCACAGTTAAACGTTGCCCATTTTCGATTCTCAGTTAGAGCGTCTTCTGTGTGGCGACATGCATGAATGGGCATCCCTTGCCTTCGTTAAAGGTTGTGCGTTAGGCCCGGCAAGCCAGCACGTCAAAATCTACTGCCAATCATTAGCGGACCGGAGTTCCGCTGTGGCGACCCCTAACCGGGAAAAGCTGAAAGAAACAAACAAAGTTGTTTTCTGGCAAATTAGTGGCAAATCATTAAATATTGAAGTTTGAAAATAATGACAAACATTTGAGTTTTAGAATTCTTACCCTTCAGAAAATTCTTGCTAATGCACAACATTTTATTCTATCAATTTTCTATGTTTGTAAGTGCAATATTAAAAAATTGTCCCTATTTTGGGGTCTTTGTCCAGTTTTATTGCTCTAAGACGTTGAGAGGTATTGATGCAGGGTAGTGATCAGTTGATGTTTTATTGCAAGAATACTCTCACACTCCCAGGCACATTTTTTTATTTTCATCAGCTTATCACCCTGTTGCACACAGTGATGAATACTGATCAGCTTATGTACTTGGACTCCAGTGAAATGTTGAGGAAGAGTTACTACCTGGAAAAAGGGATTTTACTCTTTGGATGCCCAAATTAAACATATTTTAAAAATCCTGACTATATTTCTTTCTTAATGGTTCACTACTTACTTCTTGATGTTTGAATAAGTTTTTCCTGGCAATGATTCTAGATGTAGTGAAACTTTACAGTGTATGTGTCATATAATAGTTAAGGATATTATCAGCTTCAATGTTGCTTAAGCTGAGATCAGATAGCCTACTAAGATTAGATTTAGTTGAAACTGGATGTAATTTTATAAGGTTTTTCTTTTCCCTAACAGACTCTGTGTAAAACATGAACTTGATGGTGCAGATTTTAGAAATGAATGATGTATAGCATTGTGATAACCATCATATTGAATCCATTCATCCTCAACTCCTTTTTCCCCATTTTGCACATATGATCAGGGTGTCAACTTCAACAGTGACAATCATCTCAAGGCAAGGTTTAGACCATAGGTTGGCTACCTCTGGCACAGTAGTTCATCTGTGCCACTCACTTGCACACACACTCACACTTACAGCCAGTTTAGAATGTCCAATCCACCTACTGCATGTCTTTGGAATGTGGGAGGAAACCAGAGCACCCAGAGGAAACCCACGTGACCACGGGGAGGACATGCAGACCCTACACAGAAGGCACCCAAGCTGAGAATCTAACCAGAGAACCACTTGCTGTGAAGCGACAACTCTAACTGCTGCACAACTGTGGCACCCCAACCATATTGAATGTTTTTGTTTAAATAAACAGAAATAAACAAAAAAAATTGTTCAGTATATTCTCTGGGTTCCATCAGCAAACTGTTAGTGTAGCAAAAGACAGCATTTTTGGCAACCACGGTAGTGTGGTTCATTGATGGTACTGAGATTTAAACATGGCAGCTTTCATTTTGTGTTACATGTATGTACCCTATAGTTTATTCCCAGTTATGTCACAGAAAAATAAGCTCATGTTTTGTACTATTCTAGTTGTGGTAGCAGTTGGAACCACATAATGTACATCTGCACTTCCACACCTAAGCTGCTTTTTAGAAGCAGAAGCTGTTTTGTTATATTCTGGAAATTTCTGGTACTTGCATGGAGAAAAAAATGTTGAACAGCTAAATATTAAAACATACTATAGAACTTGTAGTTTAACTTTTTTTTTACAACTGTTGTGGCTGTACTAGTATTCCAAACACTTATACCTAGAAGTATGCTTGTTTTAAAGATAGCCTGTGAAAGTGTTATGTAAGTCTTCCTTGGCACATGTTGTGTTCTGGTATTTGTCAGATGACCTACAGTTTTCTGTTAGTCATCATGGAAAGAGTGCTTTGTAAGCCTAAATTCTTGACAGAGCTAAATAAAACTATACTTGAGTGAGGTTAGGTTGTGTCTTTATTCCTAGCATGAATTTATCATGTCCCAAATCTGCTAAACACAAAGTCATCATTCAGAATAATGCCAAGAAGCATCAGTTTTTGTTTTTACCATTGTCTGTCAGGCTGTCTTCACCTTTCACATTTCTTATTTACTGTTCAGTTTGGTCATAAGAGTCCTCCCTGTAGGTGAAGCAGCAGCTTTGGACCACTGTCCAGTAACAGAGTTAGTGATGGCAGCAGAGAGACCACAAGGAACTGCACTTTAGTAGGAGTTTCATATAACAAGAGATACCAGTGACAAACCAGCAAGTTAAACCGCTGCACAAACCCACACTCCAGTGAAGGGAAATAGAGGAAGAATGGCACCACAGATGTTCTTCGTGTTTCATTGTTGCAGTCATTACATCTGGGTTATCTGCCTGCAGGTAGCCCTCAGCCAGTCTGAATATCAAAGTCTTGGGTCTTGAGTCGGATAATGTTTGTTCTTCCATGACGTCAGATCATCAGGGGTATAAAGCATGCAGCGACTCCATTACATCAGTCTTTCTTGCCACGCAGTGCCCAAAACAGAAGCAGTTCACAAGTGCCAGTCGGCCGACTCCTGAAATTTTCATTTTCGAGTTTCAGAACTGAAGTCTTTAAAAAAGCTAAGTACTCCGTTGGGGATCCTTTTTCTTGCTCTAAACCGATGTCAGTAAAAGTTAACAATTGTATTACCTGTGGAAAGCAAATACCTCATAAAGATTTTCATTCATTCTGCATTCCTTGCTTAGGCCCAGACCACAATGTCCCTCGCTGTCGGTTTTGTGCCTTATTCGTCATCGGTTCATTTTTGCATCAATTTATCGGTACTCTGTTTAATTATCCAGAAATGGTTTCGGTAAGCCATCCAACTACCGACATTCCAAAAAAACGTAAAGATAAAGACAGAGACAGACCGCATAGGTCCAAAGCTGCCGACGCCGACGACGCTTCCGTTAAACTAGTCGCCAGTTCGCCGGTACTCGGTGAGATGCTTTCGCAGCCCCTGATACCCGCTACTTCAGATTCGCAGGGCTCTACTGAGACCCATTCGGAGTCCGGTATGCCGCGAGATGCTTCTTCGACCATAGAACCTGCGGATGTCTATACTTTGGATGGATCCGGAGCTGCTGTGCAGGCACCGGCTTTTGAGGGTGTATTCAGGCCTACTGACTTGCATTTCAAACCGACGCCGTCTTCTTCTTCAAGGCCTAAAATTTGACCCATGCCTAGAAAACTGATGTCCAAACCACATGGTCAGGCCCATATGCCTAAAAAACAAATGATAAGAATGACTGAAGACCTTATTACTTTAATTAGGGGAAGCCAGCCTTCACCCTCTAAGAGACCTAGAACTAATTTTCCTTCTGATTCTTCTGATCAGGATTCTGAAATTTCTTTTTTTTCTGATTACCAGGATTTGCCCTTATCTCTACCTATGGGGATTCTGATGCAGAGGACTCCATTCCCTCTGCTTCCCCTCCAGAAGATTTTTCTTTTGGTGAAACCTTGCACACTCTTAGGAAGCATTTCCGCTGGGAAAGCCAGGATTACTCTGACTCCAAAAAGAGGCTTAGGGAATTCTTACTCCTACCTCAACACAGGCCTTTAGCTATCCCTCCTGTCCTGGACATTGTAGATGATACCTTCTTAGAATCTAGCCTGACCCCAGACACTTTACCTCCGGCTCCCGAGAAACCTGACTTGTATTACAGAGTACCTGACTCTCACAAGTTCCTCTTCAAGAATCATACTGTGGACCCATAGACCATTTCCCAGGGACCTAAAGGCATTAAGGCTACTACTGCCAAAAACCCTACCCCCTCTGATAGAGATTCCAGGGCCTTGGACAGATGGGGTAAGAAGGTATACACTTCTGCTTCTTTGGCCATTAGGATCTTAAACTGCCAGTTTCATATGTTAAAGTATCAGCAGCATATTATTGGATTGCTTAAACAGAAAATGATGTTGATTCCTGACTGTGCTGAAAGTAAAGAATTACAGGATTTAATGTATTCTGCTGAACAAGTTGGTAAACATACTTTGCAATGTGGTTTTGACTCTTTAGAAGCATCTTGCAGGGCTGCTGTCACTGGGTCTGTTCTTAGAAGGCATACTTGGCTTAAGCAGCAAAATTTGCCAGATGGTGTTAAAGCTAAATTACTGGATGTTCCCTTAAACCAAGACTGCCTGTTTGGCAACAAAGCAGAAGAAGTCCTTAAAAAGATGGAGGAAAAAGCCAAATCTATGCAAACTGTTAAAGATTTCCTGCAAGTACAGCCTCCCAGATTTAGTAGGCTTTGGCCTTCTAAGAATTGGTCCTTTCCTGTCTCTTCCAGGCCTTCTCAATCCAAACCCATGAGCAGCAGACCACCTAGGCTACAGTGTCAAGGTACTCACAGGCCTAAGCAGTGGGGGGGGGCTCCCACTTCCAAAGCTGGAAGTAGTAAGACACCCCCCTATGGAAAAGTATCACAATGACTTAACCTTAAATCTTCCAAGCCCTGTTCAACTGCCTGCTCCCTTAGGGGGAAAGATCGCCCTGCATGCAAAAAACTGGGAACTCATTACCCAGGACAAATGGGTTTTAAATATAGTTTCCCAAGGATACAGATTCCATTTCCACACCTTACCATCCCCAAACGGTTGGCCAGACCTATCCCCAAATCAGTAGGCAGAGGCTCAACAGCAGGTTCTCTCTCTTCTAAGTATCAGGACTATTCAACCTGTCCCAGCAGAAGAAAGGGGACAAGGTTTTTACTCAAGACTCTTCCTGGTACCCAGAAAAGACAGCTCCTGGTGTCCTATCCTGGATCTCTCTATTCTAAACACCTTTTTGGTAATCCCAAAATTCAAAATGCTAACACTTCATCAGCTGCTTCCTGTGTTAGGCAAAGATGCCTGGTTGGCAACCTTAGACTTAAAGGAAGCTTACCTGCACATTCCATTAAGGGAATCTTGCAGGAAATACCTACACTTCAGAGCAGGTTACATGCAGTATCAGTTCTCTACACTTCCCTTTGGCTTATCTACTGTGCCCAGGGTATTCACTAAGTGCCTAGCTCCAGTCATTGCATTTTGCGGCAAAGAAATATTCACATATACCCATACCTGGACGATTGTCTAATTCAGACAGAAAGCCAGGACATGCTACTAAATCATCTGGCATTTGTAAAGAAACGTCTAACCTCACTGGGGTACACCATAAACGGAAAGAAGTCTCATCTAGTACCCTGCCAACAAATTGTATTCCTGGGAGCAAGCTTGAATACAACTTCCTAGATGGCTTACCTCACGCCAGAGAAACAAGTTTATTTGACAGCCTACTTCAAACTACTGGCCACAAAGACCCAGCTATCTGCAAGGAAAATCCTGCAAGCCCTGGGGTTCATGACCTCTTGCATTCTACTAATTCCATATGCTAGACTGCATATGAGGAAACTGCAATGGTATCTAAAAAGCCTATGGTGCCAACATTCTCAGGACCTGGAATCAATGATTCCTATCATTCCTTGTATAGAGACAGAGTTCCTTTGGTGGGCAGAGGCCTGTTACCACAACAAGGGATTGCCTTTCACTCTACCCACTGCCACCCAAACCCTAGCAACAGACGCATCAGGCTATGCATGGGGGGCTCACTTGGCAGGGCAGTGCATTCAGGGCAAATGGAACCCGAGTCAAATGCACCTGCATATCAGTCAAAAAGAAATGTTAGCTGTACAGAATTCCTTGACAGCCTTCAAAGACCACATTCTTCCAGGACAATTATTGGTAAAGACAGACAACACCACTGTTATGTGGTACATAAACAAGCAGGGGGGAACACACTCGTATCCTCTCTGCAGACTAGCCATGGCTCTGTGGAACACAGCCTTGAGCTACCAAGTGCACCTACAAGCTCAATTCCTGACAGGCAAGCTAAATTCACTGGCAGACAACCTAAGCAGAAATCTCATGGACCCACACGAGTGGAAACTGGAACCAAAGATATTCAACATTTTGAGAAACAAATGGGGGAACCCAGAGATAGACCTGTTTGCCTCCCCTCAGAACTACCAATTGGACAAATTCTGCACAAGGACTTCTCACAGTCAAGCTTGGAAAGTGGATGCCCTGTCCTTTGCCTGGGAAAGCCTCTCAGTCTATGCCTTTCCCCCTCTGACTCTCTTCTTGAAAGTTCTTCTAAAGATCAAACAGGACAAACCAAGGACAATACTGACTACACCAGACTGGCCATGCCAGCACTGGTACTCCCTCTTGTGCAGTATGTCACTGCTGGAACCATGGCACCTGCCTCAGACCCCTTCCCTGCTGTCCCAGCAGGAGGGCCAGATTCTGCACCCCCAGCTTCAAACCCTAAACCTTGCAGCCTGGCTAATTCCCTGAACTCTCCAATAACATCCCTCAGTAAGCAGGTGCTAGATGTCATTCTGGAGGCCTAGTACTAGAAAATCCTATGCTGAAAAGTGGAAAAGATACTGTTCCTGAAGCCAGACTCAGGGGATGGGCACAACTGTGCATATTCTTCAATATTTAACAGAGATGCTCCACAAGGGCCTTTCCTTCTCATCAATTAAAATTCATGCCTCAGCCATTTCAGCGCATTATAATACTGAGCCACCCCTCTTCTCTCACCCCCTTCTAAAACAATTCCTCAGAAGGGCCAAAAACTTAAGACCACCCAGGAGAGCCCCTACTCCAGCCTGGGACCTTAACTTTTTATTGGAAAAGCTCACTCTACCTCCTTTTGAGCCAGCACAGGCTCCGATCTGGCTGGAATAACTCCAAAAAACGTTTAATGTGAAGCGCTTTTCGTCTTCCACCTGTGGAAGTCTTCATCAGACAAAAGAAGAAAACTTCATACACAGTTTTAAAATGAAAAAGGCGCCAAAGCAAACCACAATAATTAAATTAAGCTGCTATTCAATTAACTAATTAAATACCAAGTTAAATAATTAAGTGTTCTGCATCAAAAACCTTTTTCTTATGTTAAAAAGCTTATGTTAGCAAAGTGTGATCATTCATTTAAAACTTCAATTTAAAACATTAATTTTAGAAAAAAACAAAATGTAAAACTGTACTCTAACATGAAGTACAGAAATACTGAATGAAAAGCGTAAATGTAGGAAAACGTAGCTTTAAATATATGTTTGAAGTGTAAACCTAGGTGTAATAGAAGCAAAAAATTAATACAAAAATAACAACAGACTGCTATCACAGCACCGAGAGATGCCAGTGTCTGAAACAAAAATGTCAATACCTATGGACAGGGTGTCAATACCTAAAAGCACAAATACATACAGGAAACTATATTCTAAGACATTGAAGAATCTATGTTCTAAAAATGCTAAAAAAGTTTTTTTTTTGCTTCTCTGGAACACAATCCCTACACAAGTAAAAGTGAATAACAAAGTTACTGAGCTATAAAATCCAGCTCCAACAATACCTTACTTAATCTTGGTCATGCTCGTTCATTATCAGGTGGAGACCTCTAGTGAAAACATATTTTTTTAATTACTTTATCGCTAACATTTGAATCAGTACACCTCCCTTATCCACCTCTTAAACACTACTTCTCATCTTTCTCTTTTTGTAGCTGCCCACATCCACTGCTGTACCCCTCTAATGCATTCTCTGTATACCTATGTAAAAACCTTACAGATACACCAGTCTGGAACAGGCAGCTTAGATAGAACTAATCATTTGCTTGGCTCTCTCACTCAAATTATATTACCACTATTCACCTGTACAATACTAATTATTTCCTCTCCTTCATAATAACTTACTTCATTATATCTCTTGAACTCTTTACAGAGCTTTCTGTGCTGAAATGCAAGAACACTAAACTTCTTTACAGCATTTTCCCTTCTACAGTATAAATCTGTTTACTTCCTGCAAGATTTTGGAGCTACCACAACTGCATAGACTTATAAATGTTGATGTAAATACTTTACTATATGTACTTGTCTTGTTTTATTTTTTTTTCTGAGAACTGTCTAAAATTCACTTATTATAAATGTACTGTGATTGAGCTTTTCTCCCTGGCCTCCTTTGAATTACTTTCTCAGTCAACATAGACAGATAAATAAATACCACCAACTTTGCTGTGTTGATATTGGTCTAGAGCAGTCTGAATTGCTTGGCTGTTTGAAGACCAAGTCAGACTCTGTAGTATGTGCCAGCACAACTTCCAGTTCGTAAGAATGTGCTGTAAGAGCCAGTCTTGAAAATATCCTTTTATAGCGAATGTCTCCATAATTGTATTTTGGTTGTGTTCCCAGTCTCATCTCATCATTATTTTTATACATTTATTGACCTTTACTATGAAGAAACAGTTGTATGTAAAATGTTAAGTTTGCTTTACAGCAGTCACACAACATGTGGTTGCTTTGTAATAGTCGCACATCTTGTGCAGTCCACTGACAGACCTAAAGGAGAAGTATACATCAGAAAAAACAACTAGATAGCTTTAATTCATGGCATTTTCTTTATAATTTTCTGTTGATTATTTCTGTCTTTTGTGTTTGTCAGGAGAACAGTAGCAAGTCCAGCCAGCGGGTGATTTTCCACCGTTTATTTACAAACATAATTGTATTAAACAAATGTTGTGATTTCACACCACAAGTTCCAGGCCAAATGAATTCACTCAGTTTAGTACCCAGACTGATTTATTAAAATAAAAAAATAACTTCTGCAGTAAAAGTTAACAGCAAAACTTCAAACTCTAATACCATTAAGAACAAATAACACTTCTCAGGTTGTGATTTATTTATATTTCAGATGTTTTCTACACTTCTCTCTGTGTCTTTATTTTGTTAAGAAAATACACTAAAGACATGAGCATGTTGATGCTGAATTTGAAACAGTAGCATTACACATCTATTAATATATTTCAGGGAAAGCAGAAGAACCGAGATGTGACTGGGACCAGTTTCACTGTGCCAATGGAAAATGTATCCCAGCATCCTGGAGTTGCAATGGTATGGATGAATGTGGTGACGACTCAGATGAGGAGCTCTGCCAGAAATCTAACTTGCCAACTGCTTTTCCTTATCAGACATGTCCATATGACCAATTCCAGTGTCTTTCTCGAATAACCAAAGTCTACACATGTCTCCCCAAAGCCCTTAAATGCGATGGAAACATTGACTGCCTTGACCTGGGTGATGAAATAGACTGTGAAGTACCTACATGTGGACAGTGGCTGAAATATTTTTATGGTACCTTTAACTCTCCTAATTATCCAGATTTTTATCCACCAGGCAGCAACTGTACCTGGTTTATAGATACTGGCGATCACCGTAAAGTGATTTTACGATTTACTGACTTTAAACTCGATGGTACAGGTTATGGAGACTATGTTGAGGTGTATGATGGGCTTGAAGAAAATCCCCATAAGATTTTGCGTGTTTTGACAGCTATTGATTCACGTTCCCCAATTACAATTGTATCATCCTCTGGGCAGCTGAGGATACACTTTTTTGCTGACAAAGTAAATGCTGCCAGGGGATTTAATGCTACGTACCAAGTTGATGGGTTTTGTTTACCTTGGGAGATTCCATGCGGGGGTAATTGGGGTTGCTATACTGAGCAGCAACGTTGTGATGGCTACTGGCACTGTCCAAATGGACGGGACGAGACTAACTGCAGTGTGTGCCAGAAAGATGAATTCCCCTGCTCAAGAAACGGAGTCTGTTATCCCCATTCAGACCGCTGTAACTATCAGAATCACTGCCCAAATGGTTCTGATGAGAAGAACTGCTTTTTCTGTCAGCCAGGCAACTTCCATTGTAGAAATAACCGCTGTGTGTTTGAAAGTTGGGTTTGTGATTCCCAAGATGACTGTGGAGATGGAAGTGATGAAGAGAACTGTCCAGTGGTTGTTCCTACCAGAGTCATAACCGCAGCAGTTATTGGAAGTCTCATTTGTGGATTACTTCTCGTCATTGCACTGGGCTGTACCTGCAAACTGTACTCCCTAAGAATGTTTGAAAGGAGGTAAGTAGTATCAGTACAGACCTAAAATGAAGTACACACCTAAAATGTATGTGCATGTATATGTTTCAACATAGTGTTTTGTTTATGTGTATATACATGCATAACAACTGAGTACAGTTCTCTGTCACTCTACTGAATCCAGCTGTGCATTTACAGACCTGATGTCCAGACCAAAGAGTATGTATGATGTATAACTTGTGTTTAAAAGAAGTCAAGCTGAGGCCAGACAGAAAGCACATTTGCACTTTCCTGCATGCTTTTCCGAGCTACAGTATATAAGGGGTTTACACTGTTTGTACAATAGCTTGTACTCTGAAGTCTCCCATGCTCTCTAATCCTTTTTAATTTGTATTGCTTTATATTTTGATTTGTCCTGCTTAACCTTTCACTAATGTAGTTTGTGGATGCTCACATAATGTACTTGAGTGAGTATGACCAGTGCCTTGCCATGAAAGGCTCCTTTTCACTTTTCAGTTCTACAACACTGAATGTACTGCTGTTTTGCCTAATATACCAGCTCTTGGTCCCTCTCTTGCCTGCCATATTATTTTCTTTACCATCTAGTTTGTAAAACCATTTGTTGTTTGTGTGGTTTGTTGCCTTTATACTAAACTATTTTTGATAGCCATGTTATACAGTAGGAGAATAAAATAACACCTGCACTCATTCTGAAAGCTATTCTGTGTTTGTCTCATTGTAGATCATTTGAAACTCAGTTGTCCCGAGTCGAAGCTGAACTCCTGAGAAGAGAAGCACCTCCTTCATATGGGCAGTTGATTGCCCAGGGCTTAATACCTCCAGTTGAAGATTTCCCTGTGTGCTCTGCAAATCAAGTATGTGATCTGCCATTCAGTTTTATTTACACTGTGTAATGCTGCAGGTTATCACATTTAGCAGTATTTTTTTCAGGAAAAGCAGATAAAGTAACACACAAATCATTTACAGGTTTATACACAAAAGGAGAAAGTGGAGATAAAGGAGTTGCTTAATAAATTGATAAAGATTGTGTTACATATAAAACAAAACTAGTGGGCATTCACAGTTTCTAATAGTTGTAATACTTTGTGTTCATCATTAGATCACTGTGGAAGTTGCCTAAACTATTTAGGATGTCTTCTGGCAAGGATTAGATAACCAAGATGACATATCCTGTCAAGGACAGGACAACTGAGCAGCTTTCAGAGCTTTAGGACACCTTCCATTTCCCCTAATTGTTAAAGAACTGGAGGAGAGCAGTATAAAGAGAGTTGTTAGGGTGCCGAACTCATAAGAACTTTCTTGCTGCCCAAGAGCACTCTCTGCTGTGGCGTCAAGGAATCGATGGTCAGCTAACAGTTCTTTAGAACTAAGCAGGTAAGTATCTTGTTGGGGGCTACCTTCCATTTTTTGACATTTTTGTGAGGAAAGGTTTCTGTCATTGTGTTTGTGGGTTTTTGCTAAAAAAGTTACCTCAGACTTTATCTTTTTAGTCATCAGGGAAGAACAAGATACCAAGGCTTTGCTACCGGCTTGTCAGATACTTTTTTCAGTTAAGAGATGGACCTGGGTCCTGGCTCCTTGGTCATTCCCTCCCCAATCCCTAAGAAGAAAAAAGTTGTACAGGAGATATAGGCCTTGACTCCTGCTTCCTCTTTCCCTCAGCTGTTGGTGAGTGACTCCGCTATGGCCACGTCAGGCTCCTTGGACTACTCATCTGTTTCTTTCAGTCCCTCTGGTACTACTGCTGCTTGGAAACTTCTAAAGTCTGAGAGGCAGGTATGTCCTCTACTGCTGTTCTGCTGTTCTCTTTGGGCAAGGGAGAACCACTCAAAAATTTTAGTTTAGCTGTTCAGTATGCATGATGCTTTAATATTCCTAAACCAACAGCTGGCCTGTTAAAGATTGGTTACCGTGTATTATTATTAATGTGTACATCAGAACTCAGCCAAAACTGGCAGGTACAAATACATACACATTACTCCTTTTTATTTACATAATTTCTATTAAATCTTCCCTATCACTCCAGGCTATTATTTTGTATGTCACTACTCCTTTGTGTCCTGTTACCTGTAAGCATTATATATTGTCATGGCCATACTCCTTAGCTTTCGAAAATCCTTTTTTTTTTCTGTCGTCATCTTAGTTAGGTTAGTTAAGCTGGTTGGAATCCCCCTTCTGTGTGCTCTATTTTGCAAGACAAGCAGTTGAGGGTCTAGTTCCCATTATTGTTTTCATTCTTAAGTCAGGGCCATATATCCAATTTTTTGTATATTCCCTCATTGGTCTCCCTGTTCAATTGCATTTCCTTTTGTTTTATTATGAGGAGCAACCTCTGTAGCTCATGTCTGGGGGAAGAGTTTGATTTTTGCTATGTATTCTTATTGCTTTATTTAGCCGTAGTAGTAGTATAGTTCAAATAAGTTTTTTTCCCTGATAAGTCAGAAGAAGATTTGTAGTAGTGCCTGTGAAAAATAATCCTAAGTGAGAGTAATGTCCTGATTTTCTAGTTGACTCAGAATGTTTTGTATGTCTAATTTAAAGCTTATTAAGGCTTTCACAACTCCAGAATATATCTGCCCATGCCCCCTTACATCTTTCTGAAACTTCCACCAATGCAAATTTGCATCCGGAAACATTTTGGCTAGTTTGTTTGGTGTATAAAAAAACTTTTAAGACGTTTGTACTAGAAAATCCCAATTTTCTTGCCTTGATTGCAGCCCTTGGCATCCATAATATTTTTCTCCATCATTGCTCCATATTTTCCTTGACTAAAAGTACTCCCAATCCTCCTTTTCCTTGTCAATTGAAACCTTGCCTTGGGATGCCCCAGTTTATTAAATACCTACTTCCAATTTTCCCCTCTCTGAATTTGACAAATGTCTGAATGATAGCTGCCCATGACTCTCTTTTCTGCCTCCCCCAGCAGGTGTGACCTTGTTACCTTATTATCCCTTTGTATTGTAATTGTCTCCTTTCTGGAAGGCTGTATTTCTCCCTTGCCTTCTCCCAGGATTTTACTCTCTCCAGTGTTTTCAATTCATGCCAATATCTGACTTCTGTTGACAGTTTTACCCAATATCAGTTTGCTGTTTTTTCTGCTTCATCCCTTTTTGTTACCCCTATTGGTAGTATATCTTGTTTCCGGTGTTGTAGTATGTTGCTAGAAAATATTTCTTGGGTAACTAGCTGTAGTAGTGACATGCTGAAGTACATGTTTTTTTTTTCACTACCCCTTTCTATGGCTAATAAAACTGCCTCATAGCTTCCCATCTGGCAGTGTCGGAGGGCTGTTGGCACTGGATGTAATATATTACTGATAATAACTTTATCATAACGTCTGATATCTGGCACTGCCTGTTGTCACAAATCGTTCAGTAATATTAGCTTCTCCCATGCCATTCTAGATTACTTATCTTTCTATATGAAATTCCTCATCTATCCTTCTATTTTCCTTATTTTCCCTGCCTGCATCACCTACCAGAAGTTGTAACCAAAGTATAAGTGGGAGAAACATGCCAGTGCGAAATTAATGTTGCTTGATCTATTTTCAGGTTCATCTTTTTTCAACACGGGGTATCATCCCATGTTTTTGTAGCACTTTCCCATGACTTCTATTTTGTGAACCTTCCACACACCTTGCTAATCAAATTCCCACATATTTTATCTCTCCATGTCCTTACTTGTCTAGGTATTGAGCTTTAGACTTCTGCATCTTATTTGTGTTTACATCCACCTGTTGGGTTATATTTATGTTCATTTTGTATAATGAGACCCGCCCAAATTGCTGTAATCTTGCCACAACTTTAGCAGACCTTTTTTGGGTTTACAATGTCAGTGTAATATATGCAAACAGTGCTGTTTTTAGGGTCAGATTGCCCCATGGATATTCTTTGATTGAGGAAATTCTTATACTTGGAACCCCTAGTGGAACAAATAAAGTAAAAAGTCAATGAGGAGAGTGGATTTCCCTGTCTAGTCCCTTAGGTAATGGAAAATGGTGTGGCTAAACAGGCTGTAAGCTTTACTTGGACCAGGAGCACAGGAAATTAACTTTCTTGGGTGGTGTAAGCCAGGGAACCTTGTTGGCTAGGCTTACTTAGGCCCTTGGGCCGATAGCCTAGTACTTACCTATGAACCAAAGTATTAGCAAATGAGGAAGTTTCATATACTCTAGCACCTTGAAGAAATATTGTTGTTCAACACTATCAAAAGCTTTTTCTGCATCTAGGCAGATTAATGCTATTGGAAGATTTTTCTTTGCTAGCATTTTGAATAATTACATTCCCTACCTGAAGAATTTTCTTTTTATGATACTGTTGCCAGAATGAAAGAGTTAGTTTCAGTGGAAATCAAAAGAAATACCAGATTCCCAAGAAGGATATTCTAAATTGCTACAGATGGATTCTTTCAATCTGCACCCCCCCCCCCCACACACACACACACACACACACACACTATTTTGCCAGCCTTAGATCCTGCTTTCCTTGAAGCCAGCAGCTTGCCTGTCATAGAGGCACCTGCACCCAGAAAATCTGATAAATTATATAAGGTTCCCCATAACCATAAATTTCTCTTTTTTCATACCCTACAGTAATTTATTTGACCAAACCGTCATCTGTCAAACATCTTATGGTAGATAACCCTATTCCATCTAACAAGAATGACAAAGCCCTTGATAGCTTTTTGGGAAGAAGGTTTATACTTCTTCCCCCTTAGCCTTCAGAGTGGTGAATTGTCAGTTTCTACTGGCTTCCTTTGACAACTTGAGAAAGTTTAATTGTCGATCTTCCTTCATCAGAGATTAACACCTCACCATATTCTTTAATTTCCTCTGTTTCTCAAGTAACTAAACATTCTCTAAAATGTGCATTATTCTACTTTACCAGAGTATGTCAAAGTTGAGCTCCTGAATGCTCCTCTGTCTCTTTCTCTGCTGAGGTCCTTAAAAGATTTGATGAAAGAGGAAGGTTAATTCAGGGTGTTAACCAGATTTTTCAACCCTTTTGTCAAAATTTAATAGAAACTGTCCTTCCAGTTCAGGTTACAAAATAAATAATCAAACAAGTTATGAACAAACAAAATTTCAGAAAACAATGGCAGCAACATTCAAAAACGAAGGGATGTTTCTCAAAACCAAGGACAATCTAAAATAGCAGATTGATTTAGTACCCCTTCATGGTTCTCCCCTGCCCACCCTGGCATTTCGATAAAGCTTTCCCAAAACCTAAATCCTCACTTTCCTGTGTGACACCAGATAACGTAAAACATTTGGGTTCTGAGAATCATTCAGAAAGGCTACAGCTAGCAGTTGGATTCCCTTCTTCCTCAAATGCTATCTCAGTGGGTAATAGAACATGTTCCTCCATATCAGATGGGGAAAGGGTTTCATTCAAGAATCTTTCTGATGCCAAAGAAAGAAGGAATCTGTAAACCCTTCTGAGACCTTTCTTTTGTAAACCTTTCCATCAAATTCTCCATTTGCAGGTTGCAGAAATTCAGATTTTTCAATATTTAGACAACTGCCTTATTTTTGCAGAATCTTTACAAGTTGTCAAGAATCGCTGGCTTGGGTAAAAAAAAATTCTCAGTCAGGGATTTCAGGTGAACATAGAGAAATCATCTCACTCTCTTTCCATCACATGAGATAATGTTTCTGGGATGGCTCCTAAATCTATCCCTCATGATGGCTTTTCCTCACAACAGATTGGAATTTTACAAGCAGCAGTTTCTGACATTTTCCAACCAGACTTTGATATCTGCCAGGGAATATCTCAGGATTCTAGGTTTCATGGCTTCTACAGATGTTCTTCGTGTTTCACTGTTGCAGTCATAACTGTAGGGTGCTCCTGCCGGCAGGCAGCCCGAGGTCAGCCAGAATCCCAAAGTCTGGGTCCGGCGTCGGCTGTATAAGCTAGTACCCTGACGTCAGTACGCTTTGGTACATAGCCCTCAGCCGATGCCATCTTCTCCAGTCTTTCTTGCCGTGCGGTGGAAAGCAGCTCGCAAGTCGTTGGTTGGCGATTTTCGAACAGCGTATTTGGTTGTTGTCGGTCCGAAGTTCTTACTTCTCTTCTCAAAGCTAAGTACCCGTTGGGAATCTTTTTCTTGTTCCTCCGATGTCAGAAAAAGTTAATAATTGTATAGCGTGGGAAACAAATACCTCATAAAGATTTCCACTCTTACTGTCTACCTTGCTTAGGCCCTGACCACGACGTTTCTTGTTGTCGGTTCTGTGCCAGGTTTAACTCTCGTACTATCAAGCGCAGGTACGATTGGGCTTTAAATTATTTTGGCAGACGCTTCAATTATAGAATGTCGTCGGACACTACCGGAATTCAAAAGAAGCGCAAAGACAAAGACAGGCCTCCGAGGTCCAAACAGGACTCGTTGCAGCTGGAGCCAGCGTCGGTTCGGCTGTCGTCAGTGAGGCGCTTTTGCAGCCCCTGTCGTCCGCCACTTCTGAACCGATGGCGATACGGACTCCCATGGGGAGCCATCAAGGCCAACTATTTTAACTGCTGCAGGACCTTCGGACGCCGCTCCTTCAGATGGGTCCGGAACCGCTGTGCAGGTACCGGCTTCTGAGGGGGTTTTCAGGCCTACTCACATTACTATTTCAAAGGCAAAGGCAAAGACAAAGACTCCTGTTAAGTCTAAAGTTCCAGCTCAAGCTGCTTCTGAATCCACTCCCAGGACACAAAAGCAATTATTGAGGATGGCTGAAGATTTGCTTACAATGATTAGGGGTTCTCACCCCCCTCCTGAGAAAAGGCCTCGACAGGATGTTACTCTGGATTCCTCTGACCAGGCTTCTGTATCTTCTGTTTCTTCCTCAGATCAGGACTATTCCTTTCCTCCTTATGAGGATTCGGATGCTGAGGACTCTTTACCCTCGGCCTCTCCGCCTGAGGATTTTTCTTTGGGGAAACCTTGCATGAGATGAGGGAACATTTTCATTGGGAAGGACAGGAGTATTCTGCTTCCAAGAAAAGGCTTAGAGAATTTCTTCTTCTTCCTCAGCATAGGCCTTTAGCTATCCCTCCTGTTTTGGACATTGTAGATGATGCTTTTTCTGAGGCTAATTTGAATCCTGATTCCATGCCTCCTGCTCCTTCTAAGCCTGATAGATTTTATAGGGTTCCTGACTCTCATTTATTTTTATTTAAAACCCTTCTGGATCCTGAAACTATTTCTCAGGACTCTAAGGCTGCTAAGGTTGCTACTTCTAAAAATCCTATTCCCTCTGAGAAGGATTCTCGTGCTTTAGACAGGTGGGGAAAAAAGGTATACACTTCTGCTACCCTGTCTGTCAGGGCTTTAAATTGCCAGTTTCATATGTTTAAATATCAGCAATTTCTTTTGTCTGTTTTAAAGCAAAAGCTTGCTTCCCTTCCTGCTTGTGCAGAGGATAAGGAACTTCAGGATGTTTTGCATGCTACTGAACAGGTGAACAAGCATAGCTTACATTGTGGCTTTGATGCTTTGGATGCTTCTTGCAGGGCTGCTGCCTCTGGTACTGTTATTAGGAGACATGCCTGGCTTCGTGAACAAAGTTTACCTGAACAGGTTAAGGCTAAGTTATTAGATGCCCCTGTTCTACATGATGTTCTTTTTGGATCCAAGGCTGAGGAAGTTATTAAAAAGATGGAAGAAAAGGCAAAGTCTATGCAGACTGTAAAAGATTTCTTGCAAGTTCAGCCTCCTAGATTTTCCAGGAATTGGCCCTCTAAAAATTGGTCCTTTCCCACGTCTGACAGGCCTCAAAGGGGAAGATATAGGCGCTCCAGAGGGCGTGGTCAAGGCCAGGCCTCTTACAGATCTAGACAATGGACTGCTTCTTCACCTAGAAGGGGAGAAGACAGATCCCAATCTCAAAGAAAGCAAACTCAATGACTCTCTCGGTTGGGCTTCAGGACCCCTTCACCTGGATGCCCCTCTCGGAGGAAAACTCTCTTTTTTACAGAAATTGGACTCATATTACCCAGGACAGATGGGTATTGGACGTGATTTTAGAAGGTTACAAATTCCACTTTCACACTTTGCCAAGGGCTCACGGTTGGCCAGATCTGCCAAAACATCAATGGCCAGAGGCCTTAACTCAAGTGGATGCTCTTCTGGCCATGAGAGCCATAGAGCCTGTTCCACTCTCGGAGATGGGAAAAGGGTTTTATTCAAGACTGTTTCTGGTTCCCAGAAAACAAAACTCATGGAGACCTATTCTGGACCTTTCTGTGTTAAACACCTTTTTGGAAATTCCAAAATTCAAGATGCTTACTCTGCAGCAGCTAATTCCAATGCTCTCTCAGGACGCCTGGATGGTGACATTGGACTTAAAGGAAGCCTATTTTCATATTCCCATCAGGCAAGAACGCAGGAAATTCCTCAGGTTCAAGGCAGGTTCGAGGCACTTTCAATTCTCTGTTCTGCCCTTTGGTTTATCTACTGCGCCCAGAGTCTTCACCAAGTGCCTGGCACCAGTGGTGGCTTACTGCAGACTTCAGGGGATCCAGATTTACCCCTATTTAGACGACTGCCTTATTCAGGCAGACAGCAAAGATCTTCTGCTTCAACATCTGGACTTTGTTCAACGTCTTCTCCTCCTACTGGGATTCTCAGTGAACATAAAAAAGTCACATTTGATCCCTTCTCAACAAATGGTATTCTTGGGAGCCCTCTTAAATACAACCTTACAAAGGGCCTTCCTCACTCCAGAAAAACAAACTCAGCTGGCTTCTACTTTCAACACCTTGGCAACTCTATCTCAGCTCACTGCAAGGAAATTCCTGCAGGCTCTGGGCTACATGGCTTCCTGCATTCTGTTGATTCCAAACGCAAGGCTTCACATGAGAAAGCTTCAATGGTATCTGAAAAGTGTATGGTCACAGCATTACCACAATCTGGATATTCTGATTCCTCTGATCCCCTGCCTTCAGAGGGAGTTCCTCTGGTGGTCCAGGGCATGCACTCTAAACGAAGGAAAACCTTTTCGTCTTCCTCAACCTACTCAAATCCTAACCACGGATGCCTCGGATTATGCTTGGGGAGCACACTTTCTAGACAATTGCCAGCAGGGAACCTGGACAAAGGACCATCTACACTGGCACATCAATCTGAAGGAAATGTTGGCAGTTCAAAATGCCCTTCTAGCCTTCAAGAACCTTTTACAACCAGGACCTCTGCTAATTCGCACAGACAACACCACGGTCATGTGGTACATCAACAAGCAGGGGGGTTCTCATTCATACCCCCTTTGCAGACTAGCTATGGTTTTATGGGACACAGCTCTAAATTTGAATCTACATCTTCAGGCTCAATTCATTCCAGGGAAACAGAATCTCTTAGCAGACAGCCTGAGCAGAAACATTTCAGATCCTCACGAATGGATGCTAGACACCAACTTATTCAACAGGATTACTGCAGTTTGGGGATGTCCCCAGATAGATCTGTTTGCATCCCATCTCAATCATCAGCTGCCTCGCTTTTGCACCAGGTCCTTCCACAAAACAGCTTGGAGAGTGGATGCCCTGTCCTTCAGCTGGAGAAGCCTTTCAGCATATGCCTTCCCTCCTCTTCCTCTACTGCCTCGGGTATTACTGGAGATAAAACAGGACAAGCCCAAGTTCCTCATCTTGATTGCTCCAAATTGGCCTCGACAGTTTTGGTATCCAACTTTGAATCTCCTGTTCTCGGGGCCTCCTTGGATTCTCCCACTGAACCCTTCGCTTTTGTCCCAGCATCAGGGTCAGTTACTACATTCCAACCTCAAGACCCTTTGCCTAGCAGCTTGGCTCTTCAAAGGAATTTGATTTCCTCTAGTCTTCCCAAACAAGTTTTGGATGTTCTTTTGGAAGCTAGACGGCCTAGCACTAGGAAATCCTATGCCTCTAAATGGAAGAGGTTTTGTATTTGGATGCAGGACCGAGGCTCGGATCCTCAGGTACCTGATCTCTCTTCTATTTTGCTTTACCTTTCGAAACTTTTATCTAAAGGACTTTCCTTTTCTTCCATTAAGATTCATGCTTCTGCTATCTCTGCATTTCAGTTCTGATCCTCCTGTTTTTCTCATCCTTTGGTGAAGCAGTTCTTGAGAGGGGCTAAATTTTGCGGCCTCCAAGGACCCCTCCTGTCCCTGCCTGGGATCTTAATTATGTTTTAGAAAAACTTACTTTGCCTCCTTTTGAGCCTGCTGCATCTTCAGATATTAAGTTTTTATCCTGGAAGACTGTTCTTTTATTAGCATTGACCTCTGCCAGAAGGGTCTCAGAGTTGCAAGCTCTCATGGCTGTGGAACCATACCTTATTTTCCATCAGGACAGAGTATCCTTGAGGACCAATCCTACTTTCATGCCTAAGGTGATTTGAAAGTGGCTTTAAATCAGACAATTCACCTTCCTACTTTCTTTCCAAATCCTCAAAATAAAGGGGAAAGGATTTTGCATTCATTAGATGTGCACAGACAGTTACGATTTTACCTGGACAAGACTAAAGATTTCAGAAAGTCTAATCAATTGTTTGTTTCTTTTGCCTCCAGTTCTCTTGGAAAACCTATTTCTAAACAAACTATTTCCAAATGGATTGCTTATGGAATCAGATTTTGTTACACTCATCATGGGAAACAGTTTCCAGGTACCATTAGAAGTCATTCTACTAGAGCAGCTGCCACTTCTACAGCTTTCCTCAGAGGAGTCCCTACCAAGGATATCTTGGAAGCTGCCACTTGGAGTTCTGTGCATACTTTTTCCAAGCACTACAATCTCCCCCTGTTTTCTAAGTCCAGGGCAGGCTTTGCCTCTGCTGTCTTGCAGGGTATTCTTGCTTCCCCTTCTTCTATCTAAAGCATCCTCCCCCTTTTACACTGCTTTGGGATTCCACCCTACAGTTATGACTGCAACAGTGAAACACGAAGAACATAGTACAGTTGTGTACACCTACCATAAATGTAGATGTTCGAGTGTCTTCACTGTTGCAGTCGGTTCCTCCCTCCTATCCCCTCTGTTTTCTCTCTTTTCCTTTTTTGTGGTGTATTTGTGTTTCCTTGTTGGATTCATTTTTGATTTGTTGGGGACTTCTGACATCTAGGGCAAGAAAGGCTGGAGAAGATGGCGTCGGCTGAGGGCTATGTACCAAAGCGTACTGACGTCAGGGTACTAGCTTATACAGCCGACACCGGACCCAGACTTTGGGATTCTGGCCGACCTCGGGCTGCCTGCCGGCAGGAGCACCCTACAGTTATGACTGCAACAGTGAAGACACTCGAACATCTACATTTATGGTAGGTGTACACAACTGTACTTTCTCATGATTCCTTTGGCCAGACATGAACTTGAGAAAAATCTATTGGTTACTCAAATTAGTGTGGACCAAACTTGAGCATACTTATTCTTTTCTGATCCTGGTGCTGCAGTTTGTCAAACGTGAAATCCTCTGGTCGGCAAATCAGTTGTCCATCAACCCAAGTCTCCCTTTTAGCTTTCCAGTCCTTAGTCAGTCTTTTACCACAGTTGCTTCAGGCTTTTTTGGTGGAAGCTGTATCCAAAGACGTAAAAGTTCTGGGTCTGTGGAGTTAGCAGGAAGCAGTGAAACATATAAATGTCAAAGAAATTGGTGGCATTTGTGACGACCACGTACTTAAACCTGAGACAGTAACTAAGGAGCCTCAGTCCTCACCACTGTGTCCGGTTAGGGAGCGTCATAGAAAACAGGGATAAAACACACAATTTCCCGTAAGAGTACACCGGGAACAGGCTCTAAACCTGGGACTGGACTGTATGCTTCACTTCAGATCCCCAACTAAGTCTTCACACTACCCACTGCAGAGCACTGTGTCCCAGTTCTGGGTATTTGACACACTCACTCTTAAATATTTGATAATCGCACATACAAACCCTCTTGGGAAAAACTGGCATAGATTTATCTGCTATGTCCTCTTTCCCAAATTAGACAGTAATGCTGCCACCAGTCAAAATACCGCAATACCCTTTAAAGGGGGTATTCAGTTATATTGGGAAAATAAATCTTGATAGGTAAGGTAGCATTTAATCCAAGCAGTAAGGCTTTTCAGAGTGGCCCTGATGTTATTGCGTTAAGCATAAACATTCTCAGGTTACTAAAAGTACTTTCTAAATAACTAGCCACAATAGAAGGTTGTAAAATATTTAATAAATAAAAACTGATTTAAAACATATATACACTGAATATAACTGTAACTTCCTGTCTAAATATTAACTGTCCGTGTCAAACCTTGTTAAGTCAGCAAGATGATACTCTTACTTCTGCAAGCAAAAGAATATATGTCCACTCTTCAGGATGTTGTCTGGTTCTCAGTGACTGGAATAACAAATCCTAATTTTTTCTGCTGAACAGCTCTGAAAAACCCTGAGTGATAAATACTAATCTGGAAAACAACCACTGACTACTGAACTCAACTGAACAACTGCTGCAGCTGAACTACAACTGACTCCGAACCTGCTTTTTATAGCAGAATATTTTAAAAGTCACAGAAAGCTGTTATGAAAATTCTTCTCCCTCATTTCAGACTTTTGAAAAGTAAACAAAAACAGCTGCTGTGGAGATTCCATTCCTTTCACTTCTAGCTCTTGATGACATCATTTTAGGTCAGCTGACTGGCACAACCTGCATTCAGAATTCTTTTTAAAAGGAATGTACATTTGGTCAGCCAGAAGAACACTGTTTGATTCAAACATCTTACACAAATCAAAGAAACAATAAAAAAAAATAAGCTTATTTACAGAATTATAGCTAATCATGCTGGCATTTATAACACAGGGTAGTTTATAATTTATTTATTTGTTGTTTGTTAAATTATTTTATATTAAGTAAATTATTTACAAGTATATACAAAACTGCAGCCAGACATGCTAGTTCAGATAACAATGTCTGATAGCCTCACAACATTAATAAATGCTCTCAGATCTCCAGACCTTGTTGGAGTGTCAGCCCTCTACTGGTAATCACAGACAACACCACAGGGATGTGAAACATAAATAAACTGGGGAACAAGATCCTACCCCCTTCCTTTGCGGTCTGTAAGTGTTAGCTTGAGATTTAGCAATTCAGCACAGTATATCCCTACAGGCTACCTACATCCTGTTAGATTAGAATTTTGTAGCAAACAAGTTGAGCATAACTAAGGCAGCCCCCCACAAATAGAAGTTGCAACCAGTGGTTTTCCAGGATATGATTCAACTTTGGAGGACTCTGCTTGAGATCTGTTTGCCTCCATCCACAACTGACTGAATTCTGCTCCATGACTCCATAACCAAATGCCTGGAAGACGGGTGCTTTTTGTTTCACAGGGACAGAGGTGTTTCTATATGCTTTTCCACCTTATTCTCTGATAATCAAAATTCTTGTAAATGTTCGGAATTAATTTCCTAGGATAATTGTGGTAACCCCCATTTGGCCCAGGCAGCAGTAGTTTGGAAATGGCCAAGGACAGTTATTGCAAGCTTTCTCACAGAGTGGACTTACTCACATAAGGCATTGGTTTATTGAAACACCCCAGCCTTCGGTTTCTTCAACTTGCTGCCTGGATGGTAGAATTTTACTACCTCTTTGACACCTTTTTTTTTCCAAGAATGTGTAGCAGGTGTTCCAGAAAGCAATGAAACATGCTACTAGAAAATCCTATATGACTTAAGTGGAAAATATTTTCTAGTTGGTGCCAAACCAAGAAACAAGATCTTTTTAATGCTCAGATACCTTTGGATGTTCTTCATTTTTCACTATTGCAGTCATAACTGATTGGATTTCCTGTCATGGAAGCTCTTGGCCAGCCCGGCTACCAAAGAATTTTCTCCTCCTCCTGAAGCTGGCTGATGTCATGATCAATATCAGGACATCTGGGTATAAAGGGAGACAGCCGGTGCCATAACCCCAGTTCTTTCTTGCTGTCTTAGCTTGAAGCAGAGTGCTAGGAAATGTGTCAGTCAGTCTGCACTAGAGAAAGAAGACATTTAAAGCTAAGTACCCTGTTGGGGAGCTTTTCATATGTTTTTTCACTAATGTCAGAGAAATGTAATCACTGTCTCTGCTTTGCAAGCAGATATCACACAAGAACTTTCATGTCTTTTGTGTAACTTGTTTTGATCCAGAACATGATGTAACTAACTGCAGGTTCTGTGCTCGCTTTAACATAAGCACAATCAAGTGTAGAGCTGCAATTTTAGCTAAGCACTTTAGCGAGTCACTTGTTCCTTTGCATACAGTGTCTTCCTCAAATTGAGCTGAGGTTGATCTGCCTAGGTATAGGAAAGAAAAGCATCCAAAACTTAGGGTTCTGGGTCTTGCTTGTTTGCCATCTGCATGTCCACCTAGGCTTGTTATCATCGAAGAAGGTGAGACACTTTCACAATCCCCCTCTGATGACTAAGGTTGTGGCACAGGACTCTACCGAGACCCATTTAAAGTCCGATATTCTGTCGGATCCCTCTACATCTGCACAACCCAGAGGACATGGCTCGGTGGTTGGGTTCAGAGCCATTTCACAGATACCAACTTCCAATAACGCTCTCAGACTGTCAGAGTGTCCATAGTCTCTCATTGTTAGATCACCTTTGTTCATTTGCAGTGGGATTCAGCTTTCTGCCCACGTCTCAGCCCTAGTTTGGATGTCACCCTTGGGTCCAAGGCCTCACATAAAAAGGCCACTCCCAAACTCAGGCCTATCAACAGGACTTAGTTGTTTTGGTTGTGGGTTTGATCACCATAGTCTAATCCAGATGCCTTTCACTCGCAAGTTCTGTCACTGAATTTTCTGGTAGAAGGAAAATGGATACCTCCTCCCAAGAATCTTCTGATTCTTTTGACTATGAGGATGATCATGATAAATTCACCTTTGGGGAAGGTTTATCTATTGCTTCCTTAGGAGATTCAGAATCTGATGAAAACCTTGCCTCAGTCCCCACCTTACATACCCTGAGGGGGCACTTTAAATGGGAAGCACATGACTATCCTCAATCCAAGAAGAGGGTTAGGGAATTTTTAAATCTCCCTGAGCATAAACCTCTTACCATTCCTCCATTCTTAGAGGTAGTAGACAATGCCTTGCTGGATTCTTCCTTACAGACAGATTCCCTCCCACCTGTCCCTCAGAAACCTGATGGATTCTACAGAGTTTTGAATTCCCCAATGACACCTTTTCCAGAACCCTGTAACAGATCCTGAAGTGGTGACTCAGGGTCATAAGGGAGCTAAAGCTAGTACTTCCAAAATCCCCTGCCAGCTGATAAAGAAAGCAGAGCCTTGGATAGGTTCAGAAAGAAAGTCTACACCTCTGCTACCTTGATCACGAGTGCTTTAAATTGCCAGATGTTCTTCATCTCACATTGCTGCAGTCCTTACACTTGGGTAGTCCGCTGTCCTCGGTCGGCCCGAATATCAAAGTATAAGGCTGACGTCGGTCAAGGCGCATTTGACTGACATCAGGACGTCAGGGTACAAATGCGCATGACCGACGTCATATCCTCTGTCTTTTTTGCCACATGGTCCGATGCAGAAGCAGCGTTGCAAGTGCCGGTTGGTGTTCTGAAATTGTTCGATTTCGGAGTTTCAGACCGAGTCAAAGTTGGCTAAGTACCCCGTTGGGGAATATTTTAGTTTTTTCTTGCCTCAGTGGTTTACCGGATGTCAGAAAAAGTGAATAATTGTATTTCTTGTGGGAAACAGATACCACATAGAGACTACCATACTTTGTGTATTCCTTGTTTAGGACCTGAGCACGACGTTGTTGGGTGTCGCTCTTGTGCTAGATTCAATAAGCGCACTATTAAGAGAAGATTAGATTGTGCCAGGTTAGTCTTCGGGAAGCGGTGCAATTATAAAATGCCGTTGGATGCTCCGACGCCCGCTTCTTCGAAGAAGCGCAAGGACAAAGCAGTTAAACCTAGGCTGGAGGAACCGTCAGTACCGGACGCGGGTTCTTTAGAGGTGTCGGTGGAGCCGGTGGTTCCACCGAGGTTTCTTTGGGATCCCAGGGAGAGACTTTGTTATTGCAGGATGTGGCCTCTCAGGAGGCAGGCCAGGCTGATGGGGCTTCTCAGGTTACTATACTCCCTCCCTGCCTAGGGTGGTTAGGCCCTCTCCTTCTGTTTCCAAGGCTTCTCCCAGGGGCAGGCCAGGTTTAGCTTCAGTTGGTGTTACCCCTAGCTCTTCAGGAACTGTGCCCAAGAAGCATATGCTTAAAATGGCAGAAGATTTGATTACTTTGATTAGGGGTTCTATGCCCCCTCCTGATAAGAGACCTAGGGTGGAGCCTGAGCTAGGGAGTTTTGAGCAGGCTTCAGATGTTTCAGAGTCTTCGGCTGAAGACTTGCAGGAGTACTCTCCTTATTCTGATTCTGATGTGGATGATTCTACTCCTTCTGCTTCTCCTCCTGAGGATTTTTCTTTTTCAGAAACTCTTCATTCCATGAGGGAGCATTTTAAGTGGGAAGGTCAGGACTTCTCTGATTTTTACCCCAGCATAGGCCTTTGGCTATACCTCCTGTTTTGGATGTAGTGGAAGATGTTTTTACAGAGGCTTCTCTTAATCCTGATTCTTTGCCTCCTGCTCCTGTTAAACCGGATAGGTATTACAGGGTGCCTGAAGCTCATAAGTATCTTTTTAAGAGTCCTAGGGCAGACCCAGAAACTGTTAGCCAGGGGCCTAAAGGTGTTAAGGCTTCTGTTGTTAAGAATCCGGTTCCTGCGGACAAAGAGGCCAGGGCCTTGGATAGATGGGGAAAGAAAGTTTATACTTCTTCCACTCTTGCTATGAGGGCTTTGAATTGCCAGTTTCACATGTTGAAATACCAAAACTATCTCCTTTCACAATTGAAGTCTAAGGTTGATGCTCTGGCAGAAGGTATTGATTGTAAAGAGTTGCAAGATTTAGTACATGTTTCTGAACAGGTGGGTAAGCATTCTTTGCAATGTGGTTTTGATGCTGTACAGGCCTCATCTAGGGTGGCTGCCACTGGGTCAGTTCTTCGCAGGCACGCCTGGCTGAGGGATCAAAATTTATCTGAACATGTTAAAACAAGGATTTTAGATGCTCCTTTACAATCTGGCGTGTTGTTTGGTCCTCCTGTTGAGGCAGTTTTAAAGAAAATGGAAGACAAGGCTAAGTCTATGCAGACTGTTAAAGATTTTTGCAGGTCCAGCCTCCAAAGTTTAGTAGAAATTGGCCTACTAAGGGGTGGGCGTATCCTTCTTATGATTCCCAGTCTAGGGGTAGATCTAGACATGGTAGGGGCAGAGCTCAGGGCTCTTTCAGGCCTAGAACAGGGAGTTCTCCTGCACAGTCTTCCGGTGAGGGCAGGGGTCAGTCCTTTCGTAAACAGACCCAATGACCTACCTTTTCAGCTGCCAGAGCCTTCTCGTCTGGCAGCACCTTTGGGAGGAAGGTTGGCACTTTTCAAAGAAAATTGGAGTTTAATTACCCAAGACAGATGGGTATTGGATATCATACACCACGGTTACAGGTTTTATTTCCATACCTTGCCTCCTTTCAAAGGCATGCCAGACGTTCCTCCTCAACAAAGAATAGAGGCTCACAAGCAAGTTTCTCTGTTACTCCAAATAGGGGCCATACAGCCGGTCCCTATGCCAGAAGTGGGCCTAGGATTTTATTCTCGCCTGTTCCTAGTACCAAAGAAGGGGAACACGTGGAGACCAATTTTGGATTTATCTACCCTCAACACTTATCTGGACATTCCCAAGTTCAAAATGTTGGCGTTACAGCAGCTTTTACCTCTGCTGGGCAAAGATCATTGGATGGTAACTTTGGATCTCAAGGAGGCTTACCTTCATGTTCCTATCAGACTAAGTTGCAGGAAGTATCTGCGTTTTCGAGCTGGGACTTCTCACTATCAGTTCTCTGCATTGCCCTTTGGCTTATCTACTGCCCAGAGTGTTCACGAAAGTTCTGGCTCCAGTGATAGCTTTCTTCAGGCTAAAAGGAATACAGATCTATCCTTATTTGGACGACTGCCTAATTCTGGCTCAAGGAAGGGAAGAGCTTCTTCATCATTTGGAATATGTGATAGCAGTGCTAAGATGCCTGGGGTATTCTGTGAA
Organism: Protopterus annectens; assembly: GCF_019279795.1. NCBI lineage: Eukaryota > Metazoa > Chordata > Ceratodontiformes > Protopteridae > Protopterus > Protopterus annectens. The sequence goes on along the minus strand of NC_056731.1, from coordinate 1,653,630,041 downwards.
CGAAATAAAGTCCAGTCTAGTACCCTCTCAGGACATGTGCTTTCTGGGTGTGAGACTGAATACAGCATCCCAGATGGCCTTTTAACCCCGGACAAACAAAAGAGTCTATCCCTTTACTTCCATCAACTATCTCATCAGTCCGGGCTGACTGCAAGGACAGTCCTTCAAGCCTTAGGGTTCATGGCATCTTGTATTCTGGTGCTTCCCAATGCCAAACTGCATATGAGGAAGCTGCAATGGTATCTCAAAATGTATGGACACAGCACTGCCAGGATCTGGACACTGTCATTCAAATAATACCTTGCATTCAAAAAGGAATTTTTGTGGTGGGCTCAGGAATGTCACCTAAACAAGGGACTCTCTGTGACCCGGCCAGAGGCGAGTCAGATTTTAACGACAGATGCCTCAGACAAAGCTTGGGAGCTCATCTAAATGGAAAGTGGATACAAGACAAGTGGCCTGCCAGACTACAACATCTACATATCAACCTGAAGGAGATGTTAGCAGTCCAGTTTGCATTAATAGCTTTCAAGGATTTACTTCTTCCAGGGCAGGTGTTGATTCTAACAGACAACACAACTGTCATGTGGTACATCAACAAGCAAGGGGAACGATTCTTATCCTCTATGCAGGCAAGCAATGATTTTGTGGGAGACTGCTCTCAGTTTACAGCTCAATCTTCAGGCAAGGTTTCTGCCAGGAGCACAGAACTCCTTAGCAGATGTGTTGAGCAGGCAATTATGGATCCCCACGAGTGGAAATTGGATCCTCATGTATTTCAGAAATTGACAGTGTCATGGGGAACTCCAGACATAGATCTGTTCGCTTCTCCACTAAACCATCAGCTGCCAAAGTTTTGCACAAAAGGTTTCATCCCACAGCTTGGAGAGTGGATGCTCTTTCTTTCAATTGGAGCAATCTTCATGTGTATGCCTTTCCACCTCTGCCTCTCCTCCCAAAGGTACTTCTAAAGGTCAGACAGGACAAGCCAAGGATGATTTTAATAGCTCCAGATTGGCCTCGACAGCACTGGTACCCATTACTGAGAAGTCTAGTACGAAGCCTCCATGGCCTTTGCCTTGATTCCACACCTGTTGTCACAGGAGAACAGCCATTTGCTCAATGTCAAGCTTCACTCTCTGCACCTAACAGCCTGGCATATTCTGTTTTGAACCATAGTGGGCCTCCACTTCCTCAGCAAGTTTTGAATGTTATTTTGGAAGCTAGAAGGCCTAGTACAAGGAAAGTGTACGCAGATAAATGGAAGAGATTTTTATTTTGGAGTGCAGCAAAAGATTTTGATGTTTCTGAGCCTAATTTGAGTGTGGCTCTTCAATATCTTACTGAGTTACTAGACAAAGGTTTGTCTTTCTCTTCTATTAAGGTTCATGCTGCAGCAATTTCGCTCACTATGATTGTGACCCACCATTGTTTTCTCATCCTTTGTTCAAGCAATTTCTTAGAGGGCAAAGAATATAAGACCCCACGAAGAGCTCCTACTCCTGCTTGGGATCTCAATTTTGTGTTGGAGAAACTCACTCTACAACCTTTTGAGCCTGCAGCTACTTCTGAGTTGAAATATTTATCATGGAAGACTGCTTTTTGTTGGCCATTACCTCTGCAAGAAGGGTTTCTGAATTGCAGGCCCTTATGGCGGTTGAGCCTTTCTTGATTTTCCATAAGGATAGGGTATCTTTATGTACTAATCCTTCCTTTATGCCTAAAGTGGTTTCTAGTGTGGCTTTAAACCAAACTATTCATTTGCCTACTTTTTATGCAAATCCCCAAAATAAAGGGGAAAAGATTTTGCACACTTTAGATGTACACAGGCAGTTGCGATATTATTTGGACAGAACTAAAGGGTTCAGGCAGTCTCAGCAGTTGTTTGTCTCTTTTGCTTTGGGTTCTCAGGGCAAGCCTGTGTCAAAACAAACTATTTCTAAGTGGATTGGGTTTTGCATTGCTTTCTGTTATTCCCATCATGGCAAGGAGATTCCAGCTGGGATTAGGCCTCATTCCACTAGGGCTACTGCCACTTGACAGCCTTTTGAGGGAGTGGCAACCAAGGATATTTTGGAGGCAGCTACTTGGAGGTCAGTGCATACTTTCTCTAGGCATTATCACCTACCACTTTACTCTAAATCCAGGGCTGGTTTTGCCACTGCTGTTTTGCAGGGCATTTTGGCAGCTCCTGCTTCCTTGTAGTTTGGCCATCCTCCCTTACCTCTGCTTTGGGATTCTACCCAAGTGTAAGGACTGCAGCAATGTGAGATGAAGAACATAGTACAGTTTTGTACCTACCATAAATGTAGATGTTCAAGATCCACATTGCTGCAGTCCAATTTACCTCCCTCCTTCCCTCTGTAGTTAGAGGTGGTTGTGTGGGTTGGGTTGTAAATATTGTGTATATTGTATATATTGTACATATAATTAGTGCAAGGGTGGTTGGTTGTTTGTTTGCTGTCTTTTGGTTTTGACCTTTATGTTTAGGGTCTTCTGACATCTGGGGCAAGAAAAGACTGAGGATATGACGTCGGTCATGCGCATTTGTACCCTGACGTCCTGATGTCAGTCAAATGCGCCTTGACCGACGTCAGCCTTATACTTTGATATTCGGGCCGACCGAGGACAGCGGACTACCCAAGTGTAAGGACTGCAGCAATGTGGATCTTCGAACATCTACATTTATGGTAGGTACAAAACTGTACTTTTCTTATGCTGAAATGTCAGGAAACAATTTTAGACCAGATGAAGCAAAAACTGGTGGGGAGTGAAAATAAGACCCTCTCCAAGGAACTGCTAGACTTGTGCAGTTCTTGATGTGAAGTAGCAAAGCACTCCTTGCACTGCAGTTGTGATGCTCTGAAAGCTTCTAGTAGGACAGCAGCTACAAGGGCCGTCCATTAGAAGCCATGCTGGCTGAAGAAACAGTCCCTACGTGAACATGTGAAATCCAGTCTCTTAGATGCTTCTTTGGACAAAGATTTCCTTTTTGGTCCCAAGGCTGAAGCCATGGTTAAGAAGATGGAGGATAAGTCCAAGCCCATACAAACAGTTAAGGACTTTCTTCAGGTTCAACCCTCTCACTTTAGTTGCAGTTACCCTACCAAACACTGGTGCTTTCTAAGTCTAGACATAGAAGACCTTAAAGGGAAAGTCGTCAAAGGCAGCACCAGCGACCAAGACAGTGGCAAGCAGATTACAGGAGGCCTGAAACTCACTGTCCCACCATTTGAACCAGCTTCCTCAGCACACGTCAAATTCCTGACCTGGAAAACAGACTTTCTATTAGCCATTACTTTAGCTAGAAGAGCTTCAGGCTCTTATGTGTGTGGAACCTTTAACCATGTTCCACCCTGAGAGAGTCTCTCTTAGGGCTAACCCTTCTTTTATGCCTAAAGTGGTTACTGAGATCTCTTTAAACCAGACTATCCACTTGACTACCATCTTTCCTAACCCTCAAATCAAGGGAAAAAGAATCCACCATACACTGGATGTGTATGGACAACTGCCTTCCACTTTGGAAAGAACAAAAAAATGTCAGGAGGTCTGACCAACTTTTTGTGACCTTTTCAAGCTGTAGCTGTTTGGGGAAATCAGTTTCTAAGCAAACATTTTCCAGGTGGATCTCCCACTGTATCTTGTTTTGCTGCAGCCATTTTGGAAAGAAGCCACCAAACTCTGTGAGGTCTCACTACACAAGGGTTACTGCTGCATCTACAGCCTATCTTAAAGGAGTGGTCACTAAGGACATTTTGGAAGCTGCTAATTGGTCCTTTGTGCATACCTTCACCAAACATTGTCAACTTCCAGCCTTCTCCAAGTCCAGAGTTGGGTTAGCCACTGCCATCCTGTAGGGCATCCTTTCTTCTCCATAAACTTTCCATCCACCCTCCTTTCAGCTTTGGGACTCATCCCATCAGTTATGACTGCAACAGTGAAGCATGAAGAACATAGTACAGTTGTGTACACTTACCATAAATATAAATGTTCAGATGTGTACACTGTTGCAGTATTCTTTCCCTCCCTCCTTCCCCTCTTGCCCAGTGAGTTTTGGGGTGGGCATTCTCCTGGCTAGTTCCAGGTTGTTCCCCTCCTCCTCTGTATGTACTCTGGAGTTTCTGAGCTGACACTCTTGGCCTTGGGGACCTGTTATGGGGCTCCTTTATGTTGAGGGCAGGAAAGTACTGAGGTTATGGAACCGGCTGACTTCCTTTATACCCAGACATCACTGACTTCAGATTCCATGGCAGGAAGTCCAGTCAGTTATGAGTGCAACAGTGAATACACTCAAACATCTACATTTATGATAAGTGTGCATAACTGTATTTTTCTGCAGTGTTGTGAGTTATTATTGTCTGGTCTTTCTTGTTCATTGTTCATCTGTTGGGCATTTATTCTTAACTGTCCATGGATCCCCCTTTCTACCCTACCTCAGGCTAAACAGTTTTAAAGTTAAAGACAACCTGTGAGAGTGCACTTATCTAGCCAAACTGGAGGTAAAACTCTCTCCAACCAAGACTAAACTTGACAGTCATGAGGAGAAGGTAAACATTTGCACCACACCAAACTTGTCACATAGTCCCACTAAATCTACACCACCAAAATCCACACATAGTAACACAAAAACATTTGCGGAGGCTCTCACTAATAATCTGTCTAAGCAACAGAGACCTCCAAAGCAGAAACGCAAGCAACCTCCATCCCCCAACACAACCCCAATGACACATAGCCCACAGACTCAGTGTGCCACTCAACCACAGCCAATAAGGCAAAACAACGTACCCAACACACTAGTCATAGGTGACTATAGTCGGGCACACTGATGTCGCACTCACCAGGCTAAACAAGGAGAAGGTTACTGTCAGCTGCCTGTCGGGTGCCAGGATCTGCCACATAACCCACGCACTTAGGTCACTCCACAACAAGTACAAATATGACTCTGTCATTGTCCATGTTGGTGTGAATGACATGAGATGTACCTCCCTGGACTACATGAAAAGAGACATGGAAGAGCTCTCCGATCTTGTAGCCCAGGCAGGTATGACCCTAGCCCTGAGTAGCATTTTGCCATCGCCCAGAATGATACCGCAGTACAAGGACAAAATGATTGACTTCAACCATTGGCTAAGCTTCTGGTGTCATTCTAAGGGGATCCAGTATCTGTCTGCTTGGGATGACATGGTCGACAGACCACGATGCTTTGCCACATCTGCCCTGCACCTGTCGCCCCTGGGATTCCAGATACTGGCTAAGGCTCTTGCTGCCCCTATAGTGCCTTTTTTAGGCAAGGTTCAAATAACAAATTCACCACCGTAACTGGAACAGGCAAGCAAAAACTGAGGGTAATGCTATTCAGTGCTAGAAGTCTAAATCTCAAAATGCACTCACTCGAGGCACTCCTTAAAATGGAGAACATCGATATCTGTGCAGTGACTGAGACCTGGTTCAAGGCTCCAGAGAGCACCCCTGCACTACCAGGCTATAACTGATACCACACTTTTCGGCCATGTAACCTGGACCGAAACACCAAAGAAAGAGGTGTGTCCATATTCATTAAGGACATCCACACCTCCAGGCTAGTTGCTCAGCATAATGCATCCGAGGTTATCCAAGTGCAACTAACTCTGGGCAAAACTGAAATCCAAACTGTAGCTTGCTACAGATCCCCCACCATGCCCCAGGATTCCCACTCCTCTTTTCTTGATGTACTGGAAAATATTAAGGTTCAACCAAACACCCTAATAATGGGCGACTTCAACTACCCCACCATTAACTGGGAAAACTACTCAAGTACCAACACCTTAGCTCAACACTTTTTGGAATTCATAAACTCCAATGCCCTGGATCAACTTATCCACACCCCCACCAGGGGCAACAATATCCTAGACCCTAGTCATTACCAACATGAGTGACCGGTGTTCCACACCTGAAGTCAACTCCTCGTTGGTCCGATCCGACCATAAGCTAATCACCCTTGATATCCACATCCCGCCCCCACTCCCATTAAGGAAACCACGGTAAAAAATTTCTCCAGAGCCAACTTCATGCTTTTTAAGACAGAAGTGGTGAACTTCATGACACCCATGCAGATGGACAATGCAGTTACAACTGCTGAATCCTACACAAATGCACTCTATAAGCACTTACACGAGTGCATGGATCGTGCTATCCCAAACCGAACCAAGACGCTATCCTCCAAAAAAAGGAAGCCAGTCTGTTGGTCCCCTGCCATAAACAAACTGCACAACAGAAGGAAGAAACTGTTGCAAAAGAGGGTAAAATCCCATGAGTGGAGGAGCTCCCTGGTCAGCCGCAGTAAGAAACTGAGATCCCTTATAAAGATCCTCCAAAGCTAGCTACGAAAACAAAATTGCCACTAATTCTACAACCACAAAGCATTCTATAGCTATGTTAAGAATCTTGATGGCAACACCCAGATCTCCTTTGAGTTACAGCACAAAGGCATGAAAATTACAGAAGCAACTGATATTGCCAACATCCTGGCAGATAGGTTCAGTGATAACTTTACCCCACCCTCTCCCCCTAAAGGGCCCATATCTATACAGGAAGAATGCGGAGTCCCTATAATCACAACTACGCAGGTAAAAGCTGCACTCTCTAAAGCCAAAAACACAGCATCCATGGGACCGGACAACATCCCAGGCTGCGTTTTACACGAACTTCAGAACAAACTGGCTCCTCACTTAAGCACCATGTTCAATAATAGCCTCGCATCAGGCTTTGTGCACACCGAATGGCGCACAGCAACAGTTATCCCACTCCACAAAGGGGGAGCCATCACTGATCCCGGGAACTATCGACCTATTAGCCTGACGAGCCTGGTCTGCAAGGCCATGGAACGTATCATCATGGAACTCATAAACAAAGACTTTGGTAACCTCCAACCTCTGGATCCCACCCAGTTTGGATTTGTGAAAGGCAGATCATGCCTCTTGAACCTGATTGACTTCTTTGAGGCAGTCACCAAAGCCGTAGATGAGGGTAAGGTGGTTCACACAGCCTATCTTGACCTCTCCAAGGCCTTCGACACCATCCCCCATTCTGGAATTATAGCTAAACTCACTAAACTAGGTATAAATCCCTACGTCACAAGATGGGTTGCCAACTGGCTCACTGACAGAACCCACACTGTAAAAGTTGCAGACTCCAAATCTGACCTCAAAGCAGTGACAAGTGGAGTACCACAGGGTTCCGTCCTGGGACCTCTCCTGTTTGGTATCTACTTCTCTGAAGTGCAGGCTAACACAGAAGGCCTCTGGCTAATGAAGTTCGCAGAAGACTGCAAACCTGGAGCCATAGTCAAGTCCCCAAATGATGTGGACATCCTACAGAAAGGCCTCGCTGAGACAGATGCCTGCTGTCAGAGCCATGGCCTCAAGCTCAATGCCAAAAAGTGAAGTGTCATACCCTTTTGTAAAAACTTTGTACCCATGAACTGTCACATAGGCAGCAATCTACTTAACACCAAATGTGTGATAACAGACCTTGGGACCCAGGTGGATAGTAGTCTCTCCTTTGATAGTCACATCGCCACACATAACCACAACATATAACAACACATAACTACACATAACCAGCCGGATTTTTTTTTCTTTAGGTCCAGAGCAGGCTTTGGTAAGACACTTCTTCAGGAGCTCCTGGACTCTTATCCTTCATCCTCTTCTCTCTCCTTCTAAGCTTTGGTATTCATTCCATATAACTTAGGCTACTGCAACAGTGATCTATTTAAACATCTACTGTTATAGTAAGTTTACTTACTCAATTGTACTTTCTTCTGCCTTGTCTTGGCTTTTTCATGATATTTTAAAATTATTCACACTGAGTTCACTTTGACTCACTTTAGACATCTGAGATTAAGGAGATCACAGAGTATCAGGAGTCCCTTTTTTTTCTTGTTGATCATGCATTTTTAGACCCTTCATACCTGATTAATTAGACACTTCCCATAGATGATACCCAAAAGCAAAGAGCTAATTGTGCTTGCAGTCATCAGTCAACTCATAAGTCAAGATCATCCCAGGAGTATTTTTTTTTTTTAAAGAACACAGTATTGTTTGCTGTTAAACGTGCCAGCACCTCAACCATTAACCCACTGTTAAGGAGAGGTGATTGTAACCTTACCACTGTCGAAAGCTGAGCAGAGTTGGTAAATGCCCAGAGAAAAGACTGGCTAGAGGGCTCATCTTATGACATAGTAACTGGGGAGGCTGAAGGTGAGATCAAAGCCAGGCTCCAAGCTGAGGGTAGACTAGAAGCACCATTCCCTACTTTCTTGCCTGTGGATGAATATCTGTCTACTAAGAGTGCAGTGCCATGCTAGTCATTTGCAGAAGACAGTGAACAGGATAGACTGTCCCCTTCTAGCACTCGCTTATATACTGAGGCTTACAAGCTAGTGGATGGTTACCACTTTATCTACATATGCAAGCTGATATCTCCCAGCTAATCCATTCTTCAGCCTTGTGAGAGGCTGCTCCAGTTAAAAGAAGGAGGGAACAATCTCCACTCCATCCCCAGACACTTCAGATTTTTAATTGATAGATGTAGATCTTTTCTTATCTGACAGAGGACTCCAAAATTTTATGAATGACACCAATATTAGGGAAGCTATCTTATCATGTTTCCTTCCAGACAAAGTGTCTTTTGGGGAGGCATTAAGTCTTAAGAAGAGACACTTTAAGTGGGGATTTTCAGATGTCTCATTGATGCAAAGATATCCCAGGACCACTTAGGTGTAGAGGAGCTAAGACAAACAGCAGCATATCTGTGTTTGAGGATACATTTGTAAGTGTACCTATTAAGTCAGATTCCCAGCCTTTTTACCCCCATGTACACGAATAAGTTCTGTAAGGTTCAGTAACTCTGCATATCCCCGTATAAGAACCTACTTGGGGAGTCTGCAGTGATATCTCTTGCTGCTACTGTTGTTGCTGCTGCAGAGGTTTTACATTGGCTCCAGAAGTCAAAATCTTGGATGGATCTTGGATTAGTAACAATTTTCCTTTGTTTATTGACCACAGACTGGTGTGTAAGAGTAGGGGTGGTAGGAACACACTGGTTCATAAGGGTTCCTGCATTCACTCTGTAATGATTGCCACCAGTAACACTAAAACGTATACCTCTAACAATTGGATTGTTATTCAGCTTACCCTCGGTGGACCCGGCAAGATGTTCTTTGTATTTCACTGTTGCAGTCATCGCCTGTAGGGTTATCCCTGCTGTGGTAGCCCTCGGCTGGCCCGAATACCAGAGTCAATGTTTTTTTGCGTCGGCTGCTGTTGCTTGCTCACTGATGTCAGGTCGTCAGTGTTGTAAAGGAAGGCAGCTGACGTCATTATATCAGTCTTTCTTGCTGTGGAGACAGTAGCAGAAGCAGTTTGCAAGTGTGCCAGTCGGCCCCTTCCGGAGTTCAAATTACAGCTGAAAGCATCTAAAGCTACCGATGTCTAAAAAAGTTAACAACTGTCTCGACTGCGGAAAGCAAATGCCACACCGAGACTTCCACTCTTACTGCTTCACTTGTTTAGGCCCAGACCACGACGTCCCCCATTGCTTGTTCTGTGCCCTCTTTAACGTAAGAACTATTAGTCGTAGAGCTATTTTCGTCTTCCATCTTCATTTTCTGAAATGGCGTCCGTCAACCAACAATCCATAGACCTTCTGAAAAAACGTAAGGATAAAGGTAGAAACAGACCACACAAGGCCAAACATTCCGACGACTTCACTGCTAAGCAGATCGTCAGTTCTCCAGAATTCAGTGAGCTAAGCAGTTCGTCAGTTCTCCAGAATTCAGTGAGGTGTCTTCGCAACCCCTGATGCCCAAATCAGTACCTTCACAGGCCTCTACTGAGACCCTTTCGGAGTCCGGTATGCCGCAGAAACTACGCCTGAAAAAACAACGACCCAAACTCAAGCACCTGCTTCCATGCCTCAATCTCAAATGCTAAAAATCGCGGAAGACCTTATCATGCTTATTAGAGGAAGCCAGCCTACTCCTTCTAAAAGAAAGAGACTTGTCCCCAGCAGCTTTATCTGACCATTAGTCCGATGACTCTGCGGTTTCAGAATATGAAGACATGTCCTTGTCTGCTTATGAGGATTCAGATGCAGAGGAATCCATTCGCTCTGCCTCTCCTCCAGAGGATTTTTCTTTTGGTGAAACCCTACATACTTTGAGAGAACATTTCTATTGAGAATGTCAGGATTATTCTCAGTCCAAAAAGAGACTCAGGGAATTTTTAGATTTACCACAGCACACATCCTTAACTATTCCTCCTGTCCTGGATGTTGTGGGTGATGTTTTCATGGAATCTAGCTTAACTCCTGACACACTACCACCTGCTCCCAGGAAACCTGACCGGTATTACAGAGTCCCTGACTCGCACAAATTTCTTTTCAAAAATCCTACTGCTGACCCAGAGGTCTTCTCCCAGGGACTTAAAGGAATAAAAGCAACCACAGCCAAGAATCCCGCCCCTTGGGACAGGGATTCCCGAGCTTTAGACAGATGGGTAAAAAAGTATACACCTCTGCAACTCTTGCCATTAGAGCACTTAATTGTCAGTTCCACATGCTGAAATACCAGCAACATATAAGGGAACTCCTTAAACAGAAATTATCTACTTTTCTAGCTTGTGCAGAAAATAAAGAATTACAGGAGCTTCTGCATTTTGCTAACCAAGTTACTAAGCACACCTTGCAATGTGGCTTTGATGCACTAGAAGCATCCTGCAGGGCATCGGTCACAGGTTCTGTACTTAGAAGGCATGCTTGGCTTAAGGAATAGACCTTGCCAGACCATGTTAAATCAAAACTATTGGACGCACCATTGCACAAAGACAATTTGTTTGGCACCAAGGCAGAAGAGGTCTTAAAAAAGATGGAAGAAAAAGCTAAATCTGTGCAGACAGTTGAAGACTTCTTGCAGGTCCAGCCTCCGAGGTTCAGTAGGCATTGCCCCTCCAAGCACTGGTCCTTTCCAGCCCCCTCAAGGCCAGCTCAGACAAGATTTAGGGGAAGCAGACCCCCCCAGACAGCAGCCCCAGGGAATGCAGATCTAAGCAATGGAGTTCTTGCACTTCAAAAGCAGGGAGTGCTAAGCCACCCCCTTATGGAAAGAACTCACAAGGACTTTACAACTCCACCCCTTACCTCTGCCCACCTGCTTGTGCCCCTAGGAGGAAAAACTCTCCTTTCATGCAAAAAACTGGGCTTCCATCTCCAACGACCGATGGGTACTCAACATAGTGTCTCAGGGATACAAATTTTATTTCCACACACTGCCAACCCCAAAAGGGTTCCCAGGTCTTCCTCCTAACCAGTGGGCAGAGGTCCAAAACCAAGTCCATTCCCTGCTCTCTGAGGGCAATACAGCCTGTTTCTGCAGATCAGATAGGCCAAGGTTTCTATTCCAGGATCTTCCTGGTACCCAGAAAAGAGGGCACCTGGTGCCCAATCCTCAATCTATCAATTCTAAACACCTTTCTGGTGATGCCAAAATTCAGAATGCTCACCCTCCAGCAGCTTCTTCCTATGCTATCCAAGGATGCTTGGTTAGACACCCTAGACCTAAAATAAGCCTATCTACACATCCCAATCAGGGACTCTTGCAGGAAATATATACGTTTCAGGGCATGATCTATGCACTTTCAGTTCTCTGTGCTTCCCTTTGGCTTATCCACTGCCCCCAGAGTTTTCACAAAATGCCTGGCTCCTGCCATTGCTTTTTGCAGACAAAGGAATATTCAAATTTACCCCTACTTAGACGATTGCCTGATTCAGGCAGACAGTCAGGAAAAGCTGTTACAACACCTGACCTTTGTAAAGGACCTACTGACCTCTCTGGGGTACACTATAAACGAAAAGAAATCCAAACTAGTCCCCACTCAAAAAATTGTATTTCTGGGAGCAAGGCTGGGCACAGCATCCCAGATGGCATTCCTTACTCCAGAAAAACAAGCCTATCTGACAGGCTACTTCTCTGAACTAGCCACCAGAACCCAGTTATCCACAAGGAAAATCCTGCAAGCTCTGGGGTTCATGGCATCCTGCATTCTACTCATTCCATATGCCAGACTGCATATGAGGAAACTTCAATGGTACTTAAAAAGCCTTTGGTGTCAACACTCTCCTTGTCTAAAGAAAGATTTTCTTTGGTGGGCAGCAGCATGCAATGACAACAAGGGCCTTCCCTTTTCACAACCTCACACCACCCAGACCCTAACCACAGATGCATCAGATTATGCCTGGGGTGCACACCTGGATGGCAGGTGCATTCAGGGCCATTGGAGCCCAAATCAAATGCATCTGCACATCAATCAAAAAGAGTTGCTAGCTGTTCAGCATGCTCTGACAGCTTTCAGACCCCTACTATCCCCGGTGACTCTACTGATCAAAACAGACAACACCACAGTGATGCGTTACATTAACAAGCAGGGAGGAACTCATTCCTATCCCCTCTGCAGGCTAGCCATGACCCTTTGGCACACGACTTCAGCCATGCAAATTCACCTGCTAGCACTATTCCTGCCAGGCTCCCAAAACTCTCTGGCAGACAACTTAAGTAGAAAACTCCTAGACCCACATGAGTGACAGCTAGACCACACCACCTTCAACCTCGTAACCCAGAAATGGGCACCCCAAAGGTGGACCTATTTGCCTCCCACAACAATCACCAGCTCAGCAAATTCTGCATCAGGTAACGTCACAGCAAGGCCTGGAAAGTGGATGCCGTATCCTTCCAATGGGTAAACCTCTCGATCTATGCATTTCCCCCTCTACCTGTACTCACAAGGGTACTACTCAAAATAAGGGAGGAAAATCCAAAAGCAATCTTGATTGCCCCAGACTGGCCACACCAGCACTGGTACCCACTGCTGCGCAGTCTGTCACCCCTGCCTCCATGGCACCTACCTCAGATCCCAAATCGCCTCACCCAGCAGAATGGAGAATTCATGCATCCACAAATGCAGACCCTGAACCTGGCAGCCTGGCTTATTCCCTGACCTCTCCTCCAGTTGCCAGCCTAAGCAAGCAAGTCCTGGACGTTATACGTGAGGCCAGACACCCCAGCACTAGAAAATCCTATGCTGACAAGTGGAAAAGGTATTGCACCTGGATCCAGGCTAAGGGAGCTGATGCAGCACAGCCCTCCCTGCCTCTCATCCTGGATTACCTAGCAGACCTACTGCACAGGGGCCTATCCTTCTCTTCTATTAAAATTCATGCTTCTGCCATCTCTGCTCATTACAGCACAGATCCACCTCCCTTTTCTCACCCTCTTATCAAACAGTTCCTAAGAGGAGCTAACAATTTAAGGCCACCCAGAAGAGCTCCTACCCCAGCTTGGGACCTAAATTTTGTGTTGGAAAAGCTCACACTACCCCTCTTTGAGTCTGCAGCTTCAGCAAAGTTAAAATTCCTCTCTTGGAAAACAGCCTTACTTCTGGCCATCACTTCAGCTAGAAGAGTTTCAGAGCTACAAGCACTTATGGCTGTGGAACCTTTCATAATTTTTCATGCTGACAGAGTCTCCCTTAGGACTAACCCAACCTTCATGCCTAAAGTGGTGTCCAGGTGTGGCTCTCAACCAATCTGTTCATTTGCCCACCTTTTTCCCCAAGTCTCAAAGTAAGGAAGAAAGGATCCTGCACTCTTTAGATGTGTACAGACAGCTCAGATTCTACCTGGATAGCACTAAGCCTTTTAGGAAAACTGACCAGCTGCTAGTCAGCTTTGCCGCGGGGTGGAGGGCAAGGGCATATCCAAACAAACCATCTCCAAATGGATAGCACACTGTATCCATTTCTGTTACAAACACCATGGGAAACCAACCCCACGGGGTCAGGACACATTCCACAAAGGCAACATCCGCCTTTGCAGCTTTCCTCAGAGGGGTCCCTACCAGGGACATCCTGGAGGCTGCAACATGGAGTTCTGTTCATACCTTCACCAAGCATTACCACCTGCCTATCTTTTCCGAATCCAGGGCAGGCTTTGCAACCGCAGTCTTGCAGGGCATACTAGCCAGCCCCAACTCTTCTTGATTACCTCCACCGTTTACTTCAGCCTTGGGAATCAACCCGAGTGTAATGACTGCAACAGTGAAACACAAAGAACATAGTACAGTTGTACACACTTACCATATATGTAGATGTTCGAGTGTATTCAGTGTTACAGTCCTGGTTTCCCACCCTCCTTCCCCCTTATATCTTCTTTCTTTAGGGAGACATAAGTTTTTTACAGTGGCTTTTAGCCACCAGGACCACTTCACCTTATTTACTTGGGCCTCTGACTGGTTAGGGCAAGAAAAACTGATGGAATGATGTCTGCTGCCTTCCTTTATAGTACTGACAACCTGACGTCAGCCAGCAAGCGACAGCAGCTGACACAGACAAACATTGACTCTGGTATTCGGGCCGGCCGAGGGCTACCACAGCAGGGATAACCCCACAGGTGATGATTGCAACAGTGAATACACTCAAACATCTACATTTATGGTAAGTGTACACAACTGTACTGTCTTCCTAAGTACCTTCTATATTACTGCCCCAACAATCCTTTCACTTATTCATAGTTCCATTCTAGAACTACTCCATTACACAAATGAAAACAGATTAATCCTTATGGGAACTTTGGTTACAGTTTCATTGGGAAAAGTAAATCTGCTTTAAATCAGTTAATTAGTCTCCACAACCTTACACAACTTGCAAGCTCCACTAGTAGACGTAATCCCACATCTCAAAACACGTATGTTATTGATTTTATCATCACTAATCATCCAGAAAATCTTGCTGATTTACCGATTAACCCCTTCACTGAGTGACCATTACCATTTTCTCTTCCCTTCTCTCCCTTTGGTCTTTCATATCTCCATACTTTCCCCCACAGCTGTCCAAAGTGAAACTGTATCAGATTCCTCCACTTTCCTCTTTGTACAAGAGTTGCACCTATTTGACTGGTCTCCACTGTAGTCCGAGTCTTACACAGCCCTCTCTATTTTCCATAAACTATTCTATTAAGAAAAAATCCCCCCCTTAATAAAGATCAAAATTAAAAGTCATAACTCTTCACTCATGAAAACTAGAGAAGCTGCTGGAAACATTGAAAACAAAGTTCTAATGACCCTACAGCATATGCTGTGAAACACTTAGATCTCAAACTCTCATACGCACTGTCCAAGCAAGTCATCTTCCTGAAATCTTTTTAAATCTACACTTTCAGAACCCAACACTACTCTGCAAATCATTAAGGAATATGAGTATCCACACATAATATTCACAAAGCTTAATAATCTTTTTTTCATCTTAGTTCTGAGCTTATTAATCTTATTACACAAAATCTGTCTGCAGCAATTCCTCAGTTGCACTTTCCCCCAGCTCGATGCTCCCTTTCATGAAGGAGATCCCTTTTTATGTTAAGTCCATTTCCTTAAAAACAGTAGAGACTATGGCTGCAGATATTGAATGTTATTACAACCCAAACTTTCATAGGCTGCATCCACAACTCCTTCACCTTAGGACAAATTACTTTCTAAGCTTATTACTTTCATCTTCATTCTTACCTTAACAACTTGTTTTATCTCAAATAGCTTTAAATATTCAATCTGATGTTGTTAATCTTCTTCCCATGCATCACTGATGGGTCTGGTTCCGAGCCCTCGGAACCGAGTTGGCCTAATACCAAGCTTGCGTACACCAAAAACTCTCGAGCTAAGCTGCTACGCACAATGCCCTTCTCCTAGTTACCTCAGATCTCTTTTGCCGCACAGCCATAGAGCAGCGTCTCACCAATCTCTCCAGCTAAGTGTTATATTTTATAGATAATTGTGTTTTTTTTAACTTTTTTCCTAATCTAACTCTTTTACCCTCTTTTATCTACCTAGCTGTATCTGTTGGGTATTTCTTATACCATCGTTGGTATGCCCTCTCCTACCCTTGTGGTATCGTTTGATACCATCATTGGTATCTTCTTTCCTTTCTTCACTCCTTCCTTTTAGTCTCTACTAGTGTGTGTTTTTATGTGTATGGAAATGTCTGATAAAAAAGGGACTTCGGACTTTAAACATCGCACCTCTTGCAATGGCAAACTCCCTAACAGTGATTCGCACAATGATTGTGTTTCTCCTTTCTCAGAGGCCCTTTCTGTGTCCTAAGGTCTCAACCCCTCCAGTGAAGGACAAAAAATGTCCCCATTTCTCAGAGGCCCTTTCTGTGTCGAAGGTCTCAACCCCTCCAGTGAAGGACAAAAAACTTCCCCATTCAGATCCCTCTTCACCGGCTGGTGATAAGAGCAAGTCTCATAAACATAAGGCCCACAAATCTACATCGGAGCATAGGATTGCTTCATCAGCTCTGACTACGACTATTGCTTCTTTTCCGAGCTCTGCTCCAGTTGCCACTTTAACCAAGGTCATAGATATTACAGAAACTTTGACATCGGTGCCACCTTCGGCACTGACCTCTGCGGCACCAGCCCTGTCTACAATGTTGACTATGGCTCTGACCTTACTTTCCACAATAGTTACGGCACCGACTTTGCTGTTTACTGCACCGAAAGCAGTTTCGACAATTCCTTTGGAACAAATAATAACCTCGACTCCGGGTGCCTCCTCTGCACCGAGTCCCTTCTCGATGTCACTGATTCCTCTATTACCTGTCTCCAAGTTAGAGGCTATGGTGCTGATAACTCAAACACCACGGACCCAGTAAGCCCCTTCATTGGACCCGTTCTTAGGCCAGACGTACAGCCCCTTTCTGGACCGACCCGACTCCCCTTTAGGAGTGTCCACGAGGTCCACCAGGAGTCTTTCTGAATTCGATGTGGTGCGCCTGCTGGATCAGCTGTTGACAGCCAGAGAGATAAATGTTCCTAAAACTCATCCAACTTCGGGGTTTGGGTCTATTGCTTCTAGGACTCCCACTTATGCTCCTCCTTCGGATCCGTCAGTTCCGAAGCCCATTGCTCCAACGTCCTTGGTGGAAACCCATTCCTTGGTGCTGACAGCGACTCTCACTGAGGCTTCGAGGCCACCCCTATGGATTTCGGTTCCATCGGAACTGTCTCTTCCTCAAACTCATGGTTGGGGGGGGGTGGTGTCCTCGGTTCTGAGCACAGTTCCAAGTTTTTTATCGGTTCTATCCTCGGATCCAGGGATGACGTATGCCTCGATCTTGCTTGAGGCTCCATCCCTGGGAGTGGGTCTGACGGAGCGGGGTGTGACCCCGGTTCCAAGGTCATCCTACTCAGTTCCGGGCTCCCATTCCTCTTCGGGCGGGCCTGCTTTCCGGGTGATGGAGAGCATGCTTGCTTCTGGAAGCACTCCTCCTACATCGGAACTTCTCCCTGCTCTCTCTGAGCTACAGCTACCATGGGCCACTTACCCAGGACACCAAGAGCAAAAGCCTCAGGAAACCCCAGTTCAGGGTACCCATCCTTTCAAGTCTTCCAATAGATAGCCCCACTGAAGAACCTCCTCGGAAGAAGGCATATAAGAGGAAACACATTGACTCTCCTGAAGAGTCTCTCACAGAGGATACGGACTACGATGATGGGGAGGGGTTCCCATGGTCACCCCCTGATGATGTCTCCTTTGGAGACATCCTGGAAATATTGAAACAGAGGGGTGGCTGGAAGCCCTCTAATCCTTCCTCGAAGGAGTCCATCTTCTGCAGGCTTTTCGCTCTTGGCCTTCTACCTCTTGGGTGACCCCCACCTGCCGATGAGTTAGTCCAACTCATCATGCAGGGTGTGTGGAAAAACCCTGATTCTATTGAGGCCATTCCCCGGAGACAAGATAAGATTCTTTCCCCACTGGAGGAGCACCCCCACTGGTCTAGAGGCTTGCCATTTGACGCAATGGTGGTGGCGGCGGCCACTAAAAAGGATCTCGCAGAAGAAAGTCCTACTGTTCACTCGCCCAACAGAGAGTCCCGGGCTGTGGACAGACTTGGGAAGTGAGTTTTTGCTTCAGTGACCTTTGCAGTCAGGTCCTTGAACTACTTTTCACAACACTCCAAAGAGATCTGATTTCTGAACTTTCTGGAACCCTCACGGGTCAAGTTTCTGACTGGGCACGAGACAAGGTTGCCTCTCAACTTGCCACCCTTGAGTCTATCTCCAACTCGTCCATGAGGTTGCTCTCCCACCCAACCGAAGGGGCTGCTAGAGCTGCGGGTGCAGGCATAGTCATGAAGCGTCATGCCTGGATGCGCATCTGTGACCTCGCGGACTCCTTCAAGTCCTCCTTTTTGAACACCTCTATTGAACCATCTTCCTTGTTTGGTTCTAAAGTAAAGGACACATTGGCCAGGTGCGAGCAGGATGGAAAAACCTTGTCTGCTTTTAGCCTACGTTTTTCCAAGCCCCATCGTTCTTTTTCCAGGAACCAGAGGAGTGGGAGAATATGGCACAAAAAAATCTCAAGGTCCTTTCTGTAATGCATGTGGTGAGGATTCCCCTAGAGGCAGAGGGGGTTCCAATGGTAAAAGATTCCCCTTTAGGGGCAGAGGGGGTCCCTGAAATCAAGACTCCAGGGTTTTTTTCTCCAGGCGGTCTTATCAAGGCTCCTGAAGCGGTGCCCGATTGCTTTCCTCTGGAAGCAGTCTGGGCTTGTTTTTCTCTGCACCAAACTGCCTGACGCTCTATCACAAAAGATCGGTGGGTGCAGAGAATAATCTCCAGAAGCTACTACATCCCTGTAACATCCCGTCCAAAACCACAAAGAACGTTCCCGATGTTCCACCCAGTCAAAGGGAAGAAGCGGCTTCAGAGATAAGAAAGCCGTGTCAAAAAGTCATCCAATCAGTCCCCCCAGACCAATGCAGATCCAGTTTTTACTCAAGATTCCTTTTGGTGCCAAAAAAGACCAGGGACTGGAGACCCATTCTGGATCTCAGCCATCTAAACAAGTCAGTGGTTCAAACCAAATTCCGCATGGTCACTATTCAATCCATTCTCCCTTTTTTATGGGAGGATGTTTAGATGTGCTCGATAGACCTCCGGGATGCATATTACCACATCAAAGTGGACAAACGCTCCAGGAGTCTCCTTCGTTTCTGGCTAGGAGCTAATCATTGCCAGTTCCAAGCCCTGCCATTCGGTCTCTCGACGGCGCCCAGAGTGTTCATGAAATGCCTAGCAGTGGTGACAGCTCATCTGAGACTTCAAGGATTCCAGGTGTTTCCATATTTAGACGATTGGCTCCTTTCCGCCCCCACCAAGTATCTTCTGACCATGGCCCTCCATTGCACACTGTCACTAGCGAAGTCCTTAGGCATCACAGTTCATTGGGAGAAATCCAATTTACAACCTACCCAACAGCTGGAATTTATAGGTGCA
Organism: Protopterus annectens; assembly: GCF_019279795.1. Lineage (NCBI taxonomy): Eukaryota > Metazoa > Chordata > Ceratodontiformes > Protopteridae > Protopterus > Protopterus annectens. The sequence goes on along the minus strand of NC_056731.1, from coordinate 1,653,610,679 downwards.
GTTTTCAATACTTGAACATGCCTGGTATCTGTACCAGCTCACAGGCTTCAGAGGTTACAATTGCAAGTATGAGTGATACTCTGTCAAAGAAAGGTGTCAGCAAGAGAAGTTATCCAGGCTCTGGGGAACATGGCTGCAGCCATTCTGTTTGTTCCTCTGGCAAGATTATACACAAGACTATTACAGTGGCTCCTATTGTCCCAATGGTTGGAAAATCTCCACCCCCTAAACTCACAGATCCTCATTACCAACTCTTTGCAAGCAAGATCTCCTCTGGTGGATGAGGCCAGACACAGAACTTTGATGTCGCCCCCTTTCAGACTCCTCAACCCATCTCCACGGTGACCACGGAAGCTTCCCTGATAGGGTGGTGGGGGGGCCATTTTCAGGGAAAGACGGTCCAAGGCACGTGGTCCAGCTTAGAGGCCAACCCGCATGTCAATGTTCTGGAGTTGAGAGTGGTGCTGTTGGCGTTGCAGGCATTACATCCGTTCCTTCCATCGGGAACGATTGCGATTCAGTCAGACAATATGTCAGTAGTCTGGTACATGAACAAGGAGGAACCAAATCCTACCCCCTGTGTCAAGAGGCCATGAGAATTTGGCACTGGGCAATAGCTTCCAACTGTTTTCTTACAGCAATGTATATCCCGGGGAGTTCCAACGTGATTGTGGACAGGCTGAGTAGATGCATCCTCCTTCCACATGAGTGGTCTCTCTATCCAATGTGACGGCAGAAATTTTCAGCCGATGGGGCCAGCCTTGCTGTGATCTCTTCGCTTCCCCTTCGAACAACAAATGCAGCAGCTTTTTTGCCCTCTTTCCCCCAGAGAGGGAGTCCCCGAGAGACGCTCTGACTCACGCTTGGCCCACGGGTCTTCTCTATGCTTATCCGACAATTCCCCTTGATTCCCCTATTTTTCAAGAAAGCAATTCAGTTGAGATGCAAGGTGATCCTCATTGCCCCATTCTGGCCTAGCCAAGTATGGTTCCCCTTCCCTCGGGTCTCGCCTGTTACAACCTCTATGGATCCTGGACACTCATCCAGACTTAATTTCTCATCCCCAAGGGTTGACTCTCCCAAATCTGTCCACTCTCAAGCTGACAGCTTGGTTTCTCCACTTCTGTTAGTCACCAGGCAGGAAACCCTTTCCTCACCTGTTGGCGATATTATTCTGGACTCCCATAAGCCATCCACCAGAAAACTTTACAGAGATAAATGGAAAAGGTTTGCTCTGTGGTCTAAAGAACAGATGCTAGACCCCTTCTCAGCTCCGGTCTCTGCTATACTTCAGTACCTTTCTGAGTTTTTTCAGAATGGAGCATCAGCTTCTACCATTCGAATCCATTTAACAGCAATTTCCAATTTTCATAACAGTTTAGAGGATATTCCACTTATCTCCACCTGCCTATGCAGGACCGTTCTCAAAGGAGTGTTTCATAGCAGACCTCCAATCAGGCTTCCTTTAGAGGCATGGAACCTCTCCCTAGTACTACAGTCTCTCTCTTTACCCCCTTTTGAGCCTGCTGCAAAATGTGACCTCAAATTTCTATCATGGAAATCTCTATTTTTGGTGGCTGTCACATCAGCTAGACGGATATCTGAATTACAAGCCTTATGCATCAAGCGCCCGTATTTAATTTTTCATAAAGACAGAGTATCACTACCTACTAATCCATCTTTTCTCCCCAAAGTGATTTCTGATTTCTCTGCGAACCAATCCATTGAACTCCCAGTGTTTTTCCCAAACTCTTCCAATAAAGGAGAATACTGTCTACATTCATTGGATGTACATAGGCAACTATGTTTTTACGTGGATAGGACGAAGTCTATCCGCAAGTCAGATCAACTTTTCATTTCCTTCTCTGGGCCAAAAATGGGATATGCTGTATCAAAAGTCACTTTATGAAAATGGCTCAGAGATTGTATTGCCTTTTCATATTCACATGCAAATGAGCCTAAACCTGACAATATCAAAGGACGTTCAACGAGAGCTATAGCAACATCTGTTGCTTTTCAGGCCAGAGTCTCTATGGAGGACATTTGCGCCTCAGCCATTTGGGCTAAACCTCACACTTTCATTGAACATTACAAGTTGGATATGGTCTCCAGGGAAGAGCGGCCTTTGGCTCAATGGAACTCAGGAATGTTCTTCCATAAGGGCCACCCAGGTTTTTCAGGTAGCTTGGGATTCTGTCCCATCAGTGATGAATGGGAAGAAGATTAACAACATCAGATAAAGAAGTTATGTCTTACCATAACGTTCCATCTGTGTTGTTGATCTTCTCCCATTCATCACATCCCACCCTCCATCCCCCACCAAAGGCTCCTGCTGGATCTTATGGGTCCTTGTGGTGTTTTCAGGGTTTTTGCACAGAAATGGCCTCTGCTTTTACTTCTGTATGTTTCATGCAAACTCGATCTGAGGTAACTGGGAGAAGGGCATTGTGGGTAGCAGCTTAGCTCGAGAGTTTTTGGTGTACACAAGCTTGGTATTAGGCCGACTCAGTTCCGAGGGCTCGGAACCGGACCCATCAGTGATGAATGGAAGATCAACAATACAGATGGAACATTATGGTAAGACATAACTTCTTTTTATTCCTCTCTCTAAGATAACAACTCTACCGGTGCTAATGATTTCAGACTTATTTACTGGGTTTACCCCATTACATAAATGCTTGAAAAGGTTGTATATCAGAAAATTTTAGAACACCTGAACAGTAAGGCTTTAAAAACAAATACATGACCCATGCAGCAATCTACTTGCTCCCCATATGAACGGTTTAAAATATGGAAAAGGGGCATCTAACAAGTGTAGAATTCTTTTATTTGAAGCAAAGCTGTGGATAACGTTACCCACACACTGCTACTGCAGAAATTAGAAAAAAACTTGGCTTTTCTGACAATGTTTGCAAATGGCTTAAATGCTTGTGTTTTAAAAGAAATGTCATAGTCTCTTCAGGTAACCACTTCTCATCTTCTGGCTCTAAAGGTCTGTCTGTGAGTTATTCTTTTCCCTGTACATTAATGTCCTTATTTTATTTCATTTGTATTTGTTTGCAGGATTAGAGCAGTGATCTCCATGGACCTTTTTCAGACTCATCTCAGGAGCACTATGTGGTTAGTGACTTGAGCAGAGTCACACATTTAGGCAGTGGAGGCCCCACTGACCTTCCACAAGGTCAGCTTCTTCTGTATCAAGATTATATAGTCCTTATTAATGCCCACAAAAATATTGTCACACTACAGCAGTCTGCAAAATGCTTTTTAAAGGGCTTTCAAGCTAGCCATTAGGAAATCAGTACTAACAATTCTAGTGTTATGCTCTTTGGTATTTTAGAAAACTTCATTCTCACCGTTGATAGTCTGTGATTGTTGTAGAATCTCCCTCCATAATGTTTATGAGCAAAGATATCTTGCAGTGTTAACTGATCATACACTAACATTTCAAAACCTTATGGAACAATATTAGAAAGTGCTAAATGAACTAAAACTGTAATCTGCTCATACCTTAAGCTGTTGCTGTACAGGTTCTCATACCATGGTCTGAAAACGGTCTCCTCATCTTTGCTTTCAGGTCATCATGCAGTAAATCAATCTTAGAAAAAAATAAAATAAAATGTTGAGGTTTATTTAACTTGCAGTAAGCCTAGAACATTGCATGTTCATCAAGAAAGCCAGCTGACTCCCCATTAATGAAAGAGCCTCTTTCACCTTACCTCCCTCACTTGCAAACTTATATTTGAGTATTACTTCTGCTTTCTATGAAACCATGATGCTGTACAGTTCTGTAGGGTTCTCTTTATCCTGAAAACTGGTGAAAAATCATTTTCAAGGCTAACCACTTTATCCTGGAATTCCCACCATGAAAATTTCAGGAGATGACAGCCTTCCTTCGTTTCGCAAACACCTGAAGCTACGCCTTCAAGCAAAACATCTAACTGCTTGTTTTATAGATAAAGGCTGATTTCTTATTCCAAGTATCACCACTTATACTACATCCCAGTTAAAATCTATTTGCTCTTCTTCATCATATAAATGTATACTGTGTTAAACAAGCAGACTTAACACAGTCAGTTTTGTCTCAGCTCTTGTGCAAAGCCATGAGTATAATCAAGCAGGAAAAAGGTAAACTGTTCTATTCATGTCTGGTCCTGGTCCCAAAAACTAATGCCCATTGGCAGCCTATCTTATACGTATCCAGAGACAACAAAATTTTAAAAGTAACAAGATTCAGAATGCTAATTGAACAGACCTTCATTCCTTTGCTGCTGTCAGATCCATTACTAGTCACTGGATATGAAAGCTGTCTATCTGCATATTACTGTCTACAAGGATAAAGGGCAGTTCCCGAGCTACTTGGTAGCTCATGGATACTTCCAGTTCACTTCTTTGCCATTTGGTTTCTCCACTGCACCTAGAGCGTTCACCATATTCTTGGCACTGGTACTTGCCCACCACTGGAACAGGAGGATTCACATCTACTCTTACATGGATAATTCAACCACCCACCTTAAAGAAGGTACACAGAGCACTAGCACCACAGTACTGTAGTCGTTGCCTGACCATCCCCAGGATCTGCTTTTGGGAGTTTCATCTGTGTCACCCCTTGGACTAACACCTTTAAGATTTCACCCTGTTCATAAAATTTTCTTGTCCTATATTAGCCCCTTCCCTTTACCTGCAATCCTTGATGCTTAAGGGCACATCCTCTGATCTCTTTAGCCATGCATTGAAGTCTGTCATTCTAAAATTGCGTCCAAGTTTCTCTTTTCAGATTTAGTACTTTCAGTATAAATTTTTCTCCTTTTTGTTTCAGACAAGGTCAGTCCATTCTTTTTTCTACTTTGCTGACATTTTCCTGTCAGGTTAACGTTTAGCCAGGTCCACTTTCCCCATTCTTCTTGATGCCATTTTAGCCAGTAAACTATTTTTTTGCTATTGTTTTAGATTACTCTGAGATTAGACAGCTGCAGTTGGATCATAAGAAAGGGTTTTGGCCTCAGTCATTTAAGAAGTGCATATGTGGCATAAAGATTCACCACAGGACAAGCAAACAAGTGGTGTAGAATGTTTAAGGGAGGCTCACTTCGCTGAGGGGTACAGCATTTGTGCATATAAGGGATGTTCATCGTGCATACAGCTGCAGTAATTACAGATGGGTTCTCTGCCGTCAGGCGGGTCCTCGGTCGGCCGAATTCCAAAGTCTAGGTCCGGCGTCGGTTGTTGTCGCTTTCTTTCCTGACGTCAGTGCGACAGGGGTATACAAGACACAGCCAACGCCATGTTCTTCAGTCTTTTTTGCCGCGCGGTGCCCGAAGCAGAAACAGTTCGCAAGTGCCGGTCGGCCAGCTCCTGAAATTACGAAAATTTGGAAACCGAAGTCTTCTTAAAGCTAAGTACCCCGTTGGGGAAACTTTTCTTGCCTCAGACCGATGTCAGACAAAGTTAACAATTGTATTTCTTGTGGGAAGCAAATACTGCATAAGGATTTCCATTCCCTCTGTATACCTTGTTTAGGCCCAGACCACGACGTCTCGGGCTGTCGCTTTTGTGCTACTTTCAATAAACGCACTATTAAGCGTCTGGTGGAGTTCGCCCAACACTTTTTTGGTAAAACTTTTAATTATAAGATGTCGTTGGAGACTCCGACTACCGTTTTGTCTAAAAAACGCAAGGACAAAGACCGACACGCGAGGTCCGCGGTCTCCACCGACACCACGCCAAAACCGGCTACACATGGTCCGGTTCTCAGCGAGGCGCCTACGCAGCCCATGACTACCGACGACCCTTCTCGGGCGGTGTCTTCAGAAACTGAGACCGCAGGTTCCTCGGCCCACACCTTGACTACAGCTATCGAAGCCACTGTGAGTGTTGAGCCTCTTAATGTGGACAGGTCCACTTCCACCCAGGGTGTCTTGAGACCTTCTTCTTCCTTTTCCATAAAGGCCTTTACTAAGTCTAAATCAGCCATGCATCCCAAGAGGCCTGCTGCACTGGGCCCATCTCCAGGCCCCATGCCTAAAAAACAAATTCTCTAAATGGCTGAGGATTTAATTACTCTTATCAGGGGTTCCCAACCCCCTCCAGACAAGAGACCCAAAGTGGAGGAAGATTCTCCCTCTTCCGAACAGGGCTTCATTATTTCAGAACATTCTGATGAAGAGGAGCATTCATACTCCCCTTATGAAGATTCTGATGCAGAGCAGTCCATCCCTTCTGTATCCCCCCCAGAGGACCTTTCTTTCGAGGAAACCTTGCATACCTTGAGGGAACACTTCCATTGGGAAGGCCAAGATTTTTCCGATTCTAAGAAAAGGCTGAGGGAATTTCTTTTGCTTTCTCAGCACAGACCTCTGGCGATACCTCCTGTCTTGGACATACTGGATGATGTTTACTCGGAGGCTTCCCTTAATCCGGATTCCCTGCCTCCTGCTCCAGTCAAGCCTGATAGGTACTACAGAGTTCCTAACTCACACCAATTTCTTTACAAAAGCCATAATGCTGACCCTGAAACCATTTCTCAAGGCCCCAAGGGAATCAAGGCCTCTACTGCTAAGAATCCATTACCTTCCGAGAGAGAGTCTAGATCCTTAGAAAGGTGGGGAAAAAAGGTATATACCTCGGCCACCCTAGCCATGAGGGCCTTAAATTGTCAGTTCCATATGCTTAAATATCAGCAGTTTCTGTTATCACAATTAAAGAATAAAATGTCACAACCTGAACAACCAGATTTGAAGGAGTTACAGGATGTGATTCATGGTGCAGAACAAGTGGGTAAGCACACCTTACAATGTGGCTATGATGCTCTAGAGGCCTCAAGTAGAGCTGTGGCTACAGGATCAGTCATTCGTAGACATGCTTGGCTTAGGGAACAAACCTTGCCTGATCATGTTAAAGCTAAACTACTAGATGCTCCTTTACAAAAGGATGTATTATTTGGTACTAATGCTGAGGACATGCTACGGAAAATGGAAGAAAAAGCTAAATCTATGCAAACTGTAAAAGCCTTTCTACAAATACAACCACCACGTTTTAGCAGAAATTGGCCTTCAAAAAACTGGTCCTTTCCAGCAACGGACAAGCCCCAAAGAGGTAGATACAGGCTCACAAGGGGCAGAGGACAATCTCAAGGATCATATAGAGGCAGACAATGGCAATCTCCAGCACCAAGAGGTGGCGAAGACAGTGCACAACAATACAGCAAACAAACCCAATGACTTTCCCCTTTGCAGTCCAAGCGGGGCTCAGGTGGCAGCACCCTTGGGAGGAAAGCTGGCACTATTTTCAAACAATTGGCATATTGTCACGAAAGACAAATGGATCCTGGACATTATAAACAGAGGCTACAGATTTCATTTTCACACTCTTCCAAAAATGAGAGGCACCCCAAACCTGCCACACAATCAAAGGGCAGGGGCTCAAATACAAATTTCAAAGCTCATGGGCATGAAAGCTATTCAAGAGGTACCCATGCATGAACAAGGTCAAGGCTTTTATTCCAGACTATTCCTGGTACCAAGGAAGGGAACCGATTGGAGACCCATTTTGGACTTATCCATCCTAAACACATTTCTACTCGTACCAAAATTTAAGATGCTCACCTTACAGCAGCTTCTTCCCATGCTGGGCAAGGAGTCTTGGCTGGTAACATTGGACCTCAAGGAGGCATACCTGCATGTCCCAATCAGACAAAGTTGCAGAAGATACCTCAGATTTCTTGCAGGTTCAATCCACTATCAATTCTCTGCATTGCCCTTTGGCTTATCTACTGCACCCAGAGTATTCACGAAATGCCTGGCATCAGTAATTGCCTACTGCAGACTTCAAGGGATACAGATTTACCCTTATTTGGACGATTGCCTGATCCAAGCGGACAGCAAACACATTCTTCTGGAACATCTGGTTTATGTGACACGGTTATTGAATTCTCTGGGATACACAGTCAACAAAGAGAAATCCACACTAACACCATCTCAGAAAATAATTTTCCTGGGTTCCAACTTGGACACAAACACCCAGATGGCCTATCTTACGCCAGAAAAACAGGGGCAACTAACTCAGTACTTCAAGACGCTAGCAAATTGTACCAGGCTAACTGCAAGGGAAATCCTGCAGGCTCTGGGCTTCATGGCATCTTGCATTCTTCTAATCCCATGTGCAAAGTTGCATATGAGGAAACTTCAATGGTACCTAAAAAACATATGGTCTCAACACAGCCACAGTTTGGAAACAATATTACCATTAATTCCATGTTTGCAAAAGGAATTCCTATGGTGGGCCCAAGCATGCCAAACAAACACAGGTCTACCATTCTGCAAGCCTCAAGCAAATCAAGTCATCACAACAGACGCCTCAGACTATGCCTGGGGGGCACACATGACAGACAGGTGCATTCAGGGCAAATGGTCCCAAAAAGAAAAGCACCTTCACATCAATCAAAAGGAAATGCTAGCAGTAATAAACGCAATTACAGCTTTCAAGGACCTCCTGCATCCAGGACAATTATTGATAAGAACAGACAACACCACAGTAATGTGGTACATAAACAAACAAGGAGGAACACATTCATACCCCCTGTGCAGGCTGGCCATGTCACTTTGGAACATGGCTCTGGAATGGAAAATCGAGCTTCAAGCACAGTACCTGCCAGGTTTGGAAAACACGCTGGCAGACAACCTAAGCAGAAATATGATAGACCCGCACGAATGGCAGTTGCATCCTCAAGTGTTTACAAAGATAATCCAAGCATGGGGAAGGCCAGACATAGATCTCTTTGCCTCCCACAAGAATCATCAATTGACAAAATTCTGCTCAAGGACATACCATCCAAAGGCCTGGAGAGTGGACGCCCTTTCTTTCAGTTGGACAGCAAGGAGAGTTTACGCCTACCCACCTTTACCTTTACTGACCAAGGTGCTCTTGAAAGTAAGAGCAGACAGACCAAAGATGATACTGATTGCTCCAGACTGGCCAAGACAACACTGGTACCCACTCCTGAGGAGCCTATCACATTCTCCGCCCTGGACACTACCTCTAATGCCTCTTCTCCTGACTCAGCACAGCTACAAAACTCTTCACAGTCAGCTGAAAACACTCAATCTGGCTGCATGGAAAATTCCTTAGCACCACAGCAGACCCTACTCTCCAAGGAGGTGCAGGATGTCATTCTGGAGGCCAGAAGGCCATCTACTAGAAAAGCTTATTCCGCAAAATGGAAATGGTTTTGCGCCTGGAATGAGAAAAAGGGCCAGGATCCTAGAGAACTGAACTTGCCTCAGATATTACAGTATCTAGCTGAGCTGTTGAACAGTGGACTTTCATTTTCCTCCATCAAAATCCATGCCTCAGCCATTTCTGCAGAATACAACACAGATCCACCCTTATTCTCTCACCCACTCTTAAGGCAGTTCCTCAGAGGGGCTAAGAATATAAGACCTCCAAGGAAACAACCAATACCAGCATGGGATCTTAATTTCATTCTAGAAAAATTAACATTGCCTCCTTTTGAACCAGCTGCCTCAACAGATTTACAATACTTGTCCTGGAAAACAGCTTTCCTTCTGGCTATTACCTCAGCTCGTAGGGTCTCGGAATTACAAGCCCTCATGGCTGTGCAGCCCTTTCTCATCTTCCATCAGGACAGGGTTTCCCTATGAACCAACCCGTCATTTATGCCTAAGGTAGTATCCAGGGTAGCTTTAAATCAGGCCATACATTTACCTACCTTTTACCCCAATCCACAAAACAAAGGGGAAAGGCTGCTACATTCCTTAGACATCCATAGACAGCTATGTTACTATTTGGACCGAACAAAGCCTTTCAGGAAATCAGAACAACTCTTTGTGTCCTACGCTGTAGGAGCGCAAGGAAAGCCAATTTCCAAACAGACAATTTCAAAATGGATAGGCCACTGCATACGGTCTTGTTACTCCTTTCATGGCAAACCAGTTCCTACAGGCATCAGATCCCACTCCACAAGGGCCACAGCTACCTCTACAGCCTTCCTCAGAGGAGTCCCTACCAAAGATATTTTGGAGGCAGCCACTTGGAGTTCTGTGCATACCTTCACAAAACACTACCACCTGCCTTTATACTCCAAAACTAGAGTAGGCTTTGCCACTGCTGTGTTGCAGGGCATTCTGGCTCCTCCCAGTTCCACCTAGTGCCTACCACCCTGTGCGTAGCTTTGGGATTCTACCCATCTGTAATTACTGCAGCTGTATGCACGATGAACATAGTACAGTTTTGTACCTACCATAAATGTAGATGTTCGAGTGCTAATACAGCTGCAGTACAGGTTTCCCTCCCTCCTTCCCCTCTTGGTAAAGGCCTAGTGGCTAACACCTCCTCATACAACCTGATTGGGTTATCCTTCTATGTTGTATTTGCTTGCAACTACTGATTTTTGATTATATTGCATTGCATGATTATATATAATTTATGTATTGCCTTCCTTCTGGGGGCACCTGACATCTGGGGCAAGAAAGACTGAAGAACATGGCGTCGGCTGTGTCTTATATACCCCTGTTGCACTGACGTCAGGAAAGAAAGCGACAACAACCGACGCCGGACCTAGACTTTGGAATTCGGCCGACCGAGGACCCGCCTGATGGCAGAGAACCCATCTGTAATTACTGCAGCTGTATTAGCACTCGAACATCTACATTTATGATAGGTACAAAACTGTACTTTTTCCTCCAAGAGAAAGCAATCTCTTGACAAGGATCTCATTTCTATTTCTAAAAAAACTAAGATTATGGATGTTGGCAGGAAAGTGTTTTAATATGTGCTTGTGTCTCTAGTATCAGTATCTTCAAAGCATGTTCAAGAGGTTACTTCCTCGCTTCCTGCCTCCCACTCCTTTGCATCTGTTGGGACTTGTTGGGCTACCTTCACTCAATTTGGACTATATAACAGGATATGGCAGGCATTATTCCACAGGTGCTCCCTCCTGTGAACTTGAGAGCACTTTCACTGTCTGAATTTTCTGACCGTATGTCCAGTCCTTCTCCATTCAAGCCACTGAATTTTCTGACCATATGTCCAGTCTTTCTTCATTGAAGCCACAGTCTTTGCTAGGCCATCAGTCAGTCTTTGGCATTGGTGTCGATATCAGTAACACCTCTGAGGTTGATGCCTTTGGGCATGTTTGCTTCACTTTCAACTCTGATAGCTGTATCCAAAACGTCTGCCTCTTTTTGGTCAGTTGTTGCATAGGTGTTAGGGGTTGATGTCGGGGGGGGGGTTAGCAATAGCTTTTCAGGGCCAAGTACCCCATATCCTAACTCAGATTTCATGTAGTTGAATCAGGGTAGGAAATTGTGACCAAGGACAAAGCATAAATGTGTCTGTCTGCATTACGGAGGGAAGGGGTCTCAGGGCTGACAGTTCGGCTTGGGGCTGACAATTTCAGTCCCCTGCTCAGGATCAGTTTAGAGAGGTGTGAGTCATCAGACTCCGCATTATAACATCAGATCTAGGGTTGTGTCATATTTATTGCTCCCAAAGAAGGAGCCTCCCCTAAGTTGGTCTAGACTGTAGCTCAATTAAAGCCAATATTTATTGCTATGACCATGCCCACTCCAAGCAAAGGGCCAAGTTATCTCTGGGTCAGGGTAGGATATTTCTGTTACATCCAGAACCAGTCTTCCTCCTCATTAAATTATCACCCCTTCCCCCAGAGTTAGGTCTGTATTTAAGAGGGAACACACATGCACCCAGTAAAGTATACCTCACCAGATGTGGCTGACAGCCAGGAAAATGACACCCCCCATTTCACTTGTTGCTTGTTGACCCCAAGTCTGGGGAAATATTAGAGCTTATTAGGAGTCGAGCTCTGTGTCCCCCATGTTACCCTGTTATTAATTGGATCACATCCGGGCAGAGGCCATCTTGTCTCTGAGGTCTTCTTCTTGGATGATTCCACTGGCTGATATGATTAAGCTGGTCATTGAAAATGAGTGGGGAAGACCAGAATATTGTGTCATCTATCCTGAAATGACCTCCCAAGAGCCATCTCTGCTAGTTGCAGGACCCAGTCATGGACTGTTGTATAGATACTGCTGCTACAGGTCCATGAACCCCGTTCCAAGACTGTTCATCTGCTAATCACGGAGTTGTGTACTACAGATTAGCAAAGTATGTATTTTTATCCTCCACCTTCTCACTGAGGGTGTTGCACTACTTCATGCACATGTTAGGTAGAGAGTTTATAGACCACTCCACCAATATTCACGAAGAGTTGCCAGATTATGATTTCAAGACCAAGCTACAGTCTCAGTGGGTGATTTCTAGTTCTTTTACAAATCAGATAATTTGTTTCACATGCAAAATGTGGATGGTCATGCTAGGGCACCAAACATGGGTCTTACTGTTTATCACATGCTTGGCTTTACCTGACAGAATTTAATTTGCTAAGAACATCTAGAATATGAATACCCTTATTGAGTTGTTTTAAGGTGCTGAGATGCTTAAGTTGAGTTTATTCTTTTGAAAGATGCGTATCAAAAGGTATGATGGCCAGATAAGGAAAGAATACAGGGGGACTGTGACATCCATGAATCTAGAGACATAGTTTGATAATTAACTGGCCAGAATAAACATTTCATTGCTGTAACTGTTGTTAAGTGATCAAGTAACAGTTCATTTTCAATGAATGTACCTAGATCTTTAATGAAAGTATCAACCTTAAACATGTTCCATTTATGTGATAATCAATGAGACGTTACTGTTTTAAAATGTAGCTAGATTACACTTTTTGAATTAAGTCTAAGGCCATGGTCAGAACACCAAGTACTAACTATGTTCAGCCTCTGCATATTAACACCCTTTACCAACTACCATCTCTCTCCACTAAATATAATTAACAGACCTACAAATCCACAGTCACTACATCAACATTTAACAAGTCTGTCAATCACCACAGCACCCACACTGTACCAACAAACCTTCTTAAACTTTTTCAAGTTACATGCATCTTAAATCTAAGTTTGTTATCATGCGAAATCCAATAAAACTAAAGCACAAATGCATTTGGCTACATACTTTCCTTCATAAAGTTTCCATCCAAAAAAAATCGATGGAGACATTCCCCTAAACCCTGGCCCCACACAACAGCAAAAAAACTACACTAACTGCACAGTATTAAATGTACCATTGCTTTTTCCTCTCCCATCCCTCAATTCCAGTCTTCTCCTCATAAATGTCAATTTTAGAAACATATGCAACAAAATCCAAGAGACGCATGTTTGTATAGCCACATATTCCAAAGACATTGTCATAGCTACAGAAACCTAGCTGAAAAAACACATAAATGACAATGAAATTACCCTACCTGGTTTTAGTATAATTAGGCTTGACAGAACAAATACATGGGCAGGTGGAATTGCCATCATCTGCAATAATTCCCTAAACATGTATACATATATATATATATATATATATATATATATATATATATATATATATATATATATATATATATATGGATTCACTTTATATCCCCGAAATACTGAAATATCAAAATTCAGTATTTTGAAGCTATAAAGTCGAATTTTTGAAACCACGAAAACTCAGAATCGCAAAATTCAAAATCTCGCACACTGGAGATTTTGAATTTCTTGCTTCTACTGCACACACACTAACACAAGCTCTCTACTACATAAAAGCAGGGGGGGCAAGCCCCCCTGCACCCCCCCTACTTAAATAGTCTCACTCCGAGGTCGCACTACACACAAACACACACAAAACACCACCACACAAGCTACATTCTCCATGCACACACATATCACAGCAACAAAACGGGACTATATTATAACTTCGAAGATGTAAAACTTCAAAAGTTATAATATCAGACCCACTACATTGAAGGATGAAAATAGCGAAGCCCCGGAACATCGAAACCTTACCTAGGGCAAGATTCCGGTGGGCCGTTCTGTGGCTTCACTATTTCCTCCACTGTGGTGCGAGTGTTACGGACCTTAGCGTTAGGGTGCGGGTTAAGGTAAGTGGATAGTTAGTAATGTATGTATGGTTTAGTGTAGGGTTGGGTTTTGTTAACTGTATGTGTGTGGTTTATTTATTTTGGTGTGCTTGTGTTGTGTGTATGTTTCTCAGAACAGCAAATTTTTTCCCTCGGAAAAAATTCACTATTCTGAGGGTTCAATGTTATCATTATTCAAAATTCCAAGTTCGAACTTCTGGTGTTAGATATTTTGGAATTTCGAATATATGATATAGACCCCAACAAAACACACTGACAAACACCACAGCCCCTACCCAAAACGCTTAACACACACACACACACACACACACACACACACACACACACACACACACACACACACACACACACACACTTGCCTAAATCCATAACCACAGCAAAACCTCAAAGCGCGAAATTCAAAACCGCCGGTATTCAAGGTTTTGAATTTTGTGCTTCTGGGCTTTCACTGTTCTCAGGATTCCACTTTATGGGCTCTAAATACTGAATTTCGATATTTCAGTATTTCGAGCTTCTAAAGTGAATCCATACACACACATATATATATATACATATATACACATATATATATATATATATATATATATATATATATATATATATATATATATAAACACAGGAGATACCATAGTGTAATAACACAAAACTACTTATATTACTCCTCAACATTAATAATAAGAAAATGCTTTGTTATAAATCCCACCAGGCAAAACATTTAACAAGCCTATGAATCACCTCAGCATTCAGCTTCCATACTCTACCTTTTGATGTAGAAAAATCTGACATAGGTTATATCACAGCATGTTGGAACAATGAGTGCCCCAGATAAGGAGAATCAGGAGGAACAGGAGACATCTGAAGAACAAATATGGACATTGGAAAGAAAAAGAAATTGAATATTGGTACACAAGTTCCAGAATAAAAAAAAATACCCAATTCTGGGCCCAAATGGAGAGATGACAAAATCAGCAAGCAGAGGAGAGTAATATTGCTGGTGCTGGAATTGAATTCATCCTCAAGTCTTGGTGAGTACCTTCATGGGGTGGACTATGTGTTTTTTTTTTTTTTTTTTTTTTAATCCCACCAAGACGACGCTGATATATAGCATATGCCATGGACAGCAGTAGGTTAAAAATATAAAAGACAGCTAGGTGTACAATTCACAGGATAAAAAAAGTGCCTAATTCTGGTAGGCACACTGATGCCAGGACTGGAAAAAAAAATGACAGAGTGGAATCCTCAAGACATAGAAACATTCCTACAATGGGGCTAGGCCACTCTTAGGGGGGTGGGTGGCTTCTCTGTTGTAGAAGGAAGTAGGAGTCCACAAAAGCTGACAAGCCAAAAGAGAGCCATTGGACTGTTTTAATTTCCAGACAGAGAATACAAAAAGATTAAGAGAGAAATTAGAGGAAAAAACACTTGCACAAGAAAAGCTGTCAAAAGATTCAAATGTCAATCTGTGTTTGTTAGTAGAACAGATTCCTGAAAAACATTATATTGACCAAGAAACCTTGGGCCGTTTGGAGAAAAAAAAAAAAAGAGACAGAAAAAGTGCAAAAATATAAAGAACAAAATCTAGAGATTTTTCAAATGTATAAAAAATAAATATGGACATGGGAAAGAAAGATCTGATATGGTGAAATATTTATGCAAAGGAGGAAGCCAAATTAATTAATACAAAAAAAGTAGCATCAAAAATATTTGAAGAGAAATACAGGCAAAGGCAGCCAGATATGGAAAATTTCACAATACAAAAAATAAGATCACAAAGGAGGAATGTAGAACAGAAGATTAGTAAAGCAGAAGTAAAAAAAAATATATAGAAGCTGAAGTTACAGATTACCTGCAAAGTGAAGGATTTAGTGGAGAAAATCTAACAGAGGCTATATCACTGCATGGTGGAGCAATTAGTCCCCCAAGTAAGGAGAAACAGGAGGAGCAGGAGATATCTGAAGAAGAAATATGTACATGGGAAAGAAAGAGTTTTAATATGGTGTAATGTGTATGAAAAGGAGACAGCAAAAGAGCAGCACCAACGATACTTGAAAAGAAATTCGGGCAAAGGCATCTAGGTATGGAAAAGTTTACAATACAAAAAAATAAGAAAACAAAGAGGGAAAGTAGAAAGGAGGATTAATAATGGAGAAGTTAAAGAAATAGAAACTGAGGCTATGGATTACCTGCAAACTGAAAGATTTAGTGTAGAAAATCTGACTCTGATAATACCACAGCAGGATAGAATAATGAATCCCTAAATAGAGGAGAAACCAGTGGAGTGGGAAACATCTGATCAGTTGCCATATGAAGATACTTTGGTGCCTTCATCAGGAAACTCATATAAAAGTTCACCTGGAGTTGTACAGCAATGGAAGGAACAGGAAATTGTAGTAACTCTGACTCAGTAAATGTTGTGGACTCTCAGGCCAGTGAGTTCCCATATGAAAGAGCAATGGATGACGCAGGATGAAACTGAAGGGAGTATGGCATAAGAAAATGCTCTGGAACTTTCTGTAGAATGCCCACCGGAAATGGAGAACAAAGCATGTGCCCTCAATTTAGAAGAAAATGATCTAAGGGAAGAGTTGCTTGATTTAATAGAAATGGATAGATATATTAAGATCAATGAAAGAAATAGACTGCAGAAAGTCAGTAGGACCCTAAATGTTAGAAGTTTGATAATAGTCCTGATTACTGTGTACATTTGTTTTCATAGAAATTCATGCAATATAACAGACTTAAATAGGATATATTACTGCTAAATTAATAACAGATAGTCTTACCACAAAAGCACAGGACATTAAGGGGGAAAGGAAGGGGAGAAATGAAATACCATCATGGAAGTATCGAGTAGAGAAAACTATAAAGTAGTTAAGACAAGTACAGAAGAGGGAACAGATCGACAAAATTACCCAGAAAGATAGACTTGATAAAAGCAACGTGTATTATCAGAACAGATCAGGATCTTTTGTACAGTATTGCAAATAATAAAGTAAAGATGTCAGCACAGGCAGAAAAACCTAGAAGATGTGCAGATATAAATAAAGGAAAAGTAGAAAATAAGCAATTTATTGATAACCCAAAAAGTTTTATAGAGAATTGGGAAACAAGGCAAAAAGAATAGAAACACCACAAAAAAAGAAGAAATAGATACATTTTGGAGAAATAGCTATGATGATGAATGGTTAGAAGAAGTAAAAGAAAGAATAAGAAGTTCAAATGTACAAGACAGGAAATAAGATGAAGTAAGGACCAGAGAAATTGAAACAAAATTACGAATAGCTCCTAATTAGAAAACTCCAGGCACAGATGCTGTACATAACTTCTGGCTGAAAATATTAACATCTTTACATGAAGATTTAGCCATGAGTAAGAAAGTACAGTTGTGTAAAATCTTACCATAACAGTTGATGTCCTTGCTAAGATTTGTGCCCTTAGACTCTGCTGTCGCACACTTCAATGAAATATTCATACAATTTCACAGTAACTTTGCCCCAGTATGTTCCAAAAGGGTCAAATCCTACCTGCAGCATGGCTAACAAAGGAAACTAAGAAATCAATGCTACATTGTGACAAAACCTGTAAAGGGTGGCACAAAAAAAACACAAAATACATTTTTATTTTCAAGCAACTAAGGAATAGGTAAAAAAAAACACCAAAGCAACATAAACCTTTTTCTGGACATCCGTAAACAAACTTTTACATCCCAGCCAAACTACCACCCTCACCCCTACATCCAACAGTATTACTGTTTTAATTCCCACAACTATTTTATACAGACTGTTTTGTCCCTTGCAAGCATTAATTCCTCTACTACCCTCTCAGCACCTGCAGCCTGTGCTAAATATCCTCAGTTATTTGACTTCAGCCCAGTGCCTGTTTCGACCATTAAAAAAATCCTTCATAGAATAAAACCAACACCCTTCAGACTACTTAAAAATTGATATGCAATTGCTTTTCTTTTCTCTATATTGATGAATAGCTCTATATCTGAAAATACATTCCTTCCATCTGGAAAAAAATATTTATTATACCTTTACAAAAAGGTGGCACATCCACACAGTTTAACTACTTCCCCATTGCAATCCTCTCACCCATCAAAAATACTTAAAAATGTATTTACACTCATGTTCTGTATCATCTAAATTCAACCAGTTACCTGAAATGCAGCATGGTTTCAGAGTCCATTGCAGCACAACCGCTGCACTCCTTCACTTCACCAACACCATAAGCAAACATAGGAACAATGGAAACCTAGTGTCAACTGTGCTTCTAGACTGTCCGAGGCTTTTGATAACACTGTACCCCACCAGCATTCACTCACTGAACTCTCTTCTATAGGTCTCTCTCACTTCTTACTTGGTTCCTTAGTTATCTGTCTAAAAGGCAACAAGTAGCCAAATGGCAATGGGACCTCTCCTCCTTTCTCTCAGTTACCATAGGTGTCCCTTGGGGCTCAGTACAAGGACCCCTTTCTCCTCACTGTTTTTATAAACAACTTTTATCTGCCATACACCAAGCAAATATAGTACAATACACAAATGATTTATCTTTAATATGAACAGCCCTACACAATATCCAAAATCCAAGAAATTGTTCGAAGTTTTATTTTCAATCAAAACCTGGCTGAAAATTTCAAACCTGCTCCTAAATCCCAGTAATTCAAAACTGATGCTCTTCATCCCAGAGCTTTATCTCTGTGACAAGCAATCTTTCTTGGTTACATCTGAAAATAATTCTGAAGTTGAGGTAGTACCACATACTAAATTACTGGGGATTGTAATAGATGACAATCTTCAATTTCATTGACGTAATAGATGGCAATATTAAATTTGATCAACACATTTTTCAAACAGTTAAAGACCCACCAGAAACTTGTCTTCCTTTACAGGGCTAAACACTTCCATACAGATCCATCAAGAAGAGCCCTAGCCTCATCCTACTTGCTTCCAACCCTTTTATATGCCTCGCCTGTCCTTACAAACCTAAGCTGTAGACTAAAATCCAAACTAGCCTCCTACCAGCACGACACACCAATCTCACCACTGCCAAGCCTAAAACTAGCTACACTGACTAGAGCAGGCATGGGCAAACTACGGCCCGGGGGCCACATGCGGCCCATTAAACGTTTTGATTCGGCCCGCCAAACTTGAAAAAATTTAATAAATTAACCTTGTTAATGTTTTATTTCCCCTGCAATTCTGATGTTTCCTCACTAGATGGCGCACTCTAGATATATTGGCTTTGTTGAGGTGAAGCGTAGGCCTATTACTCCACGTTTGCACTTTACCCTTTGACCCACCGCCCCTCTATGAAGATGAGCGGACCCAAGAAAAGGAAAGTGGACAGAGAATGTCGAGTGTTCAATAAGGAGTGGACAACTAAATATTTTTTCACTGAACACCGATCATCTGCTGTTTGCCTGATATGCCAAGAAACTGTGGCGGTTTTTAAAGAGTATAATATTAGCCGTCACTTTGCCACAAAGCACGCTAATTATGCTAGCAAGCTCTCAACAAAAGAACGGGAAGCTGCTGCTGAGAAGGTGGCAGCTAATTTGAAGGCTCAGCAAAGTTTTTTTCACCGTCAAACTGCCATTCAAGAGTCAAGTACCAAGGCCAGTTTTATGCTTTCATTCAAAATAGCAAAGGCCAGCAAACCACTGTCTGAGGGCGAGTTTTTAAAAGAATGTATGGTAGAGACAGCAGGTATTTTGTGCCCGGAGACCAGACAAATTTGAGAAAATCAGTTTATCATGGCGGACAGTGACTCGCCGTGTGGAACTAATAGATGAAGATATCACCAGCAGATTAAACAAAAAGGCGAAGTCATTCACTTTTTATTCTTTAGCACTGGATGAAAGCAACGATGTCAAAGACACTGCTCAGCTCCTCATTTTTATACGAGGAATCAATGAAACTTTTGAAATAACGGAGGAGTTTTTGACAATGGAGTCTCTGAAAGGACAAACACGGGGAGAGGACTTGTTTGAACGGGTGTCTGCTGCCATCGAAAACATGAAGCTTCCCTGGAGTAAGCTTGTTAACGTCACCACAGATGGATCTCTGAATTTAATGGGAAAAAACGTTGGCTTGCTGAGGAGAATCCAGAATAAAGTGAAAGATGAAAACCCTGACCAGGATGTCATTTTCCTCCACTGCATCATCCACCAGGAATCTCTATGTAAATCGGTGTTACAGCTGAATCATGTTGTGAATCCTGTGGTGAAACTCATCAACTTCATATGCGCACGGGGACTTCAGCACCGTCAGTTCATTGCGTTCCTGGAGGAAACTGATGCAGATCACAAGGACCTGCTTTATAACTCCTGTGTCCGCTGGTTGAGTTTGGGCAAAGTGTTTCAACGAGTGTGGGAGCTCAAAGAGGAGATGGGCATGTTTTTGGAGCGGCAGGGGAAGACTGATGAATTTCCTGAGCTGAGCAACAAGAGCTGGATGTGTGACTTTGCGTTTGCTACGGACGTATTTTCACACTTGAATGAGCTCAACGTGAAACTGCAGGGGAAGGAGCAGTTTGTGCATGACATGTACACAAACGTGAAAGCCTTCAAATCCAAGCTGGCTTTATTCTCCAGGCAGATTTTGAACAAGTCATTCACTCATTTTCCTAGACTAGCCACGCTGAAAGAGGCCGGAGCAAAAGTAAAGAAATACAGTGAGTCACTGGATGCACTGCACTGAGAATTCTGCTGTTGGTTTTTGGATTTCGACAAAATTGACAAGTCACTTCAATTGGTGGCCTTTCCTCTGTCACAAGACCCCGAAACAGCTCCAGAGGAGCTTCAGCTCGAACTGATCGACCTTCAGTCCGACCCTGCCTTAAAAGAGAAGTTCAGCTCTCTGAAACTAAATGACTTCTATGCTTCACTCAATGATGCCGCGTTTCCAAATCTAAGGCGAAAATCGCAGATGATGTTGGCTTTGTTCGGCTCTACCTTCGTGTGTGAACAGACCTTCAGCGTCATGAACATCAACAAAGCCAGCCACAGATCCATGTTAACAGACCTACACTCAGATCCATCCTGAGAATCGCCACAACAAAACTAACTCCAGACTTTGATGCGCTGGCTAAAAAAGGAGACCAACAACACTGCTCCCATTAAAATGCGTGTGTCTCTGTGATACGCACGTTGTTAAAATAAACAGTGCGCGCAGATCAAATATAACGCTTCACAGACTGACTTGCTGCAACTGTTTCGTCCTTGCACTGGTTGTTGTTGACTTTTGGCACCGGGGAAACAAATTGAATAAAAGGAACAGGACAAGTACATCTGCATCTCCTACCATTTTTGAAAAAAAAGACAGTCAGGAGGAGAGTGATGGTGATATCCTGAAGGATAACAGAACTTTCAGTGCTTTAAATTAAAATGGTCATTTATTTGATTTTCAGTGTTTAAAGACTCATTTCGAAGTCAGAGATTTTATTGTAATGCTTTTCTTCATTTTCATTGGAAATTAAAGCACATGTTTTCTCCATATCCCAAGATGTGTATTTTTCCCCCAATGAGGTGATGTTTTCAAAGCATGCCATCTATCTGCTCCTGTTCCGGCCCCTTTGTCAAATGTTAGAACTCAATGTGGCCCACGAATCAAAAAGTTTGCCCACCCCTGGACTAGAGCTTAACAACTACTTAAAGTACTCTCAGCTAGTTATGGCATGCAAACTGTATCCTGAAAAATGCCCTACATTAAAAAAAATATCTTCCCATAGACCTCCTCAAGAGACCTCCATTCTGGTGCTAAATTTCTACTAATCACTAGTAAAGCAAGTAATTCATCAGGGGACTCCTCTTACATCTCCAAACTGTGGAACATAATCCCTACACAAGTAAAAACAATTAAACTTTCAAGCTGTACAATCTAGCTCAAACATTGCCTTATCTAATCCTGGTTGTGCTGATGTTCATCTCCACGTTGAGATCTCTAGTGAAAGCACAAATGTTTTATTACCTATAACATATTTTTTCCCCCTCTTGTACTTCAGTCATTACACCCCCAACACCTTCCCCTCTTGCACTTGAATTAGTACACCCTCTTAAACACCAGTTCACATCTCACTGACTTATACACTATCTGTCATCCTTCTTTTTCTAATTGTCCCAACCCACCACTCTACCCCTTTCATGCACTCTCTATACACCTACGTTATAAACCTTCCAGACACACACATTTGGAATAAGCAGCTTACACAGAACTAATACTGTATCATGTTCTCTCACTCATATGCACTTATCACTCTCCTATGCAATACTAAAATTGAAATGTAAAAACACTAAACTGCTTTACGTTTTCCCTTCTACTGCATACATCCATTTATTTCTTGTAAGATTTTTTGCTGCCAGATCTGTCTAGACTTACACATGTTGATGTACATACTTTACTGCATATACCTGTTTTGTAATTGTTTATTTTTTTCTGAGAAGTGTTAACTTTTTTAAATTCACTTGCGAATAAAAATGTACTGTGATGAGGCTTTTCTCCCTGGAACACCACTGAAAATGGGCTCTGCTTAGTCAGACTTTCCTAGTCAGCAAAGACAAATAAAATACATACATACATACAAGATTGTATAATGGACTCTGTGATGGCACCCAGTATGCAGTCATCTGCAGATGTGGTCGACCATAAACTGTGTACATCTGCCTTCATATCAGAGAAGTAAATCTCACTGAAAAGGGGGCCCAGTGCAAAGCTGTGACACATTCCAATAACGGTCATTCTGTTAGTTAAGAAGATACCATCAGCTCTCACTCTGATTTCTGTCTAAGTGCCAGTTGGCAATCTGTCAGTTGATGTAGGGGGTTAATAGTTAAACTGGTGGTCTTATCAGTACTGCCGTCATGAAGGATTGTATTGAGTGCCTTAGTAAGGTCAAGGTAAATGGCATGGATTTGAATGATTCCATCAGTGGGATCAGTCAAATCCTGAAAACATTGTCAGCTTAAACTGCCAGGTGACTGGCAGTTGGTGCAAAGGGTTATGGCTGTGAGCTATTAACTGCTTCCTGTGGTACAGGGTTTGAGTCCCTCAGACTTCATTTACCTACTGTGTGACCTTGAGTAAGTCAAACCAGACAGTGCTTTGGAGCAATTGGGAAATTGGCTAGACTCACTGCTGTTCTCCTAAATTGCATTCCTAATAACTGCCTATGAATTTAACAAGCAAGACTTTCACTTTGCAAAATCAAACTGACTAGGGTCAAGGCTTTGAAAGTTGCTAGATTCTCTGTTAGTAAGATTAATGTAATAGGTACCTCGTTAATTTACAGTTATTTGCATTGCCACCTTTATGTAAAGGGCTACGCAGCTGCTGTTTTTTTGGAGATTGAGATTAAAAAGCTTAAAAGGGGGTTCAGGAATAATGTATCCTTTTTTTTGCTAACAACAAAGACAGCCTGGTATATTGGCAGGGCGTGGGGAGCTTTTAAGCATTTAGTTCTTAGTGATAATAGGAGGAGCACAGTTCAAAGACTCAAGGGAGGGAACATGAGGTGAGTGGGAGCGGAAAAAACTTAGAGCTAAATTTGTCAACAAAGACATTAGCTATGATTTTGGTATCGGGGAAAGGTGATGCCATTCATGTCTGTCTTGAAGTGTATGGGTATTACCAGTTAAGTATTGGTGGGTATTATTTCTAATATTCTTAATATGTGGTTATC